>NW_026897818.1:0-381032 GCF_033153095.1 Gastrolobium bilobum | reverse complement strand
TGGTGGGGATGGTGATGATGGTTGGTGCCTAATATCTGGTGGTTAATGGCGGTTGTGACCAATGGCAAAGACAATGGTGGTGGTGATGGTGACAGGTGAAAGTGATGGTGGTGGCAATTGTAGGGCTGATCGGTGGTGATGGTTGGGGATAATGGTGGTAGCCTGTGAAAATGTTGGTGATTTATAGCTCATAGCAATAGTCGGTGACAATGGTGGTGGCTGGAAGATGGGTGGTAATGGTGGCAGAGGTGACCAATGATCGATTGGGATAAATTTTTGGTACCATTGTTGTACCCAAGTGGGTACAATATTTTTCTACTTTTGGAAAAAAAATTCAACACTTTTCAAAAAAAAAATTCCGCCACATTGCACTTTTTTTCCAAAAATGGCAAAATGTTGTACCCACTTAGGTACAACAGTAGTACCAAAGATTTATCCGGTCGATTGGTGGTAATGGCTTACTCTTATACTCCCAGCAAAGTTCTAAAGAGAAAAATATAGGGCTACATTTGGAATGTAATGGATATGATATTTGTTATCTTATTATGTTCATTCCTAACTTGAGTCATTCCTTATGATAGCTTATTCTGTTGTGGACAGGATAAAATAAGCTAAGGGGATAAGCTTATCATATCCTAGTGGTTGCCCAAACAACGGATAAGAGTAAGATATAATAGCCTATCATATATTGTCCTCTTTATCTTGACCACCCCTAAGAATAAAAGGATAGAATAGGAAATTCACTTCATTCTCATTTCAAATATAGTTACATGATTTGTTTTTAAGAACTTTGATGGGTATGTAAGTGTCCCTTGCCACCAACCAGCCATAATCTTCGTAGTCCATTAGCTTTATAACCTATTATCACCGCCATCAGCTATCATACAATCACATGCCTTTATTATGAGCTACCAGTCACAACCGTAGTCACTGGTTACCATCACCCCGACCATTGGGCACAAAACATTGTCGCTTTCAATTAGCCCCTGCAATTACCAGCAATCACCTTCGATGTCGTAACCACTAGCCACCTTCACTTGCCACCTCTACACCAACCACAACCACTAGTAAGTTACAACTATTGACTCGTCACCATTAGACACCACCACCACTATGATATGTGAATATTATTATGCCTGTAATTATCCACATATATTACCCAACTTTTAGTTGAATGGAATGCTTTTTTTTTTGGACAAACGAGTGAAATAAAAATGTTATTTTAATACTAAAATTAATATAATAAAATCAACAAAACAAAAAAAACTAATTAAAATTATAATATCTAACTCAATTAAAAAAATAGTCTAAATATAATTCAAATCTTAATTATAAAGCATAAGAAATATGTAATTATATTTATTTTAATACTAAAATTGAAAATCGGGTTCAACTGCTAATTACAATTTACAAGTTTCACCTTACAACTGCCACCATGCCAATGCTTGCTTGTATTAATAAAGTATTAATTATAATATATAAATATTATATGGGTTTTATAAGAGTTATGTTGTAGGAAAAGTGATTGTGTAATGTTATAGAGATTCCTTTTGCGTGCCTTAATTTTTTATTTATTTTTTTGTTTTAAAAAGTATATTGTGAGAGTAGGAAAGTTTGTTATGTTATGTTAAAGGATAAAACGAAAACCCATATTATATATATTCAATTTGACCGGTTAAACTAATAACTCATTAGGTTTAATAACATTGATACAAACATCCTAGACAAGCATCTATATCCAGAAGTCTTAATGCATAACTATTTGTGTTGGGATCCAGGATTGCCCGATCCAATTGTCGTGCTTATCAAAATATCAGTAAAATTCATTTAAAAACACAAACGACTTATATAATCTAATTCATTCAAGATTATTATCATTGTTATATACTTATATATCAATCTACATTGGTAATTAACCCACCCTTGAGTTTATTTTAATGAGGAAAAGGAGTTAACGAACTCAATACAAAACAACCACATAGTACGTCTATCACTCTCGATCGAAGCCTGAAACAGAGCAACAGGGAGAGCAACCTCAAAATCAAATTAAATCTGATCAAAATCCCGAGACTACTTTGAAACAATAATGCTCCATAAAGGAAATCAAATTCATAGGATAAATATATGCAGCATACTCCTGCTTGCGCCTCAAATCTTAGCTACAATATAAATCGAATAATTCAAAAGGATTCTTTAGGCCCAATGGCGGTTTGGACCCACTTAGCCACTGAGTCGGAGTCCGTAAAGAAAAGACACAAGAGTCGAAACCCTCGAATATCATAACCCTTTCGGATAGCTAGAACCCTATTTACGAAAACAGTAAAATGCTTGAATCCCTCCCATGAATATTTGTGGCAAAAGTCAAGGACTTGAAGATCCTTCCAGGTATGGCGCCACCTACGAGACAAAGTGCTCGTAGTCACGCAGTCTTTAGTTGGAAGGAATGATAGGATGTGGCACAAGACTGCATCAGGCAGATCACTGATCCTGTCCCTGACGACAGCATTTTCTTCTGCTTTCTGCGGCTTTGAGGTTGGTTTATCCATCTTCAGGAGTCGTGGAATGCTGTCTACAACAAATAATGCATTAATATGATACAAAAATCTGCGTATTTACAGAGTTGTTTAGTATTTGACTATTTGTTATTTTTAATAAGGTTTGTTAAATTTTTAATATTTATTTTGCGGAGTATTGTATTTTTTATTTTTGTGGTTGGTGGGTGTTCCTGACAAAAAAAGACGACAAGAGGTAATGAACCTTAAAAAAAAAAAAATGCAGAACCAAACCCTAAAATGATTTTTCTACCTGTGTCACCTCAGACGCGAAAAAAACGGGTGCATTGTAAATGTCTCACTGAGATGAACAAAAAAACCCTAAAATATGATAATGCTGTAAATAGAAAATAAGAAATAGAGCCAAACCTTAAAATGTTTTTTCTACCTCTTTCTCACCTTAAAAGCGAAAAAGCAGGTGCACTCTGAACGTTTTACTGTCAACCCAAAACCCTAAAATTTGAGAATGCAAAGAAAAAATGGGGTGGATGCCACTTTATTCGATCTTATTAACTTATTCATTTCTATCATATATTATGTCCATCAAATGGACCTTAAACCCTGACTTCCATTAGATAATTTATCATTTCGTGAGCCAACAATATAAATTTATCTTTTTATTAGAATTGGACATAATAGTCTATCTCATCCTTTATACATATATATATTTTTTTCTGATTCAAGCTAAATGTAAAAGTAATTATGAAAATTGATAGTCAAATAACTCTTGGTCTCTTCAGTTTTCCCCTTTCTTTCACATTTCTCTTCAACCGTTTGGATAGGCTTTAGAGAAAATGACTTTTTATGGCTTGCTTTTTATTATGAACTTTTTTAAAATTGTTATTTTATGTTTTGATGAACCACAAAAAAATGCTATTAAATAAAAAAGTTATTTAGATGTCAACTTAATAAGTAATTTTTATATATAAAACTACTGAATATGTGATATTAAAGGGGTGGAGTGGTTTGAGTGGGATTGGGGTAAAATCAGATTTTTAAAAAAATATTTAACTTTTTATTTTTGCTTTTTCTATAAGCAATGAATCCTGAATTTTCAAAAAAAATAAATACCATTTTAACTTTTTTTTTAAATTTTATTTTTTAAAAAGTTGTTATCCAAACATATAAAATTCTTCAAAAGGATTTATTTATTTATTTTTTGAAAAAAGCTACTTCTCTAAAAAGATATAATGTCATGATATGATATAAATAGAAAATATATTTCCATAAGATGAACTTAATGTATCTCTTTTGCAACACTTGGTCACTGAGCACAACTTAATATAATTTAATCTCCAAAATAAAATTCATTAGCAAAAATAATAAATATATGGTCGAACCTGCTAATTCTTGACTGATCCATGAACATCACAAATTTACTTGTCTCAAAGAGACGGTAACACTAAAAGTTAGATTGAGCGCAAATGCCAGAAAGATGTGGCCTATTTTCTTCTTCTTTTCATGAACTCTGGAAAAATATCTGTAAATCAAGATAATATTTTTTATTATTTTAGATTTTTTAGAACATAAAACTCATGAAAACAACGTAAACCATTATAATAGAAAGACAGTGCTTCACACCAACGGTAGTGTTATTCTTCAAAGTAAACACCAAAGCCCCCAAAATAAACAAATATTTAGGAGCAATAATAACAAAAATAAACAGTAGAAAATGGGAGTGAATCCTTTCATATTAAAAGATTCAAATGACTTGGTTAAATACAATTTTTTTTTTGTCTATCTCTCTCTTTACATGTATTAAATAGATGGGAAATTAACATTAACGAAGAGATAGACAAATTTTTTTACATGACCAGGTCGTTTAAAATTTTAACACGAGAGAATCTATTCCCGTAAATAATAAAGTTAATTATAATAAGTGGCATGAAATCTCAAAGTTTTTCCTTCAATTTTAGTGAGCAAGTAAATGTGTCATTTTCTTTAATCTTCAAGCTATAAATCAAATACAACCCCTACTATCAAATGGTGGTAGCTCAGTTGGTGCATGGGAGCTGAGCAGGTGGGGAGAGAGCATGTGTTCGAATCCTCCCAGTACCACCTTTGGGAGGGGTTTAAAGCCTTAATCCTAAACCCGCCCCGAATCGGATTAGTTGCGAAGCGATGAACCGATTGGAATATTTCCAAAAAAAGAAGAAGAAAGATACAACCCCTACTAAGGCGAAGGTAGGAAATAATTCATAGGATTAAACTTTTTTTACAATTGCATAATCAGTTATGCTCAAATGCTGACTCAGCAAAATGTGCAGACAATTCTATAACGTAAAATGGTTGTGAAGGAAGCGTTCATTAAAAAAGGGAAAGCATGATAAAAGAAAAAGCAGCTGCGGGGAGAGCCGGATCCCGGAGAGAACATTTTATTGGGATTTGAAGACTTTGGACCGGGAGAGACCAGAAGTTCTCTGATCCTTTGTGGTTAATGTTAGGATTAAAAATTTTCAAAACAGAAAAATTAAAATTGTGCTAAATCTTGTGCTAACAAACACAGTAGTATATACATCAAGAATGATAAGGATCGTTCTCTAGGAATAAGAATTTTAGTTTCTTTTCTATAATCTGTCCTAGTTTCTTGAATCGCAAGAAAACAACTTTTTAAAGCTGGAAATTAAACTAACTAAATTTTCAAACAGAAAAGATTCAACATCTGAAGCACTTATTGGAGTTTTCCAGTTCCAACATCTGAAGCACAGAAATATCGGTTTTCTCACAGAAATTCAACATCTGAATTGCAAGAAATATCGGTTTCACAGAAATATCGGTTTCCTCCCTTCATCCAAACTGCTATATCGGTTTTCTCACAGAAATTCAACATCTGAAGCACTTATTGGAATTGTCCAAACCAAATCAAATCTTTTTCCAAGGTATTTAAATCAGATCTTTAATGTCTAATGATGAATTTCCACTCTGCAGGTTTCAATCAACAAAATATCACAACCCTTATTTTCCAATTACAAAATCATGAAAAAAATGGTTCAAGGTCCACTCCCATGACTTCTTGAACTAAGAATTTTGTTAACCGAATTGCAAGAATCATACATAGTAATATTCTAAAATAAAGGATACTTTCTAATCATTTAGATCCTCAGCTAGGAATTTAGAAATCCATAGCTACAGTGAATGGAAAATAAAATTTGAAACTGAAATTATTGTGCATTAAAACCTGATTCGAAGGTAAAGAGTATTAGAGTACAGACCATAAACTTCAAAATATAAAGGTTCAGAAATGAAAAAAAATGCTTGCAAAGTGGTACTGAAATCACAAACTGCACTTGAGAAAATGGTCTTCTTGAATGCTTCCAAGAAGTTCTCTTATGATGTTCTTGCTTTCAAAGAAAAACACTAAAAATTAAAGACTAAAATTTCTCTAAAACTGGAAAAAAAATGAAAAACTAAAAAGACTCTCTGTGTGACTTCAGCAAAAAATCTATTTAACATGTTGAAAATTCCAAGTCTCTTCTACTTTGCTGTCCATCCAATTAAACTTTCATCCAATGGTCCATAATTCGCCACGTCAGCAATTCCTCACTATTTTTGCTTCCCTGTTATCAAATTGCATAGAAAAATATCAAAAAATTTACAAGTCTGCCAGTATTTACTCAATCACCTTAATGGGCCTATTTTATACACTTCTGTACCTTTTTCACCTGCATGTGAACCATTAACAGCCAAAGAAAACTTAAAATACAATTGCTAAACCATGCAATCGCTACTATCAGTTACTACTTGTTATTCAGTTTTTCGTTCTATTTTCTTTTAACATCCTAAGGAAATTGTCCATGAGACATTGCTGAGAAATGGTATGGGTTATGACAATATTTATCGCAAGGTTAATCAGTTCAGTAGCTCTCATACTCTTAAAAAAGTCTATATTGATGTTATTAAGCAAATTGATAAAAAGCTTAAAGATTCTCTTCAAGCTTATTGTATTTCCAATAGCATAAGAAGCAACTTTGCAAAAATGGAAGAGGAGCGCACAAAGGTCTAATTAATTGTTGTGGAGTATCATGCTCAAATAATTTTCCTTAATACAAGAGCTTTCAAACAGTGGGATCCAGGAGGAGGGTATATGGTGCCTAAACACTTTTACCCAAACCAGTTGGGATCGACAGTCAATGAACTCCAAAAAAAATAAAAAATAAAAAAAGATTTCGGAAAAGGAAAGAAAAAAACAAACAAAATACTGATAATGGTAGTAATAAAAAAATAAAATAAAACTAAACTAAAAAATATAAGAGAAAATTGTTGCAGGACCAAAAACTATAATATTTTTTTTTGGAGGGGGGCAATACTATATTAGGCATTGTCAGAACATAATTTTATCAAAGAAAATTTAGGAACTTTGGGGACATGGAATTATGTAATTCCACCCCAATATAGTTATAAACTTATAAAATGTGGTGATATACATATAAGAACAAAGATACATGTATTTGTGCAAAATAAACCAAATTCTAGTGATCTTTGATTCATTAAGAATCAGAGTTTGGTAAGAAGGAGGGAGAGAGAGAGAGAGAGAGAGAAGAGATCTGAGAGATAACCATTGTATTTACTGTATATTCTGATGTACAATCTAATACACAAAGGCTCTATTTATAGAGCAAGAGCAAGATAAAGACACAGATCTGAGTCAGCAAGTTACAAATAGACTAACTAACTAACAGACTAGAAAACAGAAAAGAACATTTGTGATCTAATACATACAGAAGTACAGTAACATCAACAAAACTAAAGCTAAGTGAACTATATCACTAATAGTAAGCCACTTAGAAGGAGATGTTGAGAGTTCATACCTTAGTAGTGACATTCACCACATGAAAAATTAAGTTGGCACACGCCAGAGCCCCGTGGTATATCATATAATGATTTTCTATGAATATTATGCCACTTTTCCCCAAAGTCCAACAATCTGTCGGTATAAATGTTCATTGCCTTCAAAACAAATCCATATCGTAAAACATAATCAGCAAATTCTAGCTCATCTTCAAGTCCTTGATATCCTTCAAACTGAACAGAGGTCAGGTGTGATCGAAGACAATTAGGAACCGTTGTTGGCTGCGCCCAACTTTGTAAACGTAATGGTTTCGGATTCTGGCGGCAAAAAGGAAAAACAAACACTAATAAATGGAAGCGAAGATTATATTTAATATAGGTCAAAACTTTAAACTTGAAAGCTCAACAAACCCTCGAGTTATGAACTGTAAGAACTTGAAGTACATGACATTTCTGAAGCAAGTTTATCAGAAAACTCGATTTGAAACATGGAAAAGTGATCTCTAGACTACGTAAGTGGCGAAAATTCGGTAAATCTAAAATAGGGGGACAAAGTAGGATCTGCAAGACAGCAAGAAGTTATATAATATATAATATTCATAAAAAAAGAATAAGAAGAATAGTGATAATAAAACTTGACCTCTGTTGATAAAGAACCCAATTTTAGAGATTTTGTTCCGGACAGAGCTCGGATAAGCTTGTGAAAACTGTTGACAGATGCTTTGTCCATTGCTTCCGTATTAAGATTTGCATGCATCATATGCTGTAAATTAGTAACCTTAAAATGAAAGGAGCTATCCATATAGAAGATATTAAGGTACTCAAGACCTGGCGCATCTATATCCAGGTAAGATTCACAACCAGTAGAAAAAACTTGTAACAACAATCTCTTCAAGGAAGAAGGGACGCGGACTTTGGTCAAGCATTCGGGATAAATAGTCAAAGTCAGAGTTTCGAGGGCAGGGCACCCAGAGAGGAGGGTTTCAATAACATCCACGTCTACATCCTCTACACTAAGCACCTTTAGGGATGGCAAACAAACGACTGGAGGCTTTTCTATGCGGATTCCGTAGGACAAAGTCAGTGACACGAGCCTGCTGCAAGTGAAGAGGGTGTGAGGCACCACAAAACCCAATCCATAATGCAGTTCAAGCTGCAGTTCCTCCAGGTTAGGCCCAATGGCGGTTTGGACCCACTTAGCCACTGAGTCGGAGTCTGTGTTGGAGAAATAACGGCAGAGTCGAAACACTCGAATATCATAACCCTTTCGCATAGCTAGAACCCTATTTACTAAAACAGCTAAATGCTCGAATCCCTCGCAATAATGGTCGCAAAAGTCAAGGACTTGAATATCCTTCCAGATATGGCGCCACCTACGAGACAAAATGCTCGTAGTCACGCAGATTTTAATTGGAAGGAATGAGAGGACGTGGCACAAGACTGCATCAGGCAGATCACTGATCCTGTCCCTGCTGACATCATTTTCTTCTGCTTTCTGCCGCATTGAGGTTGGTTTATCCATCTTCAGGAGTCTTGGAATGCTATCTACAATACAATGAATAATGCATTAATATAAATACAAAAATCTGCGAATTTACAGGCTTGTTTAGTATTTGACTATTTGTTAATTTTAATAAGGGCTTTATGTGTACTTTTTTTTTAGTTCAGACACAAAAATCAGGTGTAAAAAAATAATGCTGGAGAAAAATTCCTTCTGCCACGCCAACATGAGACTATGTTCCTGTTTGAATACTGTTTGTAAAAATAGATTTTTGGTTTTCATAAAAAAAAAAAAAAAACTTAATTTAAGGTAGATAAGTTATTTAGTATCATTTCTCAAAACAACTCATTTTATATTCAAAGATTAAAAAATTATTTTTTATTATAATTCTAAAATAAATTATAATTACAAAAAATATCTTGATTTTCGCTTTAAAATGACATCATTTTATTTCAAGATAGATAACTTATCTACATTGACAGTTATAGTAAAAACAAACGAAGAATTTTTTTTTTAGTGAGACCTGTTTTGTAAACAAAAATAAAATTCAAAATTTCCACTATTTTTTATTTTTAAAATCAAATTTAAAAAATATTTTTGAATTGTTTTTGTTTTATATTTTGACTTTTAACTTTATAAAAAAATAAAAAAACCATATATTTTCATAATTATTGTACAAAATAATTTAAAAAAAAAACATAACACGATGAAATAGACACTATATTTTTCATTTTAATAATGTTTGTTAAATTTTTAATATTTGCTTTGGGGAAGAGTGTGAGTGGTTGGTGGGTGTTCTCGACAAAAAAAAAAAAGAGATAATGGAACTTTAAAAAAAAATGCAGAACCAAACCCTAAAATGATTTTTCTACCTGTTTGTCACCTCAGACGCCAAAAAACAGGTGCACTTTCAACGTCTCACTGTGGCAAACGAAAAAACCCTAAAAAAATGAGAATGCTAAAAATAGAAAATGAGAAACAGAGCCAAACCTTAAAAAAAATTAAACTCTTTCTCACCTCAAAAGCGAAAAGCTGGTGCACTTTGAACGTTTCAAAGACCTGAACCCAAAACTCTAAAATTTGAGGATGCTAAGAAAAAAATAGGGTTGATGTCACTTATCATTGTGTATTTGGATGGGCTTTTTCTCTAAAAAATGCACTTTTTCAGAGAAAAATAAAATAAAAACCTCTTGGAAAATTTTATGTATTTTGGAAAGGGTTTGATGTTGGTATTTTTAAAGCACAAAGAGTTGTGTCATTTTAAGAGAGAGAAAGACACAAGTAATGGAAAGTATAGGAGAGAAAATGAGTGTATTTTTAAAAAAAATTAAAAATATTAGTTTGTGTATTTCTTGCACTTAAAATAGGGGAAGGATATTGTAACAACCAAGTTGAGTTACTATCATGTTACTACCAATCAATCTCACCGTAAGATCGATTATGTGAATCAACGATTATATTTATTTCTATCTTTGTATGGTCATGATTTCCCATATTTAAAATGAAAGCATTAAATATGGAAAATCATAATCATACAAAGGTATAAATAAATATAAAGTATTAAATATGGAGAATCATGACCATACAAAGATGGAAATAAATATAACCGTTGGATCAACATAATCGATCTAATTGTGAGATTGATTGGTAGTAACACAAATTGGTTGTCACAATATCCTTCGCCTTATTATTAACTAGTTGATTAAGAAAAAAAATCGGTTTGTTTGTCCCGTAAACGAATTAATAAGAAAATCGGTTTGTTCGTATGACATAAACGTGTAACTTTTAAGGTAGGAACAAAAAAAAATTAATCAAATTTTAATTATTCGATTTAAAGATTAAAATTCGATTTTTAAAAGAATTTATTTTCCCACCATCCATATTTAAATTCAAAATTTTAAACCATTTCAAATTTTGAATTTCAGATCAGACGTCCAATTCCAACATAAAAAGAAATTAAAACACTTGATTATCCAATTAAAATTTCGAATTTCAAAATCATATTTCTTAATTAATTATTCTTTTATATCTGCCACCACAAACGGTCATTTAATTATTCAATTTAAAAATAAAAATTCGATTTTTAAAAGAAATTCTTTTTCCACCATCCATATTTAAATTCAAAATTTTAAACCATTTCAAATTTCGAATTTCAGATCAGACGACCAATTCCAACATATAAAGCAATTAAAACACCTGATTATCTAATTTATTTTATCTGTCAGCTCTCTTGATTCTTGATTGTCATGATATTTGAATCAAATATATAACAAAGATAATGTCTTTGTTATGTCATTATTGTGTATATATTATTTCAAAAATATCCATAACGGAATTGTGAATTGAATGACAATCAGGTCATCCACAATTGTGAAATTTGTTTTTGTTTCTATTGATCTCCATGAATAGAGATCGTGAATGCATGTCCGTGAAAAGAGTTTTCTTTTTATTGAATTTAAAATTTTGAATTTCAGATTGTGCAAAATAAATACATAATTTTGAAATTTAATTGATAAACCATTTAAAATTTCGAATTTCAGATGAGATGACCAATTCGAACATAAAAAGCAATTAAAACAGCTGCTTTCTTTTTGGATACCAATGTGATGGGCAGTGGGACATTAAATTCCTTGACTGCCACCACAAATGGTCATTAAATTATTCGATTTAATTATTAAAATTCGATTTTTAAAAGATATTCTTTTCCCACCATCCATATTTAAATTAAAAATTTTAAACCATTTCAAATTTCGAATTTCAGATCAGACAACCAATTCCAACATAAAAAGCAATTAAAACACCTGATTATCCAATTAAAATTTCGAATTTCAAAACCATATTTATTAATTAATTATTCTTTTATGTCTCCCACCACAAATGGTCATTTAATTATTCGATTTAAAAATTAGAATTTGATTTTTAAAAGAATTTTTTTTCCAACCATCCATATTTAAATTCAAAATTTTAAACCATTTCAAATTTTGAATTTTAGATCAGATGACTAATTTCAACATAAAAAGCAATTAAAACAGCTGATTTCTTTTTGGATACCAATGTGATGGGCAGTGGGACATTCAATGCCTTGTCTGCCACCACAAATGGTCATTAAATTATTCGATTTAAAAAATAAGAATTTGATTTTTAGAAGAAATTTTTTTCCCACCATCCATATTTAAATTCAAAATTTTAAACCATTTCAAATTTCGAATTTTAGATCAGATGACGCATTCCAACATAAAAAGCAATTAAATCAGCTGATTATACAATTAAAATTTCGAATTTTGAAACTTATTAAACAGCTGATTATCCAATTACCGGATTAACCACATATTTATCATTCCAATAACACAATTGAAAATATTGTGGAAAATAACTAATGACAAACAGATAAACTTGTATTCCAGAATATGCATAAACATTACTTTGTCTATAGGAACGCTCCTATTTGAAGTTAAACACGGAGGAAGTGATTACCAAAACACAGCAATAAAAAACTACAATTATATTGTTCAATCCCAAACAATCTCCAAAACAAAAAACAAAAAACTTTCAAGTGACGTTGTTCCAGCTTCCAAGTGACATTGGTCCAGCTACGCGTCTTTCAGAACAGCATCAAATCTAAACAGAAACAAAAAAATAACGACGTATTAATAGACACATCACACTCACGATTATAAATAAAAAAAGCTACACAAAGAAAAAAATAATGGGTAAGTACTCAACTCTTTCTCTAGCTTAATCTTCTTAGGAGGACGGACAACTGATGAATTAAAATCGTCTTGAAGGGGATCATTAGGATTCATTAACGGCGTCAGCATTTATAGCGAAATATCACCAACGTCTGCACTATCACACGTCTGACTTTCCACATCCTTGTCAGAAACAAATATTGTTTGAAATTAACTTATGTTTTGCAATAAAACTGCATGCAACATTTTTTTGATTAATTCATAAGCAATAATTTCGAGATATCGTAGCTCTTTTCGGTTCTGCTGATGCAACGACACTGTCGCAAGCCTTGTCAAATAATCCTTCATCCTGTATTTAAAACAAATATTTTGAAAAAAATCAAATCCATTGAAACGCAGAATGAGAACAGCAAAACCTAAATAGAAACAATAATGTTAATAAAAAAATAACTCACATTCGTATCCACAACAGTCTTAAGGAAGGATGTGATTACAGGTTCGCTTATACATACTTTAGAAATCTGATACCTAGGCTCACTGTATGAGTCCAAATTATTTTTTTTCACATTCACTTTAAACAACATGAATTTATCAATAAGAACATTAAGTTCCTTAGGATAGTGCTCGAAATCATCACCCTGCAAAAAAAATATTAATGAAATTTTAATAAGAACTTTAAATGAATAAAAAAATGAGTGGAATAAGAACACAAACCCTTTTGAAATGCTGCTCACGTAAATCCGCAGCACTCATGCCCAACAAAGCAACACAGTCTCTATCAAACAGAATGAAAGATGCAGAATCAGTGTGATCCACGACTCTCAACTGCACACAAAATCTGCAACACATGACCACCGATTGTGTTATTTATAAATAAAATGAACGATCTAATAATAACAACAACAAAAATAGATATAAAATCTTACTTTGGATAATAATCATCAAAATGTTTTTGGTAGTTTTTACAATACCATCTCTCGAAATCTTCATAAACAGAATATGGACATTTATTACAGGACTTGTACCACCATTTATATTTGCTCTCAATCGATTTTATGGTTCCATAAGTAATGCAAGTAGTTACCTCACTGCAATTCTTAACATCACTGATACACTTCCTTTCCGTCTCTTTCAGGAAATCATTCTCAAAAGAATATGAAGACTGACTTGATAACTGAGACACGTGTAACCGCTGTCAATGACATCAGACGAAAGCCTAAAAAACAATAACATTACAAATAATCAGCGTTCAATAATAAAGAAAAGAGCAGACTAATGGAATAACAACAGCTCGCACCTTTTTTTGAAGTCGACAATCTCTGGTACACTGGGACCGATAATTATCCTCGTCGTATACTTTGTATTTGTTATTCCGATTTTTCCTTTAAAATTTATTATTAATTTCAAAACCATAAGGAGGGAAATAAACTAAAACATTCCATTATGAAATCATAATCAGATATTTATGTGAACTCACCCCTGAAACCCTTTATTTTAGCAAGCTGAACTATCATCACGTTTGGAGGAGATTGATTACTCCCCAAAATTTGTTGCACCTGGTCCACGTAGTCCTCCCAGAGAGTGCACTTGAGCTTGTGACCCCTACTTGCACAGTTTTTGCAACAAATCACAAAATAGAATTTTATATCAAATGAACATAACACATAACAAATAACCAATAGATACCTGAGGTTATCAAGCTCCACGACAACCATTTTTGTCTTCCTACCGGAGATAATATGCTCACGAACTTCCCCTATTCCAGAAACTAAACCGATGACATCTACACATTAAGGATAGTTAGACAGATGATATTGTCACACAAACAACAAAAGCATGACTTAGTGGACAGTTCAAAATCTACAAACCTACTAAATAAGGGGAATCAGAAGACTCTTTCTCTATAACGTCAAAATCTACAAAATCAAATCCATTGGTGGGAATAGCAGAATCAATAGTGGATTTTACATCAGTCCTCAAGTTGAAGGACAAACGATAATCATGCTTAGTTGGCCTGAAACTCCCACTATTCAAACCAACTCCAAAAATTTTTATGAAATAAACTTCTCCTTCGTGAATTTTGTTACGGATATTTAAAGAACCCTTGATAGCAGCGTGGACCCTTCCACCCTACAAAACACATGCATAGATTAGTACATTTTAAAAACATGGACCGCAAACCAACAGTAATATCAAAAATAAAACAAAAACAAATACCTTTTCATCAAACAGAATCATCTCTACGTTGTCGTCAAAAAAATTTTGCTGAAAATTAGGAACTGTAACACCCCGTATATATCTGGGTAATGATATCATTCTATCGTATTAAGCAGCGCTTAATTAAAATGCGGAATATCTTTTTCTTTTCAATTATGATGTCATTCACATTACCAACTTTCTTATTAATCAATTAATAAAACATCGCCTGTATGGAATTGCAATAAAACAGCTAACTGAAATACCTCATAATATAGATAATAAAAGTGTGGCTCTAGTCACGGAACTACAACAACGTAGACCGGACCATCTAACAGTTTATACAACTCCAATCTAAAAGTACTAACATAAAGTGTAATGGACAATCCCCATGCTCACTCAAATAAGGCAACACGCCCAACATCAGTCTCAACAACAACATAATCATAAATAGCGGAAAACATAAACAGCATCCAAATCCAGTCATGGCAGCAATACAACATAATATCATAATCAGCTAAGCTCTGGCCTCCTGCCGCCAGAGGCATCAGTCACCATACTACCTGAACCTGAAATAAGCATTCCCCAAACGTGGGGTGAGATCTCTAAACAAGAAATCTCAGTAAGACAAGGGGTCCTCAAGGATCTTCCACCCCAAGCTCACTTACATGTGCAATATAAGTTCAAAAGCAGTTTATCATCCTCAGTTCTAAAATAGTGCTATGCAGCAGATAATCATGTCATGTGTGTCAATTCTATTCTACTGGCCAGAGAAATGCAGGATTTATATACGCCAAATACCCACACTAGTGCAAGACGCCACTTGCATTCACCCCGGATCACCATATCGTATGACGCCACATACTCAGGCTTATCGTCAATTTGAAACCACACATGCATATTAAAATCCATTACACATAAAGCTCAATAGCATTTCAAATATTCAAGCATGTAACACAGCATGCATATAACCACACCCTTAAGGGACATGGTGGAACCACAACATGGCTAAACCGAGGACACAAAAGCTTACCTTGCAAGCTAACACCCAAAGCCAAGAGTCCACAGCTCAAAGTCCAAACACAGCAGATTCACAATCTGTTATGGACCAATACTATATCAATAATATTGAACCACAAGCATATAACTTAAAGACATCGCCTTTCCTTTACGTTTTACGTCTTAAGGCTCCATACCAAGCCATAAGCCCTCAATCACTTGATTCTGACTTAGTTCATTAATTACAGAAGCTCAACTTCATCAAACTAGGGTCCACAAACCTCCAATAGCCTACTGTACACACAACACAGCTACTGTTCTTCGAAATCCCAGAATATCCGGATATTCCACGGGACATATCCGGATATGCAATATCCGGATATCTCACTGTCCATATCCGGATATCCAGATTCCCATATCCGGATATCCAATATCCGGATATCCAAATCCCATATCCAGATATCACATATCCGGATATTTCTCGAGCAGATATCCGGATATTTCACGACAGAATGCAGAAACTGCATTTCGTGAAGATATCCTTCCAAGGTTGGGTTTTTACTGATTCTAGACACTTAAACATGCATTTCTAGGTGTGCTTGACCAACCCCAACGTTAAGTTATCATCTTTCACTACAAAAAAATGTGTAATTTGTGGAGGTTATTTTGTGGAGGTTTATAAAACCCCCAATAATTATGTAGATTATGATATTTTTAGAAAACGCCACATTCTATTTTTAGTTTTAGTTTTTAGTTTTTATAATTTTATGGCCAGTTTTGACCCCCACAATATTTATACTCTCTAAATTTTTGAACATTTTCTGAGGGATGGCCGTTATAAATTTTTTTTAACAGATAATAAAATTCCCAAAGTTCCCAACAACGAATGGTTGCATCGTCTCTACTTCTTCTTCACACAATGCCTCCTCCTCCTTCGCTTTCTACTCCAATGTAACCTTAACCAAGCTCACACACTCTCTCGTTCGTTCGTGCGTCTGTTATCTTCGTTTTAATCTTCACTCTGTTTTTGCGAATTTGTTGCTTTGAAGGTTCAATTCTGATCCCAACGATCCGGTTCTAGAGAGAAGCAGTAGCTAGAGTTTCAGAGAGAGCTCTGTTTCCAGCGCTTCCAATACTCTTCCTCGCTCACCAATGGAGACAGTGATTCATCGGAGGATGATGAGAGATCAGATCGGGTAGCGTATAGTTCTCTGCAGTTGCTCGTTACCATCAGATGAAGTTCAAGGTTCCTTTTATATATCTTCTCATCGATTCTCTTTTAGAATTTTTCCTTCTTCATTATCTGGAATAATTTGTGGAAGGCTACGAGGGGGTGTTGAATCTCGGATGATGTATGAGATTGAATCAACAATTGATATAGAACTGGTAATTTCACTTGATTTACCATTATGAAACAAAAAATGGTCAAGGTAATCTTCTGAAACAAAACATGTAAAATGTAGATTTATTTAATTAGTCAGGTAATGGATATTCTTATTAGGAAGGCATTGATTGTTTCTATCCCGTTTTCCTTAGCGTTGAATCTGATACAGTTTATGTTAATTGGAGGAAGGAAGTTCAATTTAATTATTAAGCTATTTTGCACTTTTTACTCAAGTTGGCTGGGTTTGTTATTTTACTCATCTCTCTGTCAAACTCTATAGCATTGGATTGAATCATTCAACTTAGTTCAGCTGTGTGTTTAGATTTCGTCAGAGAGTGGGAGAGGTGGGCCATAGGCAGAGACTAGGAGTGTGATTGAAGCAATAGGAGTGTAGACAACAAGGAATGGGTTAAGAACAATTTCACTTATAAATACCGATTTGAAAACTTCTTTCGTGAAGAGACCAAATTAAAAATTAGTGTAATGTATAGGGATAAACTATTTAATTTAACATAACTAGTCAAACACAAGCTAGAGTTACATCATAGTCTATTAGCCACGTAGGAGTAGTTCAAGGAGTTATGACTATCGTAAACATGGGGACTTATGAGATTTTTTTTTTTTCATTTAGGGACCGGAAGAAATTCTGTATACAGATGAGATTTAAAGTGAACGTCAAATATAAGGATACAAATTTTAATTTAACCTTTATTTTTTTTCCTATTTATTTTATTCAAGTTTTATTACTTTTTTTTTACCTTTGTTTAATAAGAGAAACCTTGTTTTATGAGCTTATGATTAACCATAATTATATTTGTATTTGCACTCGTATGTATATATGCAATTGTATGTGTGGTTACTTTGTTAGTAATATTACTTAAAATATTCCAGCATGTATCCCACTCTCTTCATTCTAAATAATATCTCTGCTTTCAATTATCACATATACATATATTAAAAAAACTAATGACAGCATGCATCATTTTGGGCCTATAATGTTTTTATTTTGTCTTAATAGTGTCTTGCACATGCCATTTTGGGTCATGATTACCTCTGTATTCTACTTAAAAGAGATTACTAGCTATAACTAGATGTGCTATTTATCTTGCTATTTATTTTTTATTTTTACTTTTTTGCAGTGTCTGGTCACATTTGGAAGTGAGGACATCCATATATTACATGTATGTATGATGTTGCGTGCACATTCAATGTTGTTATCCCATCAAGAAGGCACTGGCACTCCAGGAATATGTATAAAAGTAGGCCTTACAGTTACAGGTGATCTAAGATTTCACATAACAAGAGGGTTTCAATATCCTCCTAGTGTGGTAGTGCTCAAAGTAATGTACACCACCAGAAAGCCAACACCCTTGCGCTTATTAAGACCTTATAGACTTTCTTGTAGTTTGTGGCGGCAACACCACGAAGGGAAAGTAGATTCTTCTTCCACTCCCTAAAAGTATATCACGGGTAAGTAACTGCTAGTGAGTTAGTTCCTCCAACTTCATTGTTAATACAATCATACTTACCCCTTGTGTGAAAAAATGAAAACTTTGTTCCTACAACAACACCTTTCTGTCCAATGTTTATTCTCTGAGTTTACCCCTTGTTTGACTACAACAGGTATTCGAATTTGCGGTCGGCAGAATGCCTCGTTTTTCTCAAATATTGGAGTTATTTACGCATCATGAAAATAGCTAGTATTTTGGTATGCATTTTAATGATCATTCCATCAGCTAATGCTGTTGACGCTGTCAAAACTTGTGCTTGCTTGCTTAAGGAATGCAGGTATACCATCTTTCTCTCTTTTCATTTTTCTGCCATAATAAAAAGTAATTCAATAGGCCTCCAATTTCTTAATTTTTTTTATCTATGCAGGATAGAACTGGCTAGGTGTCTTTCAAACCCATCATGTGCTGCCAATTATTGAACAGGCATGTACTATATGGAGTGTGTCATTTTCTTTTTCTTTTTCAAACTTTTTATGCAAATCAAATATAGTTATCTACTATCAATGAGTTATGTAAAAAATATAGTTATCTACTCGATGAGTTATGTAAAAAATAAATATTATAATTATGCAAATCTGCTATCGAGAGTGATCAATATTATGCAAATCAAATATAGTTATCTACTCGATGAGTTATGTAAAAAATAAATACGCCACAATAGACTATGTTAAAATGAGGATGGATAAAAAAAGAAAAATGCATACAACTTATTGCTAACTATAACAGCACTAATAAAATCAAGGTAACAAACAGACTAAGCAAATATAGAATTAAAAGATCAGCTTGTACCTATAATAAAAAAACACTATTAATTCAGTGTCATTCTGTAGCAATCATTGGAGGAATGAGTTCAACACATATCAAACATGTGATTTCCTATGTTTATGCATTACCAGGGACATCCTCTTCTACTATCATATTTATGCCTACGATACAAAGTGCAAATACTCATTAAATAAATTACGTTAATATGTTAACACCCAGAAGTAATAATCTAGGAAAAAAAATGAGTTATTTTTTTTTAGAAACCAAAAAGCGTTGTCTGAAAGGGATTTGATTACAAATTAACCAAATAATCATGTATGAGTCATATTTTTTGCTTACATTGGAACAAATGTGTCTAAACAGCATCAAATCAATACACATGCTAAAAACTTGTAACAATATAAAGAACCCGCAATGATAAATTTTTAAAAAACAACAACATACATTTGGGTCCACCAAAGACTTAAAGAATGAGGTGACAATAGCTTCGCTGCTTCAAACAATTGAAATTTAATATCTTGGCTCATTATATGACTCCAAATTATTTTTTTTACGTTGACCTTAAATAACATGGAATTTTCATTAAGAACGTTAAGTTTTCCTGGATAATGATCCAAATCAGAACCCTACATAAAAAAACTCCTTCAAAATTAAGTATAACTCGTGCGATGCACGGGAAAAAAGAAATCTGTTTGCCTGTCTCGTAAAAGTTAATGTAAATCATAAAAATATATCTCTGCATTTTATTTAAACAAATATTGTTAGCTACCTAACTCCAACTTTTTATACATATAGAGTTGGCAAATTTTTGAGTTATTATGTTTAATATAAAATAAGAACAGCAAAATTTTAATTCAATTACAAAAAATTATAGGCGGGTCAGTCCTCCAGACTGACTCCACTTTGCAACCTCTAATTGTCAGCATTATATACCAGCATGTAATAAATTTTTATATTATCCACACGTAAAATTTCTTATATTTGCATCTAAGTTTTTATATTTTATCTTAGAGATGGACTTTCGTTTATTACAATCAGATTTAAAAAAAATAATTATTATTATTTTTTGCAAGGATTTGCGCCGTTTGTATTTGAAATTTTACAAATTTGTATTTACAAAAATTAAAATCACATTTAAGAATTTAATTATAAAAGAAGAAGGATGAAATTTTAATTTAATTATGAAAATGTTTGGTAGGCCGGCCCTCCGGGCCGAGCCCAGTTTGCCACCTATAACTATTAGCATGTAATAGGTTTTTATATTTATTCACAAAAAAACTCTTATTCACAAAAAATAATAAATAGTTATTTTTTTGTAAGAATTTATGTCGTTAATATTTGGAATTTTATAAATTTGTATTTACAAAAATTGAAATATGAATTAGGAATTTAATTATAAAAGAAGAATAGTGGAATTTTAATTTAATTATAAAAATGTGTTGGCAGGCAGGGCGGGCAGGCCCTCTGGGCCAAGTCCAGTTTGCAACATTTAACCATCAACATTTTATGTAAATAATTATTTTTTGCAAGGATTTGCGTCGTTTGTATTTGAAAATTTACAAATTTGTATTTACAAAAATTAAAAACAGATTTAATAATTTAATTATAAAAGAAGAAAAATGAAATTTTAATTTAATTATAAAAATGTTTGGTAGGCCGGCCCTCCGGGCCGAACCCAGTTTGTCACATATAACTATTAGCATGTAATAGGTTTTTATATTTATTCACAAAAAAGGCTCTTATTCCCAAAAAATAATAAATAGTCATTTTTTGTAAGGATTTGTGTCGTTAATATTTAAAATTTTATAAATTTGTATTTACATCCTCATTGAAATATGAATTTAATTATAAAAGAAGAATAGTGAATTTTTAATTTAATTATAAAAATGTGTTGGCAGGCTGGGCGGGCAGGCCCTCTGGGCCAAGTCCAGTTTGCAACCTTTAACCATCAGCATTTTATGTAAATAATTATTTTTTGCAAGGATTTGCGTCGTTTGTATTTGAAATTTTTCAAATTTGTATTTACAAAAATTAAAATCAGATTTAAGTTGTCTCCCATTAGAATATGTTAAATTCTTTTTCCACCAATATCAATTTCAAAATTCAAAATTTAAAAAAGGAGTGGGATATTAATGCACATGTCTGCCACTAACTATTGCTGAACTCTTTTCTTTAGGTCTTTTGGTTTTTCGATAAATATGGAAAAAAACATTCAATGTTTTTCAAAATGAGGGTTAACAATTCCCATGTAGAAAATAGTGAGAATTTAATTTATTTTGTCTATCAGCTCTCTTGATTCTTGATTGTTATGATATTTGAATCATTATATAACAAAGATAATGTCTTTGTTATATCATTATTGTGTATATATTTTTTTAAAAATAACCATAACGAAATTGTGAATTGAATGACGATCTGGTCTTCAGCAATTGTGAAATTTGTTTTTTTTGCTATTGATCTCCATGAATAGAATCGTGAATGCATGTCCGTGAAAAGAGTTTTTTTTTATTGAATTTAAAATTTCGAATTTCAGATTGTGCAAAATAAATACATAATTTCGAAATTTAATTGATAAACCATTTAAAAATTTCAAAAATTCAATTTTTAAAAGAATATTGGTATGATAGTTTATGTGATAGAGTTTTCTTTTTATTGAATTTAAAATTTCGAATTTCAGATTGTGCAAAATAAATACATAATTTCGAAATTTAATTGATAAACCATCTAAAATTTCAAATTTAAGATGAGATAACTAATTCCAACATAAAAAGCAATTAAAACAGCTGCTTTTTTTTTGGATACCAATGTGATGGGCAGTGGGACATTCAATGCCTTGTCTACAACTATTATTCGATTTAAAAATTAAAATTCAATTTTTAAAAGAGTTTTTTTTTCAATTTACCCAATAAAGAAAGTTTGTATATAACCAAATTGTAGAATTAACCAGGGAGTGAAACTTGGCAAAACTTTCCAGCAATGAACTCTCCTTTATATATATATACTAGTGAATTACCCGTGCGATGCCCGGGGAAAAAAGAACAAAATATTTATCGTCCGTCGTGGTTGGTTAATCGCACTGCAAACCTTATACTTACAAAAACCTGTGTTGTTATCTTATTCTATATTTCAGGTGGAAAAAATTACAACATTGATACAGAACTTTGCAAATATCAATCATAAACAAAAATCTGGTATCGAGAGTGATCAATATTATGCAAATCAAATATAGTTATCTACTCCATGAGTTATGTAAAAAATAAATACGCCACAATAGACTATGTTAAAATGAGGATAGATAAAAAAAGAAAAATGCATACAACTTATTGCTAACTATAACAGCACTAATAAAATCAAGGTAACAAACAGACCAAGCAAATATAGAATTAAAAGATCAGCTTGTACCTATAATAAGAAAACACTATTAATTCAGTGTCATTTTGTAGCAATCATTGGAAGAATGAGTTCAACACATATCAAACATGTGATTTCCTATGTTTATGCATTACCAAGGACATCCTCTTCTACTATCATATTTATGCCTACGATACAAAGTACAAATACTCATTAAATAAATTACGTTAATATGTTAACACCCAGAAGTAATAATCTCAGAAAAAAATGAGTTATTTTTTTTTAGAACCCAAAAAACGTTGTCTGAAGGGATTTGAAAGTAAATTAACCAAATAATCATGTATGAGTCATATTTTTTGCTTACATTGGAACAAATGTGTCTAAACAGCATCAAATCAATACACATGCTAAAAAATTGTAACAATATAAAGAACCCACAATGATAAATTTTTAAAAAACAACAACATACATTTGGTTCCACCAAAGACTTAAAGAATGAGGTGACAATAGCTTCCCTGCTTCATGTAAGAACCCACACCGTTAATTAAGGGATTTAATTAATTAATTATGTGAAATTAGGAAATAATTCCATAATTGACCCTAATAATTATTATGAGGCTTTAATAATTATAATTACTGAGTAAGAATGCTGAAAGTCGCTTTTCGGAAGAAAAGTGCAGATACCGGTTCTGCTAGTCGGTATAAATGCACACTGAAAAAGTATCCCAGAAAATTATAATAAGTGCATGATAATTACTAGAATAATATATAGGACTTGTAAAACGAGTTTCAAGTCCAAATAATGAGAACTGGTGCTAGAAACCTGTACTGGCTTTGAAAAGCGCGTACCGGAAAGGTGCTCAGAAAATTATAAGAAAAATATGATAATTCTTGGAAAATTGTGTAGTTTCAGATTGCAAAGTTTGGAATTAAAATGCTAAGCGTAGCAATTAAAGTTAATATTGTGTGTTAATTGGGTAAGTGGTTATAAATACTCTAATCATTAGGCACAAAACCCTAGATCAGATTTCCTACGTGCCTCCATTTTCTGAAACACCTCCAGCCACCCTTTTCCACCTTCTTCTCCTTTGTGGTGAGCCAAGGAGCTTCCTTTCTCTTGGTTTCTTCTCCTCAACACTTGTGGTGAGTGAGAGTGGTCTTTGGGAGTGTGTTGGTGGCATTTTTCTGAGTTGAGGGTGCTGACCTTGGTGGGTGGAGCTGCTGTTTTGGGTTGTTTAGGAGGTTAGAGTCTTGTTCTTGGCTTGTGAGGCTCCAAGTGGTCATCCTTGTGAAGAAAGGAACCACCTTGTTGTGCATTTTCATGCACTCTTCCAAGTCAGAGTTTGGGAGCTGGTTGTGAACTCCAAGAGCAACCCTTGCCTCTGTTTTGAGGCTTGGTGAGTTGTACCTACCTTGAGCTTGTGTTTTAATGGGTTAAAGGTGTGATCTTTGCATGTTTAATGGGTTAATCAAGTAACCAACTGGGGTGTGGACCTTAAGCAGTATAAAGATGCATGCTTTAACGTATTTAAGTGTTAAAAATGGAACCTTGGAAGGATATCTTCACGAAATGCAGTTTCTGCATTCTGTCGTGAAATATCCAGATATGTGCCCGAACAATATCCGGATATGGGTTTTGAGTATCGGGATATTAGATATCCGGATATGGGATTCTGGATATCCGGATATTGTATATCCGGATATGTCCAGTGAGATATCCGGATGTTGCATATCCGGATATGGTCCCGAGGAATATCCGGATATTCTGGGATTTCGTGGAACAGTAGTTGTGCTATGTGTACAGTAGGCTATTGGGGGTTTGTGGACCCTAGTTTGATGAAGTTGAACTTCTGTAATTAATTAACTAAGTCAGAATCGTTGTGATTAAGGACTTATGGCTTGGTATGGAGCTTTAAGACGTAAAACGTAAGGAAAGGCGTTGTCTTTAATTTATATGCTTGTGTTGCATTGTTATTGATATAATATTGGTCCATAACAGATTGTGAATCTGCTCTGTTTGGACTTTGAGCTTTGGACTCTTGGCTTTTGGAGTTAGCTTGCAAGGTAAGCTTTCGTGTCCTCGGTTTAGCCATGTTGTGGTTCCACCATGTCCCGTGGGGGTATGGTTTATGCATGCTGTGTACATGCTTTTGAATATTTGATATGTTGATTGAACTCTACATGTGATGGCTTTTAATATGCATGTGTTGTTTCATCTTGACCGGAAGCCTGAGTATGTAGCGCCATACAAGACGGTGTACCGGGGTGAATGCAAGTGGTACTTGCACGGTGTGTAGGTGATAGACGTATACCTGCACTGTCTCTGGCCAGTAGATTAGTATTAACACACATGGCATGATTATCTGCTGCATTGCACTGTTTTAGAAATGATAAATGATAAATTGCTTTTGAACTTATATTGCACATGTAAGTGAGCTTGGGGTGGAAGATCCTTGAGGACCCCTTGTCTTACTGAGATTTCTTGTTTAGAGATCTCACCCCACGTTTGGGGAATGCTTATTTCAGGTTCAGGTATCATGGTGACTGATGCCTCTGGCGGCAGGAGGCCAGAGCTTAGCTAATTATGATATTATGCTGTATTGCTGCCATGACTGGATTTGGATGTTGTTTATGTTTTCCGCTATGTATGTTTATGTTGTTGTTGAGACTGATGTTGGGTGTGTTGCCTTATTTGAGTGAGCATGGGGATATTCCATGACACTTTATGTTAGTACTTTTAGATTGGACTTGTATAAACTGTTAGATGGTCCGGTCTACGTTGTTGTAGTTCCGTGACTAGAGCCACACTTTTATTATCTATGTTATGAGGTATTTCAGTTAGCTGTTTGATTGCAATTACATACAGGCGATATTTTATTAATTGATTAATAAGCAAGTTGGTAATAATAATGACATCATAATTGGAAAGAAAAAGATATTCCGCACTTTTAATTAAGCGATGCTTAATACGATAGTATGATAACATTACCGGATATATACGGGGTGTTACACTTCCAACACTTGAAATTTAATATCTTGGCTCATTATATGACTCCAAGTTATTTTTTTTACGTTGACCTTAAATAACATGGAATTTTCATTAAGAACGTTAAGTTTTCCTGGATAATGATCCAAATCAGAACCCTACATAAAAAAACTCCTTCAAAATTAAGTATAACTCGTGCGATGCACGGGAAAAAAGAAATATGTTTGTCTGTCTCGTAAAAGTTAATGTAAATCATAAAAATATATCTCTGCATTTTATTTAAATAAATATTGTTAGCTACCTAACTCCAACTTTTTATACATATAGAGTTAGCAAATTTTTGAGTTATTATGTTTAATATAAAATAAGAAAAGCAAAATTTTAATTCAATTACAAAAAATTATAGGCGGGTCAGTCCTCCAGACTGACTCCACTTTGCAACCTCTAATTGTCAGCATTATATACCAGCATGTAATAAATTTTTATATTATCCACACGTAAAAGTTCTTATATTTGCATCTAAGTTTTTATATTTTATCTTAGAGATGGACTTTCGTTTTTGCAAGGATTTGCGCCGTTTGTATTTGAAATTTTACAAATTTGTATTTACAAAAATTAAAATCACATTTAAGAATTTAATTATAAAAGAAGAAGGATGAAATTTTAATTTAATTATGAAAATGTTTGGTAGGCCGGCCCTCCGGGCCAAGCCCAGTTTGCCACCTATAACTATTAGCATGTAATAGGTTTTTATATTTATTCACAAAAAAGTTCTTATTCACAAAAAATAATAAATAGTTATTTTTTGGTAAGAATTTGTGTCGTTAATATTTGGAATTTTGTAAATTTGTATTTACAAAAATTGAAATATGAATTAGGAATTTGATTATAAAAGAAGAATAGTGGAATTTTAATTTAATTATAAAAATGTGTTGGCAGGCAGGGCGAGCAGGCCCTCTGGGCCAAGTCCAGTTTGCAACATTTAACCATCAACATTTTATGTAAATAATTATTTTTTGCAAGGATTTGCGTCGTTTGTATTTGAAACTTTACAAATTTGTACTTACAAAAATAAAAAACAGATTTAATAATTTAATTATAAAAGAAAAAAAATGAAATTTTAATTTAATTATAAAAATATTTGGTAGGCCGGCCCTCCGGGCCGAACCCAGTTTGTCACATCTAACTATTAGCATGTAATAGGTTTTTATATTTATTCACAAAAAAGGCTCTTATTCCCAAAAAATAATAAATAGTCATTTTTTGTAAGGATTTGTGTCGTTAATATTTAAAATTTTATAAATTTGTATTTACATCCTCATTGAAATATGAATTAGGAATTTAATTATAAAAGAAGAATAGTGAAATTTTAATTTAATTATAAAAATGTGTTGGCAGGCTGGGCGGGCAGGCCCTTTGGGCCAAGTCCAGTTTGCAACCTTTAACCATCAGCATTTTATGTAAATAATTATTTTTTGCAAGGATTTGCGTCGTTTGTATTTGAAATTTTACAAATTTGTATTTACAAAAATTAAAATCAGATTTAAGTTGTCTCCCATTAGAAGATGTTAAATTCTTTTTCCACCAATATAAATTTCAAATTTCAAAATTAAAAAAGGAGTGGGATATTAATGCACCTGTCTACCACTAACTATTGCTGAACTCTTTTCTTTAGGTCTTTTGGTTTTTCGATAAATATGGTAAAAAAACATTTAATGTTTTTCAAAATGAGGGTTAACAATTCCCATGTAGAAAATAGTGAGAATTTAATACAGTTGTCTCCCACTAAAAGATGTTAAATTCTTTTCTCACCTATATCAACTTCAAAATTTGAATTTTAAAAAAGAAATGGGATATTAATGCACCTGTCTGCCACTATTTAATGCTGAACTCTTTTCGCATTAACTATTTAGTTTAAATATTTTAAAAAAGAATTAAATATCTATTTTAGAATTTTGAATTAAATAAAATATTTTTCACTCTTCTGTTTTAAAATTCTATATATCCTATGATTGTTTTTCATTCATCTGTTTTAAAATTCTATATCTCGTATAATTATTTCTCATTTTCCATCTTATCATTATGAGCATTGGCAACTCCTATATTTATGAGGATTCCATTCATATATGCATTAACAATTAATACACTTCACCATTACCAATTCAGAAAATAGTGGAGGGAACTTAATTGTTAGGTGACTGATTTCAATTTCAATTAATACACTTCCCACCCATTTCAAATCTCAATTTCGAATTTTGAATTGAGAACATCGTTAATACAGCTGTTTGCCACCAAGTATTTTATAATGATTTAAAAGAAACTCTCCCTCCTTTGTAGAATTTTTTTATTTACGAAATAAAAAATATTTCTTAAAGAAGTAACTTTTCAAACTATCTCCAGTGTGAACACAAAGCTGAGAATTAAGGAGGAAGTGACACGTCAGCAAAGTTTTCAAAGTTTGGTTCTCCTTTCTATATATTATAAGATTGTGTGATGCATATTCAAATAAAAGAAAAAGAAAAAAAGTGAAGCTTCAAAATTGAAAAATCAAAAGAGGATAACCCATATCTTCTTCAGTCTTTCACAGCTTACAACAACAAGTTTAGCTCTTCTCTGAAGATCTGCAAACTCCACATGCGCTTTCAAATAGTATAATAGTTGAAAGTGAACCCACCGTAAGGACGACAATTGTTCACTTGTTTCCTCGCGTTGAACATTGAGGACATATGCTTCCAAGCTCGTTTGCTGAACAAATGATCATCAAATCTACTTCCATGACCAACCCGCTCTAACAAAAGATAAACAAAATACCGATCCATCTCAGGTTCAAGATTGATTGCAAGAGATGAATTGGAAGAATCGAAAGAAAAATGAGAGAGAAGTGGGAAAATAAAAAACCATAACAGATGTAGATATGTAGATCAGATCTAAGAAAAATATCCTATGATTTTACCTTTTAACTGTTTTCACTTTAAAGCCATAACAGATGCAGATCTATCCACGCAAATCTTTGAACGCAAAGCTTCGAACATTATTCAATAAAAAAAAGTTCAGATTCACAAATCCAAAAGGAACAAAGAACAATGAGATGCAGTGAGAAAATTTTGTTACGATTTAAAAAAAAAAAAATCTTACCGCTCACTGAGAAAATGAGATGTGGTGGCAGTATTATGAATCCTTCCATCCTGAAAAATGAATAAATAAGTCAATATAAAATTTATGAAAATGAATTCTAGGGTTTGTTCATAAAGAAACAGAAAAGTATACCAATAGAACAATCCCTACACACATGAACGAAAAAAAAATGCAAGCAAGACAAAAAAAAGAAGCAACACTTCCCTATTTATAGGCAAAGTCGTAATTTATTTATTTAAAAAAAAAATTTAGCTTGTAGAATACACTTCACCATTACCAATGCAGAAAATAGTGGAGGGAACTTAATTGTTAGGTGACTGATTTCAATTTCAATTAATACACTTCCCACCCATTTCAAATTATGAATTGAGAACATCATTAATACAGTTGTTTGCCACCAAGTATTTTATAATGATTTAAAAAAAACTCTCCCTCCTTTGTAGAATTTTTTTATTTACGAAATAAAAAAGATTTCTAAAAAAAGTAACTTTTCAAACTATCCCCAGTGTGAACACAAAGCTGAGAATTAAGGAGGAAGTGACACGTCAGCAAAGTTTTCAAAATTTGGTTCTCCTTTCTATATATTAAGATTAAGATATAGATAGGCTTAACAATTTTCGGTGCATAAAATAGCGATATTATTAATAGGCTTAAAAATTTCCAATGCAGAAAGTAGTGGTAGATTACCAAAAAAAAAAAGAGCAGTGGTAATATTAATAGGCTCAACAATTAACCATGCAGGTGGAATATTAATACAATTGTTTGCCACCCAAGAATGCTGAACTCTTTTTTCACATATCAAGTTTAAAATTCTAATTTAAAAAGTTACTAAAAGAGGAAGAGGCACAATCCTTTGACACAGCTGTCAAATTTTAAAATTTGACACCAAATCCTATTCGTTGATTTTCGTCAATCAATGGTTATCATTTATTGAAAATTAATATTAATTAATAAGTTTGATTGACAGATATCAAATGTTAGGATTTGGTGTCAAATTTCAAAATTTGACACCGGTGTCAAAGACTTCTATGCCAAAGAGAAAACATTTGAAAATGGTTTAAATGTGAACATTTGAAAGTTAATAAATAATTTTTCAATAATTACATGATAAAATAAAAAATTATAACAAAAATATAATGAACAAAGATGAGTTGATGCAGAAAAATGTTATACTTTTATTTGTTATTGTATTGTGAATAATAAATCTCAAAATAATCATTGATTCATTTGTAAACCCAAAAAATTAATTTGGTAGTGACGACTTGCAAATAATAATATTCCGTCAGTAAACAATTATCATTTTTAAATACCATTGTTAAACCATGCAAAATTCACTACTATCAGTTACTACTTGTTATTCAGCTTTTCGTTTACTTTCTTTTCACATCCTAAGGAAATTGTCCATGAGGCATTGCTCAGAAATGGTACGGATTATGTCAATATTTATCGCAAGGTTAATCAGTTCTGTAGCTCTCATACTCTTAAAAGAGTCTATATTGATGTTATCAAGCAAATTGATAAAAAGCTTAAAGATTCTCTTCAAGCTGATTGTAACTTCTTGCCTTTCCTTTTATTTACACGATCTTTTTCTCAACCATTTTGTTAGTAGTAAAATCCGAAGATCAGAATTGTTCTCTGAAATGTAAATGACCAATCTGTTTTTTATTTATAGCAATTTGAAAGAAATTGGTTTGATATGTAAAACTTATTAACTAGAAACTAGAATGATCAATCAACAGTTATCAACAATGATTATATTTCTGGAATTATTGAATCGTGGACTTTCTGCAACAATTACGCATCCCTGCATTTTCACATTGCTAAGGCATTTTCTTTACAGAATTTGCACTATTATAGCTATTTCACTGAAATTTCTCAATTCCATTTTTAATCCTCGAAAGAATCATTTTCCAATGTCTTTTGATTCTTTAGGAATTATGTCAAATACCTACTTGGGTTATCCCTAACCTCAAGAGTTCAATTAACAAAACAAACACAACTTGATTTGTCAATCACAACTTATGCCAAAAATGCTCCAAGATTCATTCCCATGATTTTCTTGTATTTAAAATTGATAGAATTGCTAATCAAATATGAAAAAAGTGAGTTTAGCGGTAGATTAATAAAATGTATTCATCCAGTCATCTTGAGTCCCGCTAAAAGAAAATTAGCTAGCCATTTTAAAGAATGACATTAAAGAGTTTAGAATTAAATACATGCATTATCAAAAACAGAGAGGGAATGAAAAGTTGAGTGCAATAAAGACCAGTAATTCACGGATTGAAAATCCTAAACTATAGCTAGGAAGAAGTAGAGAAATAGAAAGCTTGCATGAAGATCCTTGCGCTCTCTCTCTTGAAGATACATTGTCAATGCTCTTCGATTTCAAGAACTTGGTCAAAACAACAGGTTCAAGAAGACTCTCAAAGAAAAATTCACTTTTTCACAAGCATAACGAACAACCAAAAAAAATAATTCAAATCTGCTTCTACAATCCAAAAAGATACCTGTTAACTAAAAAAACAAAAAAAATAAAATCCAAAATGCTGGCTGTCCATCGCTGCGTCCATCCCATGGTTCATATTTGTTTCCTAGCTTTTAATCTCATTCACGTGGCTTTCCCCTTTTTTTTATCTGAAAGACAAAAATAAGAAGAAACTTGTAAGTGAATTATATTTACTTCTCTCTTCTTATTTTTTCCAACTTGGGTTGTATTGGTTCTTCTTGGGCCATTTACTTGCACTTAAGAACTCTTTTCAGCCCAAATAAAGCAGAAATCAACTCATTAAAATAAGTACAATTCATTTTGTTTCTTTTCAATTCTCTCTCTTCGGGTTTTGGGTTGTAACAAAATCTTTTGAATCTCAACTACCTTTTCAAGCCTTGAAATCTTAAAACAGATATGGTTGCGGGGGCAACGCAACATCAATAACACTTTTACGAAACCAGTTGCGATCGACGGTCAATGAAACCAAAAACAAATAAATAAATAAATAAAAGATTTCTGAAAAGGAAAGAAAAAAATAAATAATGATACTGGTTGTAATAAAAAAACAAAAATAAAACAAAACTAAAAATATATGAGAAAAATGTTGCAGGAGCAAAAACTATAATATTTTTTTTTGGAGGGGGCCAATCCTATATTAGGCATTATCAGAACATAACTTTATCAAAGATAATTTAGGAACTTTGGGGACAAGGAATTATGTAATTCTACCACAATATAGTTATAAAATGTGGTGATATACATATAAGACACGAGATCTGAGAGATAACCTTTGTATTTACTGTATATTCCGATGTACAATATCTAATACACAAAGGCTCTATTTATAAGTCAGAAACAGACTAACTAACTAACTAACAGACTAGAAAACAGAAAAGAACAGTAGTGATCTAATACATACAGAAGTTCAGTAACATCAACAAAGCTAAAGCTAAGTGAACTATATCACTAATAGTAAGCCACTTAGAAGGAGATGTTGAGAGTTCATACCTTAGTAGTGACATTCACCACATGAAAAATTAAGTTGGCACACGCCAGAGCCCCGTGGTATATCATATAATGATTTTCTGTGAATATGCAGTTTTTTCCTAGAGTCCAACAATCTGCGGGTATAAATATTCATTGCCTTCAAAACAAATCCATATCGTGAAATATAATCAGCAAATTCCAGCTCATCTTCAAGTCCTCGTTATCCTTTAAACTGAACAGAGGTCAGGTGTGATCGAAGACAATTAGGAACCATTGTTGGATGCGCCCAACTTTGTAAACGTAATAATGGTTCCTGTCGCTGCAGGCGGCAAAAAGGAAAAACAACACTAATAAATAGAAGCAATTAATGAATATATTCAATATAGGTCAAAACTTTAAACTTGAAAGATCAACAAACCCCCATGTTATGAATTTTGAGAACTTGAAGTACATGACATTTCTGAAGCAAGTTTATCAGAAAACTTGAGTTGAAACGTAGAAAAGTGATCTCGAGATGAAATAAGTGGTGAAAATTCGAGAAATCTATAATTGGGGAACAAAGTAGGGTCTGCAAGACAACAAGAAGTTATATAATATAATATATAATATCAGTACAGAATTCATAAAAAAGAAGAAGAAGAAGAAGAAGAATAGTGATAATAAAACTTGACCTCTGTTAACCAAGAACCCAAATTTAGAGATGTTGTTCCGCAAAGAGCGCGGATAAGCTTATGAAAACTGTTGACAGATGCTTCGTCCTTTGCTTCCATATTAAGATGTGCATCCACCATATGCTGTAAATTGGTAACCTTAAAATCAAAGGAGCTTTTCACATGGACGATAGAAAGGTACTCAAGACCTGGCGCATCTATATCCAGATATGATTCCCAAAGAAGAGAATGAACACTTAACCCCAAACTCTTCAAGGAAGAAGAAAGGACGCGGAATTTGGTTAAGCATGTGGGATGAATACACAAAGTCAGAGTTTCGAGGGCAGGGAACCCAGAGAGGATGGCAAACAAACTGTTGGAGGCTTTTCCATGTGGATTCCGTAGGACAAGAGCCTGCTGCAAGTGAAGAGGGTGTGAGGCACCTCTAAACGAAATTCACTGTTGGAATGCAGTTCAAGCAGCAGTTCCTCCAGGTTAGGCCCAATGGCGGTTTGGACCCACTTAGCCACTGAGCTGGAGTCTGTGTTAGAGTAAGCACACGAGAGTCGAAACCCTCGAATATCATAACCCTTTCGCATAGCTAGAACCCTATTTACGAAAACAGCAAAATGCTTGAATCCCGAACGGTTGAAAAAGTCAAGGACTTGAATATCCTTCCAGATATGGCGCCACCTACGAGACAAAACGCTCGTAGTCACGCAGATTTTAATTGTAAGGAATGATAGGATGTGGCACAAGACTGCATCAGGCAGATCACTGATCCTGTCCCTGACGACATCATTTTCTTCTGCTTTCTGCGGCTTTGAGGTTGGTTTATCCATCTTCAGTAGTAGTCGTCGTGGTTTATCCATCTTCAGCATTTTTAAATAATTATTTTGCGGAAGTGTGTGTGTGTGGTTGGTGGGTGTTCCTGACAAAAAAAAAATAATACGACAAGGGATAATAAACCTTCAAAAAAAAATAACTGCAGAACCAAACCCTATATAAATGATTTTTCTACCACTTTGTCACCTCATATGCGAAAAAACGCACTTTAAAAGCCTCACTGAGACGAACAAAAAAAAAAGCCCTAAAAATTGAGAAAGCTAGAAATAGATAATGAGAAACAAAGCCAAATCTTAAAATATTTTATTTTTTTACCTTTTCTCACCTCAAAAACAAAAAAGCTGGTCCACTTTGAACGTTTCAGTGTCGTGAACCCAAAACCCTAAAATTCGAGGATGCAAAGAAAAAAAATAGGGCGGATGCTCACTTATTATTGTGTATTTGGACGGGCTTTTTCTCTTATTGTTGCTTTTTTTCAGAAAAAAAAAACTCTTGGAAAATTTTATGTATCTTGGAAAGGGGCAGGAATGTAAAATTATGGTAGTTAAAATCGAGATTTTACCTAAAATCGAAAGAAGGATTAAAAATCGTAAAACGTAAAATCCTAACGTAAAAAAAATCGTACAAATGTTTGGAGTTTTTGATGAAATCGTTTTGATTAAAAAATCGTAAAATGCAAATTTAAATTGGGATTTTAACTACCATACAACCAATTAGGGTTACTATCAATCAATTTCACCGTTACATCGATTACATTGATCCAACGGTTATATTTATTTTCATCTTTGTATGTTTATGATTCTCCATATTTAACGATAAAGTACTAAATATGGAAAGTCATAACCATACAAAGGTAAAAATAAATATTAAATATTAAATATGGGGTGGATGCTCACTTATTATTGTGTATTTGGATGGGCTTTTTCTCTTAAAATTGTTGCTTTTTTGCATAAAAAACAAAAGTAAAAACCTTGTGGAAATTTTTTTGTATTTTGGATATCAACTTTTAGAGAGAAAAAATTTAAAAATAAATAAATTATTATATATTATTAAATATTATTTAACTCAGTTAATTTAATATTATTTTTCAGTTTAATGTCAAAATAATAATGTCAATCCATATGTGGTGAGAAGATAATGATGAGAGAGACAAATTTAAAATAGTCAACAAGATAATGTCGTATCGTTGTGGGTCACTCCCCAGTCCCCACCCAACCCTAGTCTCGCAAATGTAGTCAACGATTTCAATTGCATTATAAATAATTTTTTTGATATTCAAGATTTTTTTTTTAAAATCTATTTTATTAAAAAGTAGGAAAAAGTTCATCAATGCCCATGTGGTTTACTCCAGAATCACTTATGCCCCTGTGATTTTTTTCTTATCACACATGTCCCTGTGGTTTGTAAAAGGGAATGTTTTTTATCACATATACCCTTGTGGTTTCTTATTTTTTACAAAGCACAGGGGCATATGTGATAGGAAAAAAATCACAGGGGCATAAATGATTCTGAAGCAAACTACATGGGCATTGGTGAACTTTTCCCTAAAAAGTATTATCTTGTCAAAAAATCAAATACCTTCAATCTATTTTGAATTTTGACAACATTGATACTTACAAAATCTCATACATATCAGTGTAAATAAGTCAGGTAGATTAGAATTACGTAAAATATTTTAAATCTCGTCAAAGAATTTTATCAATATTTTTTTTGAGATAAACAAAGTTTGTCTATTTTTTTGATGAATTTCCATACCCAGAATTTTCCGAGTTGCACCTAAGTCTTTTATTTCAAACTCTGAGTTGAATTGAGATTTCAACTTAGAAATTCCTGAAATATTGTTAGCAGCTATTAATATATTATCAACATATAATAATAGATACAAAAAATAATCATTAGAGAGCTTCTTGAAATACGCACAATCAATATAGTTACTTCTAGAATAACCATGATGGATCATAAAAGAATCAAATCGCTTGTACCACTGCCTTGGTGATTGCTTTAATCCATACAGATATTTATTCAACAAGCAAACATGATCTTCCTTTCCTTGTTCAAAAAAACCTTGAGGCTGATGCATGTAAATCTCTTCTTCTAGCTCACCGTGAAGGAAATCAGTTTCAACATCTCAAGCTTCAAATCATACAAGACAACTATAGTGTAACACCCCGTGTAAACCCGGTTTGTTAACATATCATTGTATTAAGATGCGCTTAATTAAAAATGAGGAATATCTTTTTCTTTTCAATTATGACGTCATTATACTTAACCAAGTTGATTACTTAATCATTTTCATAAAATATCGCCTGTATGTAAATTGCAATAAGACATCTAACTGAAATACCTCAATATATAAATAGAGTGAGTATCTAAAATCACGGATCTACAACTCGTAGCCCGGACAATAATCCTGATACATTATTACAACTCCAAATAAAATAAGACATAACAAGTCTATGTGACATGGACAATCCCCATGCTCACCAAATCAACATCATAACCAGCAAAGTCTCAACATAGTAATTCATGAACTGAAGCTAAAAGCATAAGACAGCAAACTGGATCCAACATCCAATCATAACAGCATAAGCAGCATAAACATGTATCATCTATCAGCTAAGCTCTGGCCTCCTGCCACTAGAGGTCTCAACCCCCGCATTACCTGAACCTGAAATAAGCATTCTCCATACGTGGGGTGAGATCTCTAAACCAGAAATCTCAGTAAGACAAGGGGTCCTCAAGGATCTTCCAACCCAAGCTCACTTACATGTGCAATATAAGTTCTAAAAGCAATAACTCGATATAAGTTCCAAAACTATGCAGTGCAACAGATATTCATGACATGTGTGTTAAAACTATTCTACTGGCCAGAGAAATGCAGGAATACGTCTATCACCTACATATAGTACAAGGAACATCGCTTGCACCTCACCCACAGCCTCGCCATGTTGTATGTACCACATACTCAGGCTTACCGTATAGGTGGAACACCACATGCATATCCAAAAAGGCACTAGCATATAACATCTCAATAGCATTTCCAAAATATCAAAAGCATGTAACACAACATGCATATAACCATACCCCCATAGGACATGGTGGAACCACAACATGGCTAAACCGAGGACACGAAAGCTTACCTTGCAAGCTAGCTATCGAAGCCAAGAGTCCAACACAATCTCAAAGCCCAAACACAACAGTATCACAATCTGTTATGGACCAATAATATATCAATAAACATACTCTACAAGCATACAACTTAAAGACAACGTCTTTCCTTTACGTTTTACGTCTTAAGGCTTCACACAAAGCTGCAAGCCCTTAATTACATGATTCTGACTTAGTTCAATTATTACAGAAGTTCAACTTCATCAATCTAGGGTCCACAAACCCCCCAATAGCCTACTGTATGAGCAGTACAGCTACTGTTCTTCGAAATCCCAGAATATCCGGATATATGTCGGGGACATATCCAGATATCCATATCCGGATATCTCACTGACAATATCCGGATATCAATATCCGGATATTCAGAACCCCATATCCGGATATCAGTATCCGGATACCCATATCCAGATATTCACGACCAAATATCTGGATATTTCGCGACAGAACCTAGATTCTGTATTTCGCGAAAATCCAAACTAAAGGTCCAACTTTTACCGATTAAAGAAGCTTAAACATGCATTTCTAAGTGTGTTAAGCATTACCCAACGTTAGGTTATCATCTTTAGCTCATTACATGCATCAAGGTTCCATTTTTAAACACTTAAACTCAAGTTCAAGGTTGATGATCATACCACAAGCTCCAAACAGGGAATGGAGATGTTCTTGGAGCTCTCCCTACAGCTCCAAAGGTGCAGGCACCAAGGTGAACGAAAATGATGTACAAGGTAGCTCTTTTACTCCACAAGAAAGCTCCTTGGAGCTTCAAAACACCAAAACAAAGGCTCCCTCCTCACCAAAACCAGAAAACAGAACCCTCAACTTCACAAGACAGTAGCCAAACACTGAAAAGAAGTCACTTTCCCACTCACAAGGATTGTTCACACACACCCAAGGTGTTTAAGTGAGAAGAAAATGGAAGAAAATGGCATTTGGCTCTTGAAATGAGAAGAAACCAATGAAACAGTGCATGGAGGGCTGGTCATCCGCAAGCCTTACCTCGAGTTAAGGTTTCTAGGGTTTTGTGCCCAACACAAGAGTATATATAGGCCACTTAAGAATATAACACACAGTATTAACTTTAATTGCTACACTTAGCATTTTAATTCCAAACTCAGGATTCTTAACCTACTCAATTTTACAAGAATTATAATATTTTTATTATATTTTTCTGAGTAACTTTCTGGTACGCGTTTTTCCATAGCCAGTATCAGTTATGGCATCATTTCTCATTATTTTAACTTGAAACTCATTTTACAAGTCCTATATATTATTCTAGTAATATATACTCACTCTTCCTAATTTTCCGGGATACTTTTTCGGTACGCATTTATACCGACTAGCAGAACCGGTATCTGCACTTTTCTTCCGAAAAGCGACTATCAGCATTCTAAATCACTTACTATTTATTTAAACCTCATAATAATTATTAGGATCAATTATGAAATTATTTCCTAATTTCTCATAATTAATCAATTAATTTCCTTAATTAATGGTGCGGGTTCTCTTACATATAGCAAGTAAAATACTTCGTTGAAATCTATTTCTTCTCTTTGACTGTAGCTTTTTGCTACCAAATGTGCCTTTGTCTAGCATCTTTAACTCCAGGAATTCCTTCTTATCTTTTGAAGACTCATTTGCAGCCAATGATCTTTTGATCCTTTGGCAATTTTACTAGTTCCCATGTCTGACTCTTATGAAGACTCAATTTCTTCATTCATAGCAACAATATATTTAGCATATTCTTTGCTTGTAATGGAAGCACGGTAAGTGGAAGGCTCCTCGTCGTCAAAAGATTATGTCATAGTCAAAGCATAAGCAACTAGATATGCATAAACATACCTATAGGGTTGCTTGATTTGCCTGCACTATCTCTAAGCAGGAATAGTGTCCTATTGCGGTGGTAGTGCTTCCTCATGTTGCACCTCCTTCTCAATGAGCTTATCTTTAGTTGCTTCAAGCATCGCCATTGAAGCATCATATTGTAACTCGATGTTTGTCACTTTCACTACAATCTGCATTTGTATCGATTCAATATTTTTTCTAGTGAAACTAAATGATTCATTAAAAGTGTCATCCCTGCTGATTAAAAACTTAGGTGACTTAGAATTAAGACACCATAACTTGTATCCTTTCAGCCCCTATCCACATACAAGAAAAATGCATTTTTTGGCTCTAGGCTTCAATTTCCCTTCGATGACATGAGCATAGGTTGGACATCGAAAATTTCTTAAATAGGAATAATCAGGAGGTTACTTGATCACAGTTCCTTAGGTGTCTTAAACTCAATAGAAGTCAGTGGAGACTTGTTCTCCAAATAAGTTCTGAATGAGTTTGAACATCCAGGTCATATTGACTTTAAGTTCCTTAACAACTCGAATTGTTGCACACCTTAGGTCTTCACTTGTTTGCCTTTAAAGTGTTTGGTCCCACACCTTATTTAATTTTGATAATAATAAACAAATGATGTATAGGAAATAAGATAAATTAAAAAGATTGTTTATGTTCATGTTTTTTAATGTTGAATATGAAGTAAAACAAAGGATTGTGTATTGAAAAATGATAATTGAAAGTGTGCAATTGAGAAAGGAAAGAAAAAATAATGGGGCGTATACAACAAATTTTCTGATTTATAATTCCTTGGAAAGTAAAACAAATTATAACATCAATTGTTAAAAATTCATATTAAATTGTTTATAGTTTATAATTTAAAATTCACATTAGTTTTTAGTTTTCTCGAGCGAATTTTTTTAATAAATTCTTTAAAAAAATATTTGAATCACAACTTATTTTAAACATTACAGAAACTAAACTACACACTTATTACAATACCACCATTCTTAAAAAAAATCCAGTGACTTATTTTTAATATTAAAAGTAATTATAACATTAAATAAAATAATTTTCGTTGTAAAATGAATATATAAAATAAACAAAAATAATAATAAAAAAAGACATCACGGCTAACGAGTCTTCTGAGTTCTGATCTTAAAACACAATAATGGTGAAAACAAAAAATCATTAATCTTAGAAAAAAGAATCCAATAAATTTTCGAAATCCAATAGCTTGTTTTGTTATTAACCATAAAAATGTCAACCAAACTTTGAATTAAGTTACGCTTTACCTGTATATTGGGACACAGATCCTTAACGAGGTAATTAGAAAATTAAGAAGGCGCCTTGTCTTCCATAAACTTAAATAATCATTGACATAGAGACAATTTCCACCCGAATGGAAACTTCCAAGTATTTTAGTTTTACAGAAGACATTCATTTCATTCTGCTACATACAAATAATTAAAGGGCTAGTCATCAAAATTTCTTGGGGGCTGGACCATCATATTCAGCAGAATAGTCATAATCAAGAAACTGTACGTCCATAGCAAACAGAAGCAATGTAGAGGTTCTTTGCCCACTTATCCTGTAAAAACCAATTATGATATGATCAGACTCCAATAAACTGTAATAACAAAGGAGCATAGGCAACAAAAAGAAGTATGACACACCTTGACATGAGTGCTAGGAAATGCAGAAGTCCTAAGTGTTTCTTGAGTTTCATCTGTGGGTCTCCTCCTTGGCATACTCAGGACAAAAGCAGCTTGGTCCCAAGTTGCAGCAGTTGCTGTGATTCGGTACCCACAATCCCAACGCTTGTGAATCCCTTCACTAGGATACAGAAAATCTAGTTCAACCACCTGAAATTCATTCAATACACATGAATGAGGACTGGTTATTTCACGCTAATGAGTTGCATTATGAACTGAAGTAATGGTAGATAAAGCTCAATCCAATGCTGACCTGATCAGAAAATCCAGCACCACGAGACATAACTACTCCCCATCTGGACCCTGAGGTCGCCATTGCAGTCACGTAAAAGCCCTCCCTCCATTTTTTGTTAATCCACTTGAAAGGAAATGAATCGCTAACTTTGTACGATTGCTGCAAATACTGAGTGCCTGAAAAATCCATGAATTGTGTCAGAGGAAAACAAAATTGAAAGTTGCCAAACAGCATAAGTCAATATACTTGAACTAACCCTTAGACATTACTACTAGTGAGCTCCCATTTATAGCCCCAGCAATTGCGCTGATATAGTAACTTTTTTCCCATTGCTCCATGATCCATTCCTTCAAACAAACCAACAAACAAAATCCCTAATTAATAAGCATGTCTTGAAACTATTATGGATTAACAAATCTACAACTTACAAGCATGTATATGGTGCTAAGCAGAAAATTCTAAACAATCCACAAATTTTTAAGAAATTAAGGCAACAGATTGAAGTTTACCTTACTGAGAAAGTGGGGGGAGAGTTCATAAACTTGGGCAGTGAAACCTGTCCCTGCATCCATGATTATGGCCCATAGGTTCTGACATGAGGTAACACTGCTAATAAATAAGCCATCCTCATTTCCTTTCTCAATATGCTGGGCTAGCCTTGAATCTGCTACATTGTAGTGATATCTACAACACAAGACAATAATTTATAATGCATAACAATTCCCTAATATCAATGAGCTTTAAAAAATAGATAATTCTTCGCATCTGATTTCTGTGATTAAAAAATGAAACCCGATAGAAGTCAAACATACAAATCAACAAATACAGACACAAACAATGTGTAAAACAAGATTCACAGAGATGGTATGATAGAAGAATCACCCTCTCCACCCTTAATCTTAGGATGGGAAAATGGATGCCATCCCTTTACATCAAATTTAAAATGCCTGAGCACAGAATAATATGGATGACACAACAAACTTCATGACATAATAGTGTATACCTTTGTTTCATCGGTCTACGAGCATTGTAAACACTTATCCACTGGGTTGCCGGCACACCCATGCGAATCTTCTTTTTGGGTTGTTCATCGTCTTCCTCTCCCATTGCCAACCGGCCTCTCTTATGACCAATGAGCTTCAGACAAAATAAAATTAGAAATATAAAGTGCAGACTACAAACATTGAATGCATGCAGAACAACACCAGAGTACAGGGCTAGCAAGATACCTTTTGTGCACCTTCTGTATTAATTGGCCTAATATCTGGATTTGGACCAACAATCCCATCAAATAGAGAAATGTATTTTGCATAGTTAGGCTCTTCATCAAACTTTAAGTTCACTACATGTTCAACAAACTGTCTAAAAGGTTGGGGACAAAAGCAACATAGGCTCTCTGGAGCTGTTCCCATCTTCTTCTTGCAAACAAGAAATCCCTTGTTCTCTCCCTGAGAAAATAATGTTAAAGACCAGCATTCTAAACAGAAGAATAAACTGAAAAGTTATTTAAATATGCCCAACCTGGAACCCCTGCCAAGGAAGACGGCCTTTTAGAAGAAAAACCAGCGTATAGGCAAGAGATTCCAAATCATCCCTCCTGCTTCCAGTTCTCCCCAAATGTGCATGAACACTAGCATAGCGGACTGTGCCCCTGAAAATATTTTCCATATGATATTAATAACATCAATACAGAGAACTTTGACAAATCATATAAACATTTTTTATATGATCCAAATTCAATTATAACTACCTGAAAACATCTGGCCTTTGGTCATATTCCACGTGCAAACCTGTTGCCCCATCTCGCCATTTAGTAGCTGTAAGGCCAAAATAGCAAAGAAGAGAAGTGAGTAATTGAATTCTACCAGACATGGGAGTATAATAAATAACTAATTAGTCAAGCGCTAAATCATACCTAATCCAAGATCTACAAGGAACAGTTTTTTCTCATCAGGTGTCCCAGGAGGACCAAGCAGAAAATTTTCAGGCTTCACATCCCCATGCACATATCTGCCATATGTTGTAGTCATATAGTTTGAAAAACATAGTTTAAATTATTATAAAATATTATATATACATTACTAATGGCAACAAAAAAATGGATAAAAAGGATCCGGCTTCACAAGAAGTGTCTAGCAAATATTCATAGTTGAAAGGAAATGAATGTAAATAATTATCAAGAATAAAGTTTACGTAGCTCTTGGAAATTGTGTAGTTAAGGTGGTAGGAAATTACCCTCGAGAGTGCATCTTCTCCAATATGGATACTGCTTCAATGGCAATACAAGCAACCATTTCAGTGGACATGCTGGAATATGCAAAAACACATTAGCATAACAACTGAAAGTCAAAATTAGGTACAGGAAATATAATTTTGTACATATCTAACAAATAATTTCCAAAGGACTTACGTGTGAGAGTTATTATTCCAAACATCCCACAAGCTAGGTCCTAGCATATCCATAACCTGCACACATGAATGTCAAAAGTCAAACAGGCAATCTTCAAACAAGGCAAACACAAATAAAAGAAATATTATTCAAAATAATAATAATAGTAAACATAAAGAACAACTAACTCAACAATAAGATCCAATAACGTACCATGACATAATAGTCACCTTGCCTTCCCTTGTAATGTACCTGAGGCACACCATGACTACCACCAAGAGTGCTGTACAAACAGGAATAAAAATGCATGACATACCCCAAAAAAGGAGAGGAAGCAAGGGGAAAATATAAAAACAAGCATGAATAACACTCACTTGTACACTTGCCACTCATAGGGTGGTCCATAGTTACATCCTTTACTACTTCGATGCTCAAATTTTAATGCAACCTGATAAAATACTTCAGAACTAAGAATTTCTGAAATTAAAATACTAAAGCATTTAAAAATAGGAGGTACAACTAATCACCCAATATTGAAAGCATGCATATACCTCTACAGCTCCAGGTCCAGTTCTTTCACTCAAATTTACACCAGAAGCACGCCGACCTACATATACTTGACCAAATCCACCCTTGCCAAGTTTTCTTTCTAATTTATACCAAGGGGAGCCGCCTACTTGAACCTATGGCCAGAAGTGAACAAAATCAGGATATAAGTGTGACCAGAACAAAAGTTATAACGTATATGTGTGCCTCATAATTTACAATATTCAAATTAGGGCAAACAGAACATATATAGCAAGAAATCACATTTATTGACATCCATGACTGAAGGGAGATATGAGAAAATTAACAGGAGAATTTTTTATTTTTTATTTGTAGGAACTACTGTTTGAAAGGGACTGCTGAAGAACTGTGTTTTCAATATGTAAACCTTTTTTTAATTTATTCATCAGTAACTTTTCAAACTGCTGGCGTTGCACAGAAAGCAAAACATGCTCCTTGGTTTACATTCTTAATCTCACACAAACTTTACTCTAAAATAGAAGGAAGTATAATTTGACCAAAAGATTATATACTATTCCTAGAATAAAAATCATATTCATAATGCCATGAAATGTTAACAAATGTTAAAAATGCTTGCAAATGTTCAAGTAGCAGAAAGACAAGTAGTAGGTTTGGCATCATCACGAATATGTAACACAAACAAACACATGCCAGTACACTAAATAGAAATTTTATAGCTTGAAGTAGAATTGCCTCATATGGATGAATAAATTGTGTTGGTCGTGGAATTTTTTATATAAAGACTGGGTTGATGTGAGTGCATGTAAAAACAAAACATACAAACTATGGTGGCATTGTGAGTTGAAAGAAAATCAAGACTGAATGCCCAGATCAACACAAATAAAACCTGTGTTTCTAGAAATCAATAACAGAATGATAAGAGCCTGTTTGGATCCTCTTATTTTTAAGCTAGAAGCTACTTATAAGCTAAAGCTAAAAAAAGAGCTTAAAAAAAGAAGCTAAAAGCTGTTTGGAAACTACATAAAAAATTTAGCTTAAAAATTACTTAAAAGCACATATTTCAAGAAATTTATCTCTCTCTCCCTATTTTTATCACTCTTCATTTAAAAAAAAAACACACAAATCAAGAAAAACAGATTAGAGCTCAAAAAAAAGCTCCTCCTAGAAGTTTTTAGTTTTCAGTTTTTTTCTTCGTTATAAAAAAAGAGTTTTTCGTTATAAGAGTTTTTCCCAAAACTTATTTGGCCTAGCTTACGCTTATAATTAGCTTCTGGCTTAAAAAAAAAAAAAGATCCAAACAGGCACTAAGATAGTTCCCATTCTCTGATCAATCTCAACAAAGTAAGGAAAAATAGAAGAGTGCAACTCTGTACAGAAACAAACTTAGTCAACCATGATTTCAATTTTTATGCGTACACTTTTACCAACTGTATGTCTTGTCCATTTTCAAAAAATGACTCTTGAAGAAATGATAATATGCGATCTTAGACAAAGGAGTCCAGCTCTACAGCTCCACAATCACAATTAAAATATAATAATTGAAAGGCAAATTACTGGACTAGAAACCCATAAAACTGTTCTGACCATCAAACCCAAAATGCAAAATGTCAGCAAAGCTAAAATGGAAATTTTCAAAGAGAATAAATTCCAGTTTTTCATGGCTAGGTTACCAAAACAAGGAAGCCTTTACACCATAACACTGATTTGAAGAACACCCTACAATTGCACCTAAAACAAAATATGATGAAGCATCTGCACCAACACAAATGCAACTAACAAAGTGAATATGCATGAGAATATATAATGATCAAACCTTCTCGGGAAGTGGAGCAGTGCTACCCTCATCTTCACCAGCATTGGCCTTATCATTGCTGCGAGCTCCACTATCAAATTCATCCATCTGTTTCTCCCCTACTTCTTCCTTCTCCCCTCCACCAACACCACCACCACCTACGTCTCCACCGTCACGAACAGCTTCGTCCAGTTCCCGATTCTCTTCTTCCTTCTCCGGAACAACAACTACGTTCTCATTGACCACAGCCTGCTGCTGTTGTTGTTGCTTGTTATTCTTCGGCACTGTAGCCGCCGCCGCAGCCGCCGCACGCCGCCTCCTCGTTCTCGTTGCAATCGCTTCCCCTTCCACCGGACTCTGCTGTTGTTGCTTCGCTGCTGCCCGGCCCCTGCGTACTCCGCTACGCAGCACCGGCATCGTTCATCCTTGAAATCTCATCCTCCTCACAGAAATACCGAAGGCAAAAAAAAAACGAAAAATCAGAAATTTCGACCTCTCCTAAATACCCTTTTGCCTCCCGATCAGAACCCACCAAGCCAAAAACCGCGAAATCCAACGAAAAACTTCGGATAAGTCTTCGGAACTGTGACGATTTAGACGAAAAATGAAAACCGAAAAGGAATCTAGAGAAGCAAAATGTGCCAAATTCAGAAGCTTCCTAGCTTGATATCTAAAACCCTACAATCTGTTTGTGCAGAGATCGTTACAACCGAACTAGGGTTCGAAAACGATCACACGGTGTAAGAAGAAGAAGAAGAAGAAGAAGACGAAGATGAGAAAGGAAGACAGAGAGAGAAAGAAGGCTCTTGAGTATCTGCTCAGAGACACAAAACACGAGGTTTATTATTTATCTGTATATTAATAATTAATAATCATATTAAGTATTTCAATTGTTCGATTTTCTGTATTGGGAAAAAAATGTGTTAGGCTTCGAGAGGCGTTGATTGTGAGGGATTGGACGGTTTGATTTGATTGGGGTTTTTCACAGAAGTCGGGGATTTATTTGAAATTGAAAAGTAATTAAAGAAAAAAATATTTATTCTTCAACATGTTCATTTTAATTAAAATAAATATTTTTTTTAATAAAGAGTAAGAGAGTAAGAAATTGCTATGGCGAACCCTAGCGCCGTAATCCTACCGGAAAATTCGACGGAGCTTTCTTCAGAGGAAGCAAACAACCTTAAGAGGAGCACCAAGAAATACAAAGGAGGTGATGCTGATTTTAATCATGACCAGACCATGGTCCCCAGAGAAGATGCTTGGATGGAGGAACAGACGTCTTTTAAAGAAATGTTGATGAGACACAATGGAGAATGGGAGATGGAAGATGAATATGAGGAAGAAGCATCAGAAGCGGTGGAGGAAGAGCAGCAGGATCCTCAAGCGGGATTAACTGGTGAGCCGAAACCCTCTGAGGTATTCTATCGTATAGATGAGGATGGTAGAACCAATTTCAGTTTATCAGATGCATTTAAGAAGCGTGCATGGAGACCTTGGAAGAAGGTGATTTATGTGAAATTATTAGGGAAGAAGTTGGCGCTTACTGTTATGAAGAAAAGGCTAGAAAATATGTGGGCAAGGGAGGGACAGATTTTTGCCACTGATGTTGAGAATGGGTTTTTCTTAGTGAGGTTCGCAGAGCAAAAGGATTTGAATTATGCCCTTACTGCAGGGCCGTGGGTTTTATTTGATCACTACTTAGCTATAAGGTTTTGGGAACCTGATTTCCATCCGTTCTTTGCTTCAATTAGTCGAATCTTGGCGTGGGTGAGGCTCCCTAGTTTCCCTGTGGAATATGTCAATACAGAGTTGATCAACGAGGTGGGAAATTGGCTTGGCAAATTCATTAAAATGGATGCTGCAACTACTTGTCTAGCGAGAGGTAAATTTGCCAGAATTTGTGTTGAGTTAGATTTGAGTAGACCATTGCAGGCTGAGTATAAAATTGAGGGGAAATTAAAAAAACGTTGAATATGAGGGATTGCATCTTGTTTGTTTTGGATGTGGAAAATATGGTCATCGTCTAGAAAATTGTCCTTTGAAAACTGCCATGGTAAATCCCCAATTAGGGGATGACAATTCTAAGCAAGGAGATGAGGGTGTACCGATTAATCAGTCGAGTAGCTCTACAAATAAAAAGAAAGACAGATTTGGGCCATAAATGCTGGTAACTAAGCAGAGGCGATTCAACAGGAATGTTTCACTTCAGGGGGAGAAGAAAGAAGGTATGACTGGCTTGAATTATTCTCGCAGGGATGCAAAGATGGGGTCTAGGTTCAATGTGTTATATCAATCAGAGGAAGATGTAGGTAAAGATATCACTGGGAGGAAGATGCAATCTGTCAATGAGCAAGAAACATCTGTCAATGAGCAGGAAACAAGTAATTTCCACGGTAATCGGCATAGAGGTAAGTCTCGAGTTAAGTGATTGAAACAGACTCAAACTTTATGTTGATTGATGACAATGTTCGTGAGAAGGGTAAAGAAATTGATAGTGCAGGGTTAGACTTGAATGAAGTTTCAAAAGAGGTTGTCCAAAACAATATTATGAGTTCTTCTAGTAATATGGCAGTGGATGATAATTGTCAGAAGGAAGGCATTGGTTGTAACAGCCCCCCAAACCCTGTAGCATGATATTGTCCGCTTTGCCCCGCGCACAAGCACCGTCGAGCTCACGGTTTTGTTTCTTGGGACACCCCACAAAAGGCCTCACACTAGAAGAGGTATCCACACCCTTTTAAGGCATGCTTCGTTCCCCTCTCCAACCGATGTGGGACATTACATCCTCCCCCACTGGGAATACAGCGTCCCCGTTGTACACACCGGTCCAGGGCCAGGCTCTGATACCAAATGTAACAGCCCCCCAAACCCTGTAGCATGATATTGTCCGCTTTGCCCCGCGCACAAGCACCGTCGAGCTCACGGTTTTGTTTCTTGGGACACCCCACAAAAGGCCTCACACTAGAAGAGGTATCCACACCCTTATAAGGCATGCTTCGTTCCCCTCTCCAACCGATGTGGGACATTACATCCTCCCCCACTGGGAATACAGCGTCCCCGCTGTAAACACCGGTCCAGGGCCAGGCTCTGATACCAAATGTAACAGCCTCAAACCCTGTAGCATGATATTGTCCGCTTTGCCCCGCGCACAAGCACCGTCGAGCTCACGGTTTTGTTTCTTGGGACACCCCACAAAAGGCCTCACACTAGAAGAGGTATCCACACCCTTATAAGGCATGCTTCGTTCCCCTCTCCAACCGATGTGGGACATTACATCGGTGATGTTGATCAAGGAGGTACTGTTTGTGGAAAAGTGGAGGTCTCTTCAATCCAAAATAGCATTCCTTCTTCAACTGTCAGTAAGTATCCCCAACAGGGACATCAGTTACTTGATCAGTTAAAGATGCCAGCGCCTAAATCCCCTGATGCTGCATCTAACAGAAGAAAGCGTCCAGATGGGAAAGGAAGTAATGTTGCTTTGGTTAAAAACCATCAGGTATCGAGTATGGAGAGGAAAGTCCAGCAGGTGCAGTAAAGACTATGGTGGATAATCACAAGGTTTGTGTGGTTGTTCTTATGGAGACCAGAACTAGTAGTGTGGTTTGCAGTAAACTTTTGAAGAAGATTAATTTTGATAAGTTTATTGTTGAGGAAGCCATTGGTTTTGCAGGTGGAATTTGGGTTCTTTGGGACTCTAGAAAAGTAACTGTCAATCTGCTAAGTAGTAAGTCTCAGTTTATTCATATGAAAATGGAGCTTGAGGATAGTAAGAGCTTTTTATGGACTGCGATTTATGCAAATCCTAATGAGGAGATTAGACATGCTATATGGGAGGATATAAGGCAATTAAGTAATTCTATTAATGATCCTTGGATTTTGGGGGGCGATTTTAATGACATAAGGTGCAGTAATGAAAAGAATGGGGATCTAGACCTGATTTAGCTAAGTGCACTAGATTTCAACATTTTTTAGACTCTTGCAGAGTTGAAGAAATTGGTGGTTTGGGATCTAAATTTACAAGGCAGGGTCCTAAATGGCATAATTTATACCGAGTTTTTAAGAAGTTGGATAGAGTGTGTGCCAATGTTAATTGGAGAATTGCTTTTGAGGAAGCTGATGTTCGAATCCTCCATAGAATTTTATCTGATCATAACCCTTTGCTGCTTTCTTTGTCTATTCTTGTAAAGCATTGAACTATTAGACCTTTCAGATTTGTGGCTACTTGGATGGATCACCCTTGTTTTGCTATTTTTATGGAAAACTATTGGCTGTCTGATTTGCCAATAACTAATATGCTGTTGCAGTTGATTTCCCCTCTTCAAAAATGGAACAAAGAGGTTTTTGGTGATATTAATAACCGTAAGTGTGCTTTGATTCAAAAAATTGCTAGCATTCAAGCTCAAAGGGAGGCTCTGGACAGTTCTGGTTTGCAGGAAGTTGAGCACTATCTTCAAGAGCAATTAGATATTACTCTTGGTCAGGAGGAGCTGTTGTGGTACCAGAAATCTAGGCACAAGTGGATAATTGATGGGGATAAAAACACAAGGTATTATCATCTAAAAATTGTCATCCGTAGGTCCCAAAACAGGATTAATAGACTTCGTAATAGTACGAATGGCTAGATTGAGGATCTTGCTGATTTAAAAGCTCATGTTTGAAGTTTATATAAGAAGTTATTTGAAGAGGAGGTGGGGGATAAGAGATGGATTATTTCAGAAAATATGTGGCCAATTTTATCTCAAGAAGATTTGAAGAGGATGGTTATTCCTCCTAGTGATTATGAGATTAAACAGGATATGTTTTCAATGGGTGCTTTTAAAGCCCCTGGTTTTGATGGTTTCCCTGCTGTTTTCTTTCAAAGAAATTGGAACACATTGAAAGTGCAGGTCTGTACTGCAATTAAGAAGATGTGGTTTAATCCAGCTTCAATATCAGAGGTCAATTCTACTCTTCTTGTTCTAATTCCAAAGGTAAAGAATCGAGAGTGTATTTCTCAATTTCGCCTGATTTCTCTTTGCTCGGTTATCTATAAGCTCTGTTCTAAAATTATTGTGTGTCGGCTGAAGCATGTGATGGAAAAGGAGGTGTCTCCTTATCAAGTTAGTTTTGTTCCGAATAGACAAATTCAGTATATTATTTCTATTGTTCAAGAGTTAGTTCATTCGACGAGTAAGATGAGAGGGAAGAAGGCTTATATGGCAATTAAAATTGACCTGGTCAAGGCTTATGACAGGGTGAGTTGGCAATTTTTGCGTAAAACTCTAGAAGAGCTTCACTTGCCTGATGCTTTTGTTAATATTATCACTCATTGTATCTCTTCTACTTACATCAATGTTCTGTGGAATGGGGGTAAAACTGAAGATTTTTTCCTTCTAGAGGTTTGAGGCAGGGGATCCCCTTTCACCGTACCTGTTTGTTTTGGCTATGGAAAAATTGAGTCATATTATTACTACTGCAGTAAATGGGGGTTTGTGGAAGCCTATGTATGTTGGAAAAGGTGGCCCGAAGATATCTCATCTTGCATGTGCAGATGATCTTATGATGTTTATGGAAGCGTCTGAAGAGCAAATTAAGATCCTTCTCAAGTGCCTCAATATCTTTGAGGAGATGTCTGGTCAAAAATTAAGCGTGGAAAAAACTTGTGTGTATTTTTCTAAAAATACCACAATGGAGACTATGGAGAAAGTTGTCCATCTCAGCGGTTTTAAGCGTGCTACTAATGTCAGAAGGTATCTTGGAGCTATGCTGCGTCAAGGTAGAGTTTCTAAGAATCTATATGGAGGGCTGGTGGAAAAAGTAAAGAGTAAGCTTAGTAGTTGGGAGCAACAGTGTCTTTCACAAGTGGGTAGGATTACGCTATCCCAATCTGTTTTGGCTGCAATTCCATCTTACCAAATGCAAAGTTGTAAGCTTCCTTTGATGGTGTGTGAGAACATGGAGAAGCTACAAAGAAATTTTATTTGGGGTGATAAAGAAAATGTTCGTAGATATCATCCCATTAATTGGAACATAGTCACATCCCCTAAACTACATGGTGGGCTCAGGTTGAGAAATTTAGCTAAGATGAATGATGCTTTTTTGGCTAAAAAGGCGTGGAAAATTTATACAGAGCCAGACCAGCTGTGGGTGCAAGTACTTCATGCCAAATACAAGAGCGGTAATAGGATAAACTCCTTATTTGTTGCAAAAAAGGGTGATTCTAGCTTTTGGAAAAATGTTTGCAGGATGTGGCATGTTATGGAGGATAATTTGGTGTGGGAAATTGGCAATGGCAAGGAGGTTAATTTTTGGAAGGACAATTGGTTGTCAGGCTCAATTATTCTGGAAAATTTTGTTGTTAATGAAGTCATTCAACAGTTGGAAAATTTAAAAGTTGCAGATGTTATCAATCAAACAAGTGAGTGGGATTTTAATAAGTTGAATAGCTGGCTGCCTTTAAACATTGTTAAGGTTATTCGTAGTGTTCTACCTCCCATGGTGGAAGATGGAACTGACAAAAGAATTTGGGAGATCCAAAAATCTCATTCTGTTTCTATGGGTGCCATTTATGCTTTTCTGTAAAACAATGATGTTATTGACGATGGTACTATGAAGATTTGGAGTCGGTTGTGGTCTTGGAAGGGACCTCAACATATCAAAATTTTTGCTTGGAAGCTTTTGCACCAGAAACTGTTAACGAATAGTATGATTTCTTCTTGGTATGGTGGAGATGGAATGTGTAATTGTGGAAGTGGAGAGATGGAAACTATTATTCATTCTTTAAGAGATTGTCCCAGGGCTAAAATGGTGTGGGATTGTCTCATTCCAACTTCTCATAGCACTGAATTTTATACTGCTTCAATAGAGCACTGGTTTTTATTTAATTTCGGTGTTGATATCTTTCAGAATGATCATGACAGATGGTTTTTGACTTTTATGGTTGCTTGTTGGAAAATTTGGAGTTGGAGGAACATGCTGAACCATGGCCGAGAGGTACCTCTGATTGGTAGTCGAGTGCAAATAATTAAAAATCTTGTTAAGGATATCGAGTTGGCTGCTGTTCATCAAAATTTAAATAGCTGCAATCCTCACCTCAACAATGTTTCAGTATCTTGGAGTTTTCCTGAGGAAGGTTTTGTAAAGGTGAACAGTGATGGCGCTTATCGTGGTAATCCTGGTTTGACTGCTTGTGGAGGAATAATTAGAGCCTCTCAAGGTATTTGGTTGGATGGCTTTGCTTATAGGTTGGGCTTTTGTTCTTCCTTTAAAGCTGAGTTGTGGGGTATTTTAAGAGGTTTAGAGAGGGCTTGGTGTTGTGGTTATAGGAAAATTATTTTAGAAAGTGATTCGATTATGGCAATCACTGTGCTCACCAATTGTGGTGTGGCAGTCCGTGAGGTGCAATTGGTATCTCGTATACAGATTTAGCTTGGTAAGGATTGACATGTTCGTCTTCAACATACCTTTAGGGAAGGCAACACATGTGCAGACTGGCTAGCTAATTTTATGTTAGATGCTACTGAGCAAGCTGATCATTGTGTTTTTAGCCAACCTCCTTTTGGTATTCATCCTTTATATTTGGGTGATCTTGCTTCTGTTGGTAGGGTTCGTGCTGTGGTACTACCTGGATAATTTCCTTGTATTTTATTTCTTTGTTTTTGGCTTTTAGGCCTTTTATTTATAAAAATAAAAATAAAAATAATAAATGTTTTTTATTTACAATTTAAATTAAAAAATTATTAACTTCTTTTTCATGATTTTTATTGTATATTTTTTTTAATACTAATTTTTTCATGTTAAAAAAAATATGACATGATCATATGCGGGATCATAATCATAAAGTGGACCGATGATGATAAATTAAGAGAAAAAATATTAAAATTAATTGTTATAAAATTATAATTGTTGATTCACCTTTGCATGTCTTCACATATAACTATGTCATTTTAAAAATAAAAATAAAAATAAGATGTTCTATTCCTTTTCTTTTACTTGAAAGGACATAATTTTATATTTTAAAAAAATATAAAAAAAATAAAATAATTCCGATGATCTAACCTCTATTAATTCAGTTGTATAAACTAATCAAAATCAAATAATTATTTAAAAATAATAATAATAAAATCAAATAGTACCCTCTAAATGAAAAGACCATATGGGCCTAGAGCACAATTTTTTTTTTCTTTGGACAACGTCAAACCTTTTAAATGCTCATTAATTAGATGAGAGATTTGACATTACTGAAAAGGGATTAGAGTTGCGATTAACCAATGAAGTGCTACCATGTTTACTAGTGGAATTCTGTAGGAGGGTTGCACTGCACGATTGCCCACTGTTCTTGTTGTGGGGCTGCCATTGTTTTTTAACTTGTACGGTCTTCTGGGTCCCAACCCAAGTCAAGTTCATGTGAGTAAGTTGACTTTGACTATTGACCACATCATTGAGGATTTTCCTTTTTTTAAATAATTTTGGAATGACCATAATTCTTTCATACCTTTTTCTTTTTTTTGGGAGTAATTTGAATTGTTTTTAAACAATCAACACAATTAAGTGTCAGAATTCATAAAATTAAATAATTTATTTTGTAATATTCATTTGTTGACCAGATTTTTGGATTGATTATCTAAAAATTGGACAATTCAATCTTGTTTCACATGGAGAGAAGATAACTCCAGAACAGATTAATTGACGAATGCATTAATTATTTCAGGAAACAAAGATACGATTTATTGTACAATGCCAATGAAGTTATTTCATCTATTTTCTTTCGATTTATCTCATATTTTACATGTTTTTCTCTATTTCTATTTGTTTTTATTACTTTTGCTAGTCTAAACTCTTTTCATATAAAAAATAAAATGACCTCTTAATAATGATAGGTTGAATTATGAGAATAAATAAATAAATAACTCGACAGATTAATTTGTTCTCGACTCGTTGCAATGATAAGAATTTAACAGCTCACTGATCATACTTAATTGAAAGTACATAATATTTTAAAAAAGATTTTTTTTTTTTTTTTTGCAAGAAACCACTAGAATTTAAGAGATTTATATGGATTGTATTAATTTATGTGTTGAATTCTAACTTATATATATATAAAAAAATTCTTGCAAGAAGTTGAATGCTTACACTCACCTACACACACCTCAACACAACAAACAATGACGTTAGTAAGTCATTGCTAATGCATGTGTACTTGATCCAATAATTCCTGAGTTCGAACAACTTGAACTACATTGAACCTATTATTTTTATTTTTAATTTTAGGGGCAAGAATATACTTATCATCAAAAAAATTTATCACCTTTACAATCAACCTAATCATCGTTGATTTTCGTCAATCTAACGGTTATAATTTATTGGATCGTATTTATTAATTAATTATTAATTTCTAATAAATTATAACCATTAGATTGACGAAAATCAACGATGATTAGGTTAGTTGTAAAGGTGATAAATTTTTTTGGTGGTAAGTATATCTTGTACTTTAATTTTATGTTAGGAGATAGTTTCATTCAAATATTATTATTTTTTTAGAAAAATATGGTAGTACTTAATAGGGGTGATGAGCTAATTGAACAGCTTAGTTTGGAGCCAAAGATAAATTAAACTGGAAATTAAAAAAAAAAAGTCAGAGCACATTAGTTTGTGTTTTAAAATGATTCAGGGGCAGAGGGGAATCTCTTTATTTAATGAACATTCCAACGCTACTAGGCCAGTGGAATCCTATTGCAAGTTTGCAACTATGGTTGCAACAACGGAATGGATTAAAGGGAATTATTTCGATCATAGTAATTTCTGTGACAAGCGCTGGTTTTGAAGTGATCAGCAGCAAAATCACAATTTTCTCCCTAAAATCTTAATTTATTCAATTTTTCACCTTCAAAGCACGTAGTGGTCAGGATATTTTTCCCTCTAAGAAATGATCGTGATCATGCTAATTAAAATTGGAATTTTATTTAGAATCAAAAGGAGGATAAAAAATCATAAAACGTAAAATTCTAACGTAAAATATATCATAAAAAATCATAAAAACGAAAAATATTTGAAATTTTGATAAAATTATTTTAATTAAAAAATTATTAAAATACAGGTTTAAATCAGAATTTTAACTACATAACCAATTTCTCAGGGAACAAATAGAATTTAAGACCAATTTTGTCGCAATAATTTTTATAAAGAAAAAGACAAAGGAAAAAAAGATAAACAATGATAAAATAAAATAAAAAAATGAATTTTTCAAAAACTATTTTACAAGAAGAAGAAAAATTAAAAAAAAAACATTTGCTTTCATATAAGTGTTTAAGAAGTTTTTCTTCCGTTGGGAAAAGTGTTTATCATTTTAAATGACATAAAGTTATGTCATTTTAAGAGAGATATAGGCACAGAAAATTTGAATTTTAAATTAAAAAAACCATCCACTTTCTCTCTCCCATGATTTCCATTTTTCTGTGTCTATCTCTCTCCTATAACTTATGTCATTTAAAATGACAAACACCAAACCCTTTAATAATATTTTTTTTTTTCTAAATTGCCCTTGTTCTATTGGTTTTCCATCTCTGAGTCAAGAGACATAAGGACTTTTAGTCAATAAATGCGAACATTACGTTCAGTTAACATATGCCCGTCTAGCTCAGTCGGTAGAGCGCAAGGCTCTTAACCTTGTGGTCGTGGGTTCGAGCCCCACGGTGGGCGTTTATGTTTTTCCATCTTTCTATAAAAATGTTCAGTGGTCTTGTACAAGGAGAAAAGCCCAGTGAACATTGAGATTTTGAAAAAAACATTAAAGAACAGCCCATTAAAAAACTTCCTTACAAGGCCATACAGTGTATAAGCTCTTTTACTTGGGTTGGGTTACTCAACCAAACGGCTGAAGATATTGGAACTGATGGGCTGGGCTTCCTGGGCCCTGCTTTCTCATTTCTGTTATTTGCATTTGCAATGCTTTGATCGTGTTCAGAAGCCCAACGAAAATTGGGCTCGGCTCTTCCTTCATCTCACAGATATTGACATATTGTAACTTTTCTTTATTTCCTGCTTCTATTAAGTTTAGAATAAGTACATTATATAAACGACTAATTATACACATACAAGTACTAACTTAAACCATTAAAATATGTTTAACTAAGCTTTATTCACGCTTTCCTTTTACTTCATTTGATTAATTTTTCAATTTGTGCATAATCACATTAATATGTTAATCCAATAAATCTACACTTATTTATGACCATCCCTTTTCTGATTCTTGTACAAGTAGCATTTATATTAGGAAAATATTTTTAGTACATCAGAAATACCAAATTAGGTATTTTTTTTTAAATTTGGGAAAAAAATTTATTACTTTTGAAATTTTTTGTTTCTTGTCACATTACAAATTTATTCTCTTATATTAGATTATCATATATTCACAAAGGTGTACACAATTATACTGTACTGTTGCAGTGTATAAAAAATAAAATAAAAAAATATTATACTGCTGCATCCAAGTTTAAATATATATATATATTTTTTTGAATTACAATGAGAATCAAACACTACACACCCCACACCATTATGCTAACTCTAGTGATTTTTATAATTTTTCGTTTACTAACGTTATTTCTAGTAGTCTGGTGCTTTTGAATCTCAAAAACTGGACAGCATGCTGGATTTAATAGCATAGCAGCTCCGTGAACAGATGGTATATTATCTCAATTATAATATTTATGAACAAAATTACATTATATAATTAAAATCTTCTCTTCTTTTACGCCATCATAAACTATATGATATTGTTGTCTTTGATTTACTAAACTTTATGTTTTTATGTTAAAATAAAAAACTTATTTGTAGTGGCTCTGATTGTTGGAAATAATATAATTCTGCTTGCCAGTTCTACTGGGCCTAGCAATCTTCTAGCAATTATCATGTTTGCCTCTAAGGACTCGTTTGAATGAATTTTTTTTAGCCAAAATTTATTTCTTTAAAAAAAAAAACCCTTCTATTGCAAAATTGTCTGAATGTTTGCTTTTAAAAAAAGTTAAAAATTTATTTTTTTCAAACTAAAAATTTTAACTTCTAAAAAAAAAAAAGAAGTCAAAAGCCGATTTTTTTTTTTGTGTGTGGAAATAAAGCCGATTTTTCTTTTTTAAAACCCAATTATTTTTATAAAATTCTAAATAATTTTACTTTTTGTAGAAAGTATGTCTAAAATAAACAAAACATAAAAAATATTTTTTTTCATAAACTCATTCAAATGGGCCAGTAAGAGAGACATTCTTAGCGAAGAGTTAATTTCCATGATCTGAAGGCAATAAAGTGTTATTTTATTTTATTTTTTGGTACAATTGTACACGTTATGTCATATTTTATATTATTAACTAAAAATATTGTTTTAAATTTTCAATACATTTTTCCATATACAATTACTATAATTTATTTAATTTTTTCTCAGTAAATTTTGCAGTTTAATTATTGTTTGTTTTAATTTCATTCTTTTGTTTGAAAAATTAGCATAATGTTATTTTATATTTAATATGCACTAATTTTATCAAAAATAAAGTTGGACTTCTCAAGCTGATTTTATAATATACTGTTACTATGAATAAACTTTTTTAGCCAAAACTTACATCCTAATATTGTTTTATTTTTAAATTTAAATAATTCATTATTTTTTAAAAATTAACATGCTCTTAATTGTACTATTAATTACTTCCCATAGCAATTATATGGTATGGTAAGGAACATATATAGAATAATCGAGCTCAAGTTAATTCTATCTAACTAAAAATATTTCATCATTTCCAATATAAAATTACAATTTAATCTTATCAAACTTTAATTTTAAATTCAAATTTCAAAATTTAAGAATGAGATTAATCTTTTTTAGTACATGGTATAATATACGGTGGAGTCATTTTTTAGAAATATTTCAATCAGTTCATTGCTTCGTAATTAATATGATTCAGAGCGGGTTCAGTATTAAAGCTTTAAACCCCTACCAAAAGTAGTATTGGGGAGATTCGATATATGGTGGAGTCATTAAAAAAAACTAATTCAATTCAAAAAATTTAATTATTGGGTGAATATCTTTTTAATAGTTTATATAATTCTATAATAGTTATCGTTACAAATAACGTTTTTTAAACTTAATATTTTCAATCTTTTATGAGAATGCTGTTCACGTACAAACACTTAATTGATTTTCCTTTTTTACTAACTTTTTTTTAGTAGAATTCCTTACCTAACTTTATATAAAATAGAATATTACTTCCATTAGTATAGTAGGGAAGGAAATATTTATCATCAAACAAGTTTACAACCTTTACAATTAATTTAATCACCGTTGATTTCCGTCAATCTAACGATTATAATTTATTGGAAAATATTGGATCCCCTTTATTAATTAATTATTAATTTTCATAAATTATAATCGTTAGATTGACGAAAATCAACGATGATTAAATTAATTGTAAAGATTGTAAATTTTTTTTATGGTAAGTAATCTTTCCCCTATATATATCATATGGGTAGTGGGTAGTGGGTAGGTAGCCAAAAATTTCTCCGAGTCTTGGTAATCTCAAAAACAAATTAATCCGAAATTCAATCAAGAATCAAACGGTCCATAAGCTTGCATTAAGGCGGCCTCCAAAACATACTTAGTTCAGATCTATTGTGTGAATAATGAATTCATGTGTCTTATTCGGCCATATATTCAAATATTAGGTTTGAGTTGCCACCTCTCCAACAAGCTTCCTCTGATGACCATAAGATTTTCCTTAGCCTTCCACTCTTTAAATGAACACTATTTAATTTCCTTCACTTTATGCTTTTAGGGAAACTGAGTAAACAATTAGAAGTGGCCAAAAGCATATGAAGCTAAGCTCTTTATAAGCTTACATTAAATATTCACACACACCTCCAACTTTTTTAGGTATTTTGAGCACTTCTGTTTAAAAAATTACATGCAAACAAAATAAAAATGAGAAAGGGGTTTTTTGTTGGACAAAATAAGTAATATCGCCTATCTAGCTAGGGTATTCCTTTAATATTTGAATATATATTTTCCTAACGAAAATGGTGTTCTAATTTTACTTATAGATATAAATTATGAGAAGAGTTATATTTACAAATTTTTTGTTTACAAACTACACTATGTATTCCTGTAAGAATACTAGGTCGTTACATGTTCTTTCAGGAGTACATAATATAATTTATAAACATTTATAAAAAAAAATTATAAACGAATTCTTCCTCGTAAATTATAATGGTAAAATATACATATTCCTCATTTGATTTGACAACAAGTGCGTGTAATAATCTCTACTTTTATTTTACATTACCTGTCAATCTTATTTTTCTTTATTAAGTGCTTATAGATATTTGCATGGTATCCAGGTGTCACAAATCAAATGGTTTGAAGTCAGCAAATTTGTAATTTAATAACTTTTGTGCGGCATGCATTATATGAATCAAATAAATCTAGAAACTAAATCTATAAAGTTCCACTGAACATAAATAATCACAGGAAGTTATATAAACGTTGTCCGACAAATTGAGCATGCATGGCAAATAGATGAACAAAACTACAAATGCAGAACTGAGGAGTTAAATAATTGAGCACACTTGCCTGCCTTCCAACAACTCTTTTCTTTTTCTTTTTTCTCTGTTTTTCCTTTGATGTCGTTTTCAAGGCTAGAGAAACTAAATTATTTGGTGATACTATTTCAGCTCTTTTGATTTTTTTTTTTTAAATTGTCGTTCAGCATGATTATCTTTTTTTTTTTAAAAAAAAACTTTTTATTAGAGTATTTTACTGAGAATTTTTTTTTGTAAATAATCAATTAAACACAAAACTACTTAAGCTAGCAAGTAATGGCGGACTCATAAAATTTTCTTTATGTCCACATTTTTAGTGGCTGGGGTTCCATAATTTAGTTGCTTATTTGAGAAGTCTCTAGATATTAACTTATTTAAGAATGTCAGACTTGCAATCAATTCTCTCTTTTTATAAAAATGAGAAAGGAAACAAAGGATGAAGAGAGCATAAGAATAGGTACGTGACAGGGGAGAAAGAATAAGTTTTCTCTCTAATCAATTTGTGTTGCTACGTTGTTTTAATCATTTTCGTACGTTGCTACTAGGGGTGTTCGTGGTCTGAATTGGATCGATTTTGGGAGCAAAATTTATCCGATCCAATCTCTTCGGTTTGATCATATAATCATCAATTTGGTTTGGATTTTTTTTCAAATCCGATCCGATCCAATCCAATTTTTTTCGATTTGGATTGGAACATTTTTTGATTTTTTGAAAATCCTCAAATTTATTTAATGATTATTGTGTAAATAACATCTTTTGTATATATTAGCTTTGTAATTTTTTTTTTGAAATACAAAAGAATTAGTAAACTATAATATAGTTTTTTTTTTGGGGCTATGAGATATGAAGCTCTATAAAGATAAAATTTTGTTGATGAGATGTGACTAGATTTATTCTTGGGTTAATGGGTCTTGGGTTTAGAAACTTTTAGGCTATGATTAAGGAAAGACTCAAGTAGGTAGAGAGAAATCAATATATTGGATCGGTTTGGATTGGATCGATTTTCATCAACCCATCCAAAAATCGATCCAATCTAATTAAAATTTGTGGGTTTTTTTCGGTTTTCGGTTTATTCAGTTATCATTTTTTTGGTTCGATTACCGTGGTTTGAATCGGTTAATGAACACCCCTAGTTGCTACGTTGCTAACTAATATAAGAATAAATATTATTTTTGGTTCCTAACAAAAATTCGGTCCCCACTTTAGTCCATTATAAAAAAAATAGTCACCTGGTTGAAATTTAAAGTGGACCCATTTTAGTCTTTTTTAAGGACTAATGTAGGTCTTTTTTGAATTTGTGAGGGACAACGATTTTAACTAAATTGATCCACTTTGAATTTCTTAGGGATCTTAAGACTAATTTTTGATAAGGGACTAAAGTGGGGACCATATTTTTTATTTGAGACTTAAAAGGATATTTACTCGTAATATAAATATTGAACCAAGAGACAAATAAGAACCTACAAGGCTACAACAAAAAAGAAAAAACTAAAATCCAAAACTTTATGTTCGCAATTGCGGACATTTGCGCATGCCTGGGTCCGCAAGTGAATGCCTAACTAATGATTTTATATTATATTAAGCTTTTGGGTTAAACTAGCTATTTATATGATATCACTGCCTAGACTAAATGGTCATGAGTTCGATCCTCACTGCTCCTATTCTATTTTTAAAAATATTTAAATATCGTGGAGTTCCTTAGCACAAATAGGCTGAGCATGATGCATTTTGTACCTTTCGCACCCAATGGATTCTCCTGTAAGGAAGCGTGTTAGAGAAATATAAAACTATTAATGTAACCTACTCAAAGACTTAAGCTTTAAGTTGAATTAGGTCTTAAAAAAAAATTAGACACTATCTCAACTATGAGATCCTTTCGATAAGTGTTTGTATAATAAAGGGTGTAAATAAGCTGAACCGGGTTAGACTTTGGCTTAAATAGGTCAGACCTGTATAAAATACTTTAGGTTTAGTATGGTCTATTTGTTTGCGTCGACCCAAATTATAAGTCTGACATGTTTTATACTTAAAAAATAAAAGTCTTGGCCTAAGTCTGTTAGCCTGTTTAAACCTATTAAACATTCAATAATTAAAATCAATAATTAAAATAATATTACTTTATCATTCAAAATTATTAAAATAATATTTTTTTATTTTATTTAAAATAAATAATATGATATAGGTCGACCTATAGACTTATACACCCGGCATATAAAAAAAAATATGTAATAGACCGAGTTGTAGGCCCCTCCGCCCCTGTTAGGCTAGTTTACCCATTTACACCCATATACGTAATGTAACATTTGAATTTTGATATTCGATTCCTTAATTAAGAGTGCGGGATCTGTAAGTTACTATTTTAGATTTTTCTCTTATTTTCTTCCAAAAAAAAACAAAATTCCTGCCAGTTTATCTTCCAAAATTTCTCTCTCTTAATTTTTCCTTTCACTTTTTCATCCATGCTAGTTAATTATACTTTTTCTCAAACATAACACAAATGTGTAAATTAATTTATCTATACTCAATGACCCATATGATATAATTAATGATGTAAAACTTATTTATAAAATACTTGACTTGAAGTTCAGTCTTGAATGAATTTCGAAATTTACAGTTGGTCCTTCTTTTCTATCACCTCACCATGTTTTAGAAGTTTCCTTTCATAAAATAAATAAACAGAATCATTTTTCTCCGGGATAGGTTATTGTGCCTACTCCTATTTTACCTACTTTTGTCTATCCCTTTCGTTACCGTTCGATTACCATCTCATCCAACGATCTATATTTGTGATATAAAATAAATCTTTTATTCCCTTTCTTTCTTCTCAGTTTCTTCCATGCCCTTTCTCTCTTCCTCTGCCATATACCTTTTTTTTTCCTTTATCGTTAATCTCTGCCCAGGTGAACGGCGCAGAAGCATTTGAAATCAATTACCACAGCATTTGAAATCATCGTCAATATACATTAATCTCTGTTTTTATTATTGTAATATAACTATCAAACTACCAGTGTTAATGGATTGAAAAAAATGTAAAGAGTTCACCAATGAAATATAATATATATAAAAGGTCATTGTTCAAAAAATGCCAAATATCACCCGACAAACAAGGACCATAATCACACATAGCTCTGAGAACTCTTTGACCATGGATGTGATGAAGTGTGATGGTTCCAGAGAATGCCAACATCGCCAATATGGATCGTGATTTACATTTGTTGTGATTTTTCAATCCATTTACGATGATTTCAAATGTTGTGGTAATTGATTTCAAATGCTTCCATGTCGTTCACCTAGGTAGAGATTAACGATAAAGGGGAAAAAATAGGTATATGGCAGAGGAAGACAGAAAGGGGAGGAGAGAGAAAGGGTATGGGAGAAAGTGAGAAGAAAGCAAGGGAATAAAAGGTTTATTTTATATCACAAATATGGATCGTTGGATGAGATGGTAATCGAACGGTAACGAAAGGGGTAGGCAAAAGTAGGTAAAATGGGAGTAGGCACAATAACCTATCTCTTTTTCTCCACATATATTTGGTATTAACATTTCATACTTCTACATATGTAAGACATTGTATAATGTTGCGAAAATCCAGTTGCATGCATATCTTACACATTAATGTTATTGTTAGAGAAATTAAAAAATTATACCAGTTTAAATTTTTAGATAGAATTAGTTGTTTAAATGATATCAAAGCCTTAATGATAAAAAAATCACGAGTTCGATTTCCACCGCCCACTTTCTAGTGGATTTAAATTAACACAACGTAACAACTAAAACATGAGTACGTGCAATACCCACATTTCAAGTCCAACTTAAAGCTTTTACGTGAGGGGATGTATTAAAAAAATTTAAAAATCATTCATGAGTGTTAACTTCCTTTTTAAGAACCAATTCAACCCAAAAGGTTAAGCTGTTGGGTGAGGCTACATTAAGGGTTTTATATATCTCAACATGCCCCCTCACACGAGAGCCCATTGGGCTTGAAGGGTGGACAATGCACAAACCCACCTACCTGTGCGAACAAAGAAATTCCACTTGAAAGAAAGTGGGGGGCGGTGAGGATCGAACCCCGAGACACGAGACTCTGATATCATGTTAAGAACCATTTCAACCCAAAAACTTAAGCGGTTGGGTGAGGCTACATTAATGATTTTATATATCTCAACATTCCTCGATTATGCTTTTAGATAAAATTGTTATTTAGTTGATGCGCATGTTCGCTATGACACATTCTAAATATGTTTCTCATAATGTGAGAAAGTTGTATCATGTGCTTTTCAATTACTTAACACGGATACATATTTGAATATTCTTTTTTTTTTTTTTGAACATCATATATTTGAATATTCTAAATGGGAACGTGGAAGCTCACGAAAACGCGCAGACACATGTTGTTTAGGGTTTTGGTAGTGGGCAGATAGGTGAAAGCTTAACATGAAAGAAAATGAGCTTTTTCTATGCAGCACACGTCTTTTTCCAAGCCAGCTTCTCCACCCTTAAGTCGCATAGATTTTGGAAGCTGTCTTTGTAGCTTCTTACTTGCTAAATGATTGTCTTAATTTTATATTAGAGTAACAAAAGTAAATTTGACTGCTAGATTAATTATTAGTGTGTGTATGCATTATTTAAAAATTAAATGGTCACTTAATGTAAATTTATTTTCTAATCCAAGTACAAATGCAAAATCCAATCATCATAAATGTACGATAACTATTGTGGGTTCAGATTTGTAGTGTCTAACTGTCTATGGCTGTTTTCCAATATAAAAACATAAAATAAAATCACCAAAAAAATAAAAAAAGTAAAATGAAGCTAGTTCTTATTAGCAAACTCTACTTCCTCGCGACTCTTTGAAGAACAAAATCAACAGCAAGCGAACTATCTCAAATTATGACCCTAATTGTTTGATGAATCATAAGATTTAATTCAAGTTAGAAAAATTTTAGTTGAATAATTCAATATTTGGATTAATTTATTTTGAAGTCAACTTTTTTTTTTGGTGATAACTTCTTAAAAGAACTTTACAAATTATTGTTTTGTAAAAAAGTTAGTACCAAACATGCTTATATTCAGTAACATATTTTTTCAAACATTAAAATAAATTAATAATGTAACTTCATCCAACAGCTTAAATTTTTGGGTTGAATTAGATTTTTACATTAATAATTTTGTTGAATATAAGACCATTAATATAGTTTCGCCTAACAACTTTAATAGTTTTATATTTCTCTTGATTTCGACCAATCAACCACTTCCAATTATAGAAGACAAAACAAAGGTAAAAACAAACATTCTAAAAATAACATGAATGCATGTATAATAGGTTCAAAGAATAAAGGGGGGGGGGGGGGGGGGGGAAGTTTCCAATAATTGAATTGTAATCAATTGCTTTGTAAGATTCAGACTGAGTTGTGAACAAAATATCTTAAAGTAAGGTACTACTCGCAGCTGTCAGACATGAAAACAAGTCTCCATTCAATCGGTGCTTAATATATTACTATACATGGATGGAAATTCATCCATCTATACTCAGTTTCAGAGCTAATGTATTTGAGTTTTTCTTCTTCCCTTTTCAAAGCACTATTTTGGCACTGTTGTATTTCAATAGATGAGGTAAATTGCAGAGAGAGAGAGAGTATTTTAAATCAATCAATAATTTATCGTTGGCTTGACTAAAATTATACACTTTTTTCTCTTTCATAAAATAATGATTAACTTCTAGGGATTTATGTTAGAGGTAGCTAGTAACAATCAAATTCATTACTAATAATTCTCTTACAACTAATAATTCTGTTTCAATTTCTCTAAACAGTTTAATTAAACTCATGATTTGGGTGCTAATTAGTATCATAGATCAAATATTTTTTTATTACTTCAAAAACTATATTTATTATAAGACATGTCCTCAAGATTTTTAATTTTATTCGACTTAATTCTTCAATTTAAAGTAATTAGTATTTCTATGATTTGAGCGTTCCTTTAGAACATTAAATAATCAATACGCTAGCTGCCTAAATATAAAAAAATTTGGGGTTGAACCCTAGCTATTAGCTACAAACAAAGTTTTGATACAAAGTATACAATCAAAGTTCTAACATCGATGACAACATAATTGAATCAGCTTTAAACAAAGGTGTGCAGAAAAGAGGCATAAAGCATATCATGTCTGCGTTAAGCTTTTAATTAAGAAGAAATGTGGGTGCTTCGTTTTTCGTCATGTAGAATTTTTAGTTCTGGTCAACTGTTAAAACTTTAACTCCCATCTCATGCTTTTCCGTAGTTCTAAAGGGAGACCAAGCCAGTCACGTTTGAAACAACAAAGTCAAGCGCCCTCTAAATATGTAGATTCCCTTAAAGGTGAATATGCTTATGCGAGCTAGCTGCATGGTTTCAGTTTAGAAAATTGTTAGGTTTCACCGTTTCAGTTTAGAAAATTTATATATATATATATATATATATAGGGTTTTATTTTTCTAATATTGCATGAGACAAGTTGTCTCATAAACACACACAAAATGGGTGGGACCCACTAAAAAGGAAGAAAGAGAAAATAAAGAAGCGGGTCCCACTCATTTTTTGTGTGTTGCATGAGACAACTTGTCTCATGCAACATAAGAAAAATAAAACCCATATATATATATATATATATATATGTACGGGGATTAATGTTCTCATTTTACATGAGAATATTTTCTCATATTACACACACAATACATGAGTGGAGTTCACAAAAAAGTGAGAAAACAAAACAAAAATATGGGTCCCACCTTATAATTGTGAGTGTAATATGAGAAAAAAATTTCATGTAAAATGAGAAAACTATTTCCATATATATATATATATGGGTTTAGTGAGTGTACAGTGACTGGATACAAAATTTGGTCCAGTGCACTAAGTTCTCCTATGAGAGAAGGATCCATCCTTTTGATATATAAATATTTGGGAAAAGGATCAATCTTTTTGAAATAATATATCAATATTTGAGAAAAAGATCCATTTTTTTTAAATAGTTGAGAAAACATGCGACATGTTAGTATTCCAAATCTTGTTTAAATACCTGAAATTCTCGAAAGATCCATCCTTTTAATATTATATATTAATATGTGAGAAAAGGATATATCTTTCTAATAGAGAAAACGGTCCATCTTTAGAGCACGGGCGAAGATCAAGAAAATTGGGCAGCATGTAGCCTTTAAGATGGATGCCCAATTAGATCCAATAGTAAAAAATATGGTCAATTAATTGCTGATTGCGGCTGATTTATTATTCTTAATTGTTGATTACCTCTGGATCAATTATTGTTGATGCAATCAAATTATTTACTGATAGTTGATTGCCTTCTTCATACATTATTAATATGCATTTATTTTTGTGCAAAAATATAATTCTTAGTTGCAGTATTGCGGCCCAAGAGAAACCCCAACTTAGATATGATGATTCCTTTATATTTGATGACTTTGACCATCAAACGTTATGGGCGTAAGAAATGAAGCATGAGCATGAAGCAAACTTTCAAACATGAAATTATACATTGTCTCAATTTTTATTTAAATATTGTCGATCGAGTTGATAGGCTTGCCTTTCTCTTCTTACAGCTTTGACCGATGGATCACCATTAATTTGAACGACAGATAATAGTAAATTAGAGATAAAGTTAAAGAGGAATGTGGAAAGATCCAATCCGGTATAAATAGTAAATCTGAGATAAAGATGAAGTCGGATGTGGAGAGATCCAATCCGAGATAAACATAAATTCGAGATAAAGATGAAGTTGGATGCGGAGAAATCCAATATAGGATAAATAATAAATCCGAGATAAAGTTAAAGATGGATGTGGAGAGATTCAATCTGGGATAAATATAAATCTCATATAAAGATGAAGACAGATGTGGAGAGATCCAATTCAGGATAAATAGTAAATTTGAGATAAAGTTGAAGACAGATGTAGTGAGATCAAATCCGACTTAAATAGAAAATCTAAGATAAAGTTGAAGATGGATGTGGAGAGATTCAATACTGAATAAATATAAATCCGAGATAAAGCTGGAGTCGGATCCAATTCGGGATAAATATGGCTTATTAATTAAAGATCGGCCCTTCGGGATAAAAATGGTTGAATAAATAGAGACCAACCATCCAGGATAAAAATTATTTATTAAAATAGAGACCGACTTTCTGCGATAAAAATGGCTTACAAATCAAAATGATGAAATAAGCCGAAGTCAAAATAAAAATTCAGCATTGTACGAACCTTGGTATGAAGTCGGGTTCGAGTAAAAGCGCAATGCATACACCAGGGTGTTAAGCCGGGTTCAGGGAAAACAAGAAGACGCTTCTGTGATCAAAAATGACTTTAACGAAGTCGATACATGTAAGCTATGGTAAACTTAACTAAGCTAAGATTTAAAAAGCAGAGTGAAACGACACTGATCAAGTCAGCATGATGACATAGAGATTGAAACTCTGGCAAAAAGCCGAGTTAAATATTATGAAACCACGATATACGAAGCAGGGTTAGAAAATAAAAGCGAAAAAATCACATTCATACACTTAGGACTTGCAAGTCAAGTTCATAAAGCCACTGTAAAAGAAGCAGGGGCTCAAATATGAAAGCCAATGCAAAAGACGCAAGACTCAGATATTAGAGCATCGCGGCAAGGTAAGCCGTACTCAGAGAAGTGCATATCGTCAAAATGATTCTGATCAAGCCGAAACCTATGAAGGCCGCGACAGAGAAGTCAGGCTAAAATGGGACGCGATATCACCACGAGTTCTGAAAAAAACCAGCCTAAAATCGATATGACATCGGCATATGAATCCGGGTTAAAGTAAAACGAAGGAACAAATAGATACCTTTGTAAATAGGGCTCTGCACATAAGCTGAGTCCAGATAGCAGGACCTTGGCTAAGTCGAAAATAGAAGCCGCAAATGGAAAATTTGGGCTAAATAGATCAAATGGCAGAAACAACTTTGGAAAATTAAAACTTAAGTGAAAAAGCCGAGTTAAAAATAATCAAAGCTACGGTAGATGAACAGGCTAGATATACACAAGATATTGAACACGTTCGCAATATTAAGACTTAGGTCAATGCTAAGTCAACAATAAGACAAAGATTTCAACATCATGGCATCCGAGCTCATCATGAGTAAGGCTCAAGATGTCATCAAAGTTGGAGTCCTCCTAACTCAAAAGAATCCCGTACATGAAATCGGACGTAAATTGAACAAAGAAGTCAAGCTCAAATAAAAAGGCATGGTGAAAGAAGCTGACCTCAGGTAAAAAAGTCATCGCAAATGAAGCGGGGCCCAAATCAAAAGGTCATCGCGAAAGAGGCAGGGCTCAAATAAAAAGGCCACGGCCAAAGAAGCTGGCCTCAGATAATAAAGTCATTGAGAAAGAAACAGGGCTCGAATAAAGAGGCGAACATCGCCCTCCCGAATACTACAAAATGACTCTGATCAAGTCACAATCAATAAATCACGATATGCTAAGTCGTGCTAAAAATGAAGATGGTGATGCTATCGCGAAATTTTGGCAAGTTAGGCAAGTTCGAATAACCAAACCACTACACAAGAAGTCGAGTTAAAATATATGCAGGAATAACTAGTGCTTTCTGGAACATGACTCAGCAAATAAGTCGAGTTTCAAATAAAATAAAGTCACATTACAAGATGTCAAGCTAATATAAGATCGCGAAATCCACATAATGCAAATAACACGACCAGACCAGGTCAGAATAGAAAGGCACATGACACCAAAGATTAAGGCTTAGGCAAAAAACCAAGTCAACAACTAAAAAGACCCGGTGATCGAAGTTAGGCTATAATCGACAAAACAAGAAGACTCGGACCGAGTCAAAACGGAGAAAACCATGGCAAATGAATGTGAGTTAAAATGAGGAGGTGAAAATATCACCTTTGTAAAAACATCCTACTCAGCCCAAATAAGGATGTGCAGAAGCATGGATAAGACAGCCACCTAATGGAGTCCTCAAATAATAAGGATCCGGACATGACCGGAGCACAAAAATAAAGAAGCCCGACAACCCAAATTTTCAGACTGCCAGACTAGGGGGCAAGTATAGAAACACAACAATCAAAATTGAATAAGGAAAACAGCAATCCTCGTAAGTCAAGATCTCGGTAAGAGGTAAAAAAGATGGTTAACTAGACCGAGCTATGTACCTCAACCAAAAAAGTTGAGGGAGGAATATTGGAATAGCGTACTCGGTACACGACTCATGAAGCCCGACACAAAAGAAAAAGTGAAATAAGAAAGAATATATCCGGAACACAGATCAACAAGAATAAATGGATTCTAGTAAAAACTTCATAGCCCGTGAAGGTCGAGATAACCCCGACAAAGAGGTTAAGGGGAAAATTCCTCCATTTCTAATAGAAACCTCAGTCGCGAAAGTTTGTCCAACAAGATTAATAATTCAGTGTGCTTCACTTCGGACACCCAAGCTACCGGGTAGGGAAGCAAAGGAGGATGTCCGAGGTAAAAATTCTACACAACAAGATAATTGAAGCTATACGAATTGTTAGAAAAAGCTAAAAAAAGCTCAAATCAAGAACATGGTTGACCTCCAAATACTAAGAATATTAAAAATAATCACAAACGCGACCGAATGCGATGGACAACGACCCAGATATACCTGTCAGATAGAACTAAAGTTCGACATAATATACACCCCGGCAGCCCAGATAACCAGACTACTGAGCTAGGGGGCAACTGTTACGGACCTGACAAAGATTCACATTAAAGAAAGCCCAGAAAGGGCTAACGGCTAAAAGGGAATAAAGAAAAAATTTCTTAAATGTACGAATCCTAATACAACAACAATGGATCAAGAATTGGACCCCCAATATTCCTAAAAGACCCTGAAGTCCATTCCTGTCAGGTAACTTATCTATAATAAGCCGTTAAATCAATAATGTACACACACACACACACACACACACACACACACACACACACACACACACACACACACACACACACACACACACACACACACACACACACACACACACACACACACACACACACACACACACACACACACACACACACACACACACACACACACACACACACACACACACACACACACACACACACACTCTCTCAAAGCCCGCTCCCTCTTAGCTGTCACCGTGCACATACCCCACGCTTTGACTTTGTCGTTTGTTATTGTGCACAGTGATCCACATATCATCAAAGGTATCTCATTCATAGATGCCTTAGGAGGGCATATAGATCCAACATAAACATTACCAACCATTAGGTTAGACATCCTGATATATCATATCAAAACAGATACAATTGTCAAAGGATCTTATTCCATATGTTTTATTATCTCTTACACACACATAAAAGTGTATGGAGCCCACATTTTCTTTTTTACTTTTCTTCTAGCATGGCCTCAAATGAATCTCACACACTTTTATATGTGAGTAGAAGATAAAAATATCTCCTACGATATTAGAAATATTATTTATATGTATATATGTATATACATATATATATATATATATATATATATATACATATATATATTGTGCACTTTTTTTACTAATTTCATTTAATATTATATTTTAAATTTTAAATAAATATTATTTATTATTTGTTAAAATAAAATCAATCCTATTACTTTGAAAATTAGTGTTACAAATCGTGATCTTAGAATATATCTTTTTTTTCGGTAAATTTCAGAATATGTCTTTAAATGAACATTATACATCATAAATATATTATATTATTAAAAAATTAAAATGTTAGCCGGTAGACTTTTAGGCCAAACTTTTTAAAGCGGGCTTATATCCTAATTTTTAAATGGAAATTTTTAAAAGCCTAAATCTGCTCTATTTTAAAAATAGAGTAAGACAGGCTTAAGGTAGGACAGGCTGTAACCTCTATAATTCGTCTGGCGTATTTACACCCACTAGATATTTAGCTTGTGAGTCTTGTTCCCATGGAGGCGAGGAAACTTTTTTTCATAGCAACCAGCTTAAGCAGAAGAAAAGTGGGATCTAATAAAACTTGAAAAAGTCATTAAATGCCAAAAGCAAAAGCAAAAGAGGGAAAAAAAGAAGAAGGCCACTGTTGAGAAAGGTAGCAATATTTATGTATGAGAGGGGACAGCTATAGTTTCACTTTGATGTTAGTGGAATCATACAAGACAATGTAGTGGTGGTCTTTCTGTTAAAGCCAATTTAACTTTAAACCAAATCAGGGTCACCAATCACACAATGTGAAAGGTCCAAATCTGTCATAATTCAGGCACAGATACATATTACAATAATTGTCACCAATTGTGGTCATTATACAATTTGGAGCGTGCTATATATATCTACGGCAGGAAAATTAATTCTAGTAAATTAATAAACAATATTAGCTTGCTGAAAGGTGTGTATGAAATTAAAATGGTAAAACCAAGAAGCAAGAAAGTTGAAGAAAATACAAATTAAATAAAAGATCAAGTAGGATGAATAATTATAATGTGTAAGGAAAGGAAAAGAGAAAGCTTGGTCATAAACAATATGCAAGCTAGTTAATTAGGAATACTAATAATTTCAAATGAGAAGATTCAATGTTCTTTGAGTACAAGAGGGTGTACGGTCAACGGGAATATTCCATTGATCGATCCCCAGCTTGTTAAGGATATGCTACATACCTTGAGTTTTATGATTTCAATTGTTAATGAAAGATTAACACAAGACCATGTTGTATCCATTTACTCACAAATTTTCCTGTTTTCAATTTTTTTCACGTTCTTAATTTAGAGTATTATTTTCATAGCTTAAAACCCAAAAAGGGCTATGTAGATGATCATGCATACAAGCAAGCTCCTTAAAAACTTCAACACAAAAATGGAGAGAGAAAAGTGACAGAAAAAATTGAAGAGAAACATATGGAGAGTTAATTACACTCATTAACTTGTTTTTTATTGTTCATATATAAGCAACTACTACACATAAAAATTTCCTCGATCAATATAATTAACATGCGTAGTCCTCTCCTAACTCCTAAGCCCATACAAAGGCATAAACTCGAGATTAATTAAATATCATCAAAATACATATATATCCAAAACTGCATGCTTACTATATAGCTTAATTATCATGTTAATTATAATCATAACCACTTAACATTGTTTGTTAACCAAGGAACTCAACAAGGCTCAAGTTTGCTTCTTCAATTCAACTCCTTATAGAACCTCTTTATGAACTCTTCCGCAGCCTTGTCAACCTGGTTGTCCTTGTCTTCCTCCGTGTCTCGCAGTGGGAACGGCGAGTCCGTCACCCTGATCAACTGCCTCACCCTGGGGCTTCGCCCGAACCCGGGGAGAGCCGCCGCCGGTGATGCCGCCTCCACGGCCATGACATCATTGTTTAGCATCTCTATCACAGCCTTAACTGCATTAACGGTCACCACATCATCGTCCTGTGTGGGCGGCGCGTGAGTGCACGTGAAGAGATGGTTGTGGCGGTGGCGCTTGTTGGCGAAGAAGTAGTTTGGTGTGTTGCTGCAGCTGAACTCGTACTCCCTTGTGGCGGTGAATTTTAGACGTGAGTCATCATGGGAGTGGCGGCTTGAGGTGGAGCCACCGTGGTGGTGGTGGTGGAACATGAGGTTGGTGATGGCTTTTCCGGCGAGCTTGCCGCGGCGTTTGAGCATCATGTTGAGGTCCGTCATTAGCTTCCCCTTTGAAATGCCTTTTCTCAACATGAACAAGGCCACACGTAATATGCTCCACACTCTCTTAGCAACTATTGGTATATTGTTTTCCATTTCTAGTTATTTTTATTTGTTTTGGAATTTTAGAGGGAGAGAAAGAGAGAGTTTTTTTTTTTTTTTTTGAGACTAGAGAGAGATTGAGACAAGAAGGAATGGAATGAAGAGGAAGGGCAAGGGTCTTATTATATATATGTGTGTGTGTCCGCGCAATGTGGTAAACTAGGAGAAGAAAAATGTTAAATGTGGAGGTTATGAACTTTAATCAACCTACCCTATAATTTGAAGAACCTGTGGGTGCATGGATATTTCGTATTGCTTTCGTTTTAGATTTTATTATTACTTTCATGAACCGACCATTATTAGTGGGGGGGGCTGCCTTAAAGTAGTGGGTTGAACCGTCACGTGACATTGTGTAGACCATAAGGAACTCTCACGTGAGATTAAAATTTGTAGTTTAGTGCACACTATCAATTGGATGAAGGTAAAATCTCTATATAAAATGGTCTCATTGAGTTTAATTCATGTAATTGAAATGAATTTATGTTTGAATAAAATTATTTTGTTAAGTTCAAGGCGAGGTAACAATGCTACAATTGTTCATGCACAAAATAAAAAAGTATTCAAGGACAAATATTCATATCCTTAGCATAAATCATTGAAGATATACTTTGGAGTACTAGCTAGCATATCTCGTGTTTCTAAGAGTAGTAGTATTGCACTCTTCTTAATTGCATCAATCTTACCCTTTTTTTTTGTTGTTGGATATTTTATAACATTTAAAAATTTATTTATGCTACTCGTTACTTAAAAAGAAGGTTTCGATTAATCGACAAATACTGAATAAGGTTCGTCAATCACATAATTAAGAGAAGAATACAATTTAGCCATATATAATTCCATTGAGTACTGGGAAATATGACAATTCCCATTAGAGACTTTCATCCAACTCCTAATTAATTCTAACCATCACGCGATTACTCAACTTCTAAACTCAAAGGAACCACAAATTTCTGCTACAAAGTATGCATGATGTCTGAAACAAATTTACCCCACATATGCGAGAAATTAATAATGTTGTTAAAACTTGAAGCAATATATAAAATGTCTGAATCAATGCTTGAATCAACTTATAAAACCTAAACAACAGTTTGCTAGTGAACTGCAAACATAAAAGGGGGGAAAAAATCTAGCTCAGGATAAGAGATAGAAGAGAGTATAGCAAAGAAAGGAACAAATAACTATATGCAAGAAGTGTAATGAAGAAGTTGATGCGCCCCAGTAGTTTCTTGCTTGATTTATTTCAACTTTTTTTAAAATGAAATGTAAAAGTCATGCATTCTAATGCTGCCTAATATTACATTCATGACTCCATTGAGCAAATTTAACGTGCTCCCAACACACATGGTCCGGAAGAAAAGAGAAAGAGAATGTGAGGAGAGAGAGAGAAAGAGGAAATCACTGAATTGATTTTCCTATTATGTCCAAAATTTGTACTATCCATACCAGCTAGTTACATACAAAAGATGCATATATGAATTACAATTTCAGTCATTGATTTTTATATTAAAATTGTATTTGTAAAGAACCTTGGGATGCACCACTCTAGCTTTTGGGGTGGTGTATCTTAAGGTTCTTTATATGGTACATAATCTTGCCGCCTCTTATTTTTTCTTGTGGCGCTTCTTAGCACAGGTAGGTTAGGTCTGTTGTATTGTCCACTCTTCAAGCCCAATGGGCTCTCGTGTAAGGGGGCGCGTTGAGATATATAGTTCCACATTGGTTGTATGTGCAACTAATGCATGTGGAGTTTATAAGGCCTTGGGCACTCCCACTCTCTGAGCTAGCTTTTGGGGTGGTGTATCCCAAGGTTCTTTACATGGTATCAGAGCCTCGTGTCCCAGGTTCGATCCTCGTCGCCCCCCGCTTTCTTTCAAGTGAAATTTCTTTAATTCGCACAAGTAGATGGGCATGTGCATTATCCCCACCCTTCAAGTCCAATGGGCTCTCGTGTGAGGAGACGTGTTAAGATATATAAAACCATTAATGTAGCCTCACCCAAAAGTTTAAGCTTTTGGGTTGAATTGGTTCTTTGCGGTATTCATATAATATGTACAATTTAAGCAAATTTTATTGACTCAAAATAATTATGCATATTTGATGTGGCGTGGTAGAAGCAAGTGAGGCTCATTGATATCGGAAAATTCCTGCTACCAGATTGTATTGACTGCAGTGGATTTCGTTGGGATTGTAATCAGAAAAATATTGTTGATCTTGGAGCTTCAAGTAGCACCTTGAAGCCCAGATACACAATTGTCTGGCCTAAAATCGTTTAATTGCTGATAGGCTTTTTAAAAATGTACTCTGCCCAGTTATTGAAATTGGAAAGAGTACTAGCGGTCAAACAATTCATTAATGTATTGACGTGAGGTATTTGACGGTTTGCTTGACGATTATAAGAGGAATTATTTTATGTATGTTGTAGATAAATAGCTCTTTTTTATTTTAATAAAAGTAAATATCAATTTTATGACTTGATTTTATTAAAATAATACAAAAATAAGAAAGTAAAAATTTATTTCTATAAGCAATCATGACCGATACAAGTATAAATGTATAATACAATAAATATATATATATATATATATATATATATATATATATATATAGATTACTGAATGAAAGTGTGTTGGAGTGGAACTATATATAATTCTATGGGGGAAAATTCGTTTATACATTTTTTTTATAAATTACATTAAGTATAACTAGTCATATATTTTTGATTGAAGTATGACCAGTCGTAAGAGTTAGTAAAAAAAAAATTTGTAAATATAACATTCCCCTAATTCTATCACGTAACTTTGTGTTTCGATCGAGATGTATATATACCATTATTTTCTCTCACTATTTTTTAATATTAATCATTCTTCTAAATATACAATACAATCAAATATAGTAGAGTTTTTCTCTTGCGTTTGGTAATATTAAAAATGGGAGAAAAAAACTAGTTGAAACGACAAGTATCACATAGCAATCAATATCAAGTACATTTTATTCCACTATATGATTGGTAAAATCTGGAATACATCTCATGAAATTATAGATAAAAAAACTACTAACCAAAAACAAAATAAGAAGAACCCTGTCTGAAAGAAACATGATCTTCAGAAGGACCCACTTTTGAAGGACTGAAAGGTTACTGACCAAAAAAAAACTGAGGAGGCAACAAGTTTGGGTTTCTTCCCCTCAGACATAAGGCCATTTTTATCCCGAAAGAGGGTTGATAAGTCTCTTTAATGAGACTTAGAACATATGGTTTAGAGTGAAATTGGTGAGAAATGAATGACTTTTGTGATTAAATACCCCAAAAATTCATGTTGAGCTGAAATTTAATGGGCTTAAACTTGTTATTTTACAGACCCATTTTGTTAACAATCATCAGGAAATGAAGCAAAGAAGAAAAGAAAAGAAAAAGCAAAAAGAAAGTAATGGGCCGGACCTAAAATACTAAAGCCCAGAAAAAAAAAGGGAAAGGAAGAGAAGAAGATAAGAGGAGGAATTGGGCTGGATCTTTGGTTGAAGGCCCAAGTTAAAGAAAATTGAAAGAGGAAGCTGATGGGATCAGAAGAAAGAAAAACAAAAAAAAGCAAGGATCAGAAAAAAAACCCTAACGCCTTTTCTCTCTGACCGAACCATAACCCTCATTCAACCCATCTCCATCGTTTGCACCCTTTCTACCCGATTGACACACCAAACCGCACAATTTCGCAAACCACGGAACCTTAGCCATTGAAGATTAGTGCTTTGAGAAACAACCAGAACCTAGCCACTATTTTGAGTTAGAAAAAGGACAAAAGAAAAACCGTTACTGAGTGGTGAGCTGGATACTTTTCGAGAGTGAGGCTGGAGCGTTTTTCGGGCACAAGTTTACGTACGGGTTGAAGGAGTAACAATCCATTCAGATTGTCTGAGGAGGGAGCTGTTGGGGACCACTTGCCTGTAACGCGCGAGAAGCGCGTAACACCTGCTGAGCTGGAGAGAAAAATCGTGCAAAGAAGGAAAGGAGCCCTATAAAAAGGGAAAGAGGAGTGAGTCAAAGAAGTCTCTTCTTCCCTCTCTGGTTCTGATTTACCGTTTTTTAGTTTTTGTTTTCTGAACAATTTTTATTTTATTTTCTTTTAAGTTCTGTTTTGTAATGAGATTCTGGTTCATTTGATGAACTCGATGCATGTATTTACAGCACTGAAATTGCTGGTCGTTAGGCTAGTGCTGTAATTTATTTTCTAGCATTTCTCTTTTGTAATTTCTTTAGTTTTCTGTTACTGTGTGTAAGCCTCATCCATATGGATAGTGGCTAACTTTTTAGAGGTTGGGTTTAGGTGATACCCAAACCTCAGTGCTTGTTAAATGTTTGATTTTCTGATTTTAATTTTTATATCTCAGTTGTTTAATGCTTTTTCTAATGTTTAAAATTATCTGCATTTTGGCCGAATGTCAGCGGTTTGGTTAGGATTTAGTTGTTGAGAAACAACTAATTCTGGATTCTGCATTAGACACATGGACTTAGATGAGAAATCATCTAAGGGATCTCATTTCAGAAATGAATGAGTCCTCATGTAATATTGGACCTGAGTATCAAGAGTCCTAATCTCACTTGGCATAGAGATATGGAAGTGGGCAACTTTGGGATAAAATAATTTTTAAGAGATTAAAATTAACAATACAGTTCTGTTAACTGAGAATCTTAGGACGAGCTTTTTGTTAATCAAATTATTTTTCAAGCACTGTGGGGAAGGAGAGCCAGAACTCAACCCACCTTTTTAAACCTCTTTATCAACTCAGATTTTCCAATTTCCTTTGTTATTTCATATTTCAATCTCTATTCTGTTTTCAAAATTTTTGTCACATCTGTCATTTAAGTTGCTTCATTTTTACTTCTTATTTTATAACTTAGGAAAGTAATTCAGAAAATTTTAAAAGAAAAGTGAACAGTAGTGTTTTAGGTCCATTCTAGATTATTTTTTACTTTACAATTTTATTTCTTCTATTTTCAAATAGGAACTCAGTTTTAAGCAATTACAAATTTTAGTCATTTCAAAACGCCAACGATCCTTGTGGGAACGATAACTAGGACTTATAACAGCCCTATATTACTTGTTGTCGCGTATACTTGCACGCATTACTTGCACAACTGTTAGCAAGACAACAAGGGTCATGGAAGTTTTTGGAAACCAGTGGAAATGAGATGCGCGCGAGGCTCTTAATACATGAGATTCAATGGAAAACCTAGTAGCTAGTGTAGTAGTCAGCATATAAAAATTATGGTACAAAACCATGTCCTCTACACCTAAATATTAAAAACCAACTTAGAAAAAAAAAAGATTACACTTATAGTAATATTAATTGGCTATTTTAATATCATTAATCTCTCTTGTAATTGCTGGAATGCAACTTGAACTACGAGCAATCCCTCCTTTCTTTAACCCTCCTTTGTCCCTGGGGCTAATGGACTTGGCCCTTCTTCCACCATCTGCTAGATTGTTGTTCTTTTTCAGCATCTCTTTCATGGCTTGAGCTTGAAACAGAACTGGGAAAGCCCTACCATATTTGTTGAACCTAACACATGCACTCATATGTGCACTTAAAGCCTCTTCTTTTTTTCCTCCATTTTTCTCCAACTCTTCCTTCACTGCCTCAGCACATAACCCACACACCCACTTCCCAAGGAACTTGTCACGCACACGATCTATGTACTCTGGTGTGCACTCCTCACACATCCCACAGCACTCACACTTTGCATCTTCAACCTCAGATATTGGTGGAAGTTTCAAATCAATCCTTTCTTTGGTTAACTCAAATGAAATGTCTGAGACTGTTCGTTGAAGGTGATCAGATGAGAGCTTTGGTGGCTTTGATATGTTGTTGTTCCTAGACAAAGAGCTAGGAAGAGAATCTCCATGAGGTGCCATGAGGATCAAGAAAGATATTAGAACTTGATTATTATATAGCTAAATGGGGTTTGAGAAGAGAGTATTGTAAGTCACTTTGCAAAGGGCTTGAATAGGATCTTAATGGCTGAAGAAGGAAGGAACAAACGTATTTATAGTAGTTCTATTTGGTTCTTGGAATCTAACATTGTAATTTTGAGTGGATCTTAGAAACTCAAGTGTCAGTTTCCTGTGAACTTGGTAGATTTCTCGAGAATGATTTAATGAGAAAGCAATGGCTTGTGTAGCTTTTCGAAGTTTGTAGTAAATGTATATCTAACCAGAAAGATATGTGTATTTTTTTTTTTTTTTTTTTTGGTTACCTATATTTTACTTGCTAGTGAACTTCCATGCTTGCTAGTTGTGTCCCAAAGAAAAAGGTTCACCTGCATGCATGATTTCTTTCTAAATATCTCTCTCTCTCTCTCTCTCTTGATCATGTAATTGGCTGACATAATGGATCTTAAAGCGTAAGTTTGAAATAATCAGAACCAAATTATAATTTTTTCACGTTCAGTTTACATATGATTGTTACAAACTTAAATGCAGAAGAAACATTTCAAAAAATTGAAATACTACCCTTTTGGTTAGAATTATGTATCAGTATATTCATGCAATTAAAAGGTTTCTTGCCATTACTAAAAGGTAGTTCCTTTTAGCAATTAACTAGACGTGGTCCAGTACCAACTGAACACCAATTCAACTTGTGGGGTATTCACATGCTAGCATGGTGAAACCATATGTACTTGCCTCTACTTTCTTCTTTTGTGGCAAAGTTATTTTTATGGAAAAAGAAGGAAAAGGAACTAGACGATATACGAGCTTTCCTCCACATACATGAACTTTCATTTCACGAGGAGCTTAAGGAAACCATAAAAAGGAGGAAGGAAAGTTGTTGAAGTTAGTTGCATGGAAGATACTAATTAAATAAAGTAGAAGTCTCTCTCAGATGTCTTTCTCTTATAAATGATACTGAATTGGGTTAAGGGCGTGTAAATGAAGAGAATAAAGATATGTATAGTTGCATATACATTTGGCTGTGCGCTAAAGCTATGAATATGTGAATGATATTAAGCCTAAGTCTAGTTAATTCTTGTGACCAAGGGAACCATCCATCCACATAATTATTTTTGTTATTATTATAAAAATGTTAGCCATACACTCTTATTATTATAAAAATGTATGTAGAGATAAATTATCTCATGTTTAGCGGAGATAAATTATCTCTTGCTTGTCGGAGAAATATTAATCTCAAACAAAAATATATTATTTATTGTGAGGCGTGTGAGCTGCAGTTCATTTTTGAAATGCGCTAGATACCTGGTCCTAATCGAATGCATGGGTTTGGGTGAATGGATTTTCCAAAAATAACAGGTATAGTTTAAGGGAAATTGAAAAGTTATGTTACAGGAATATAATTTCTTTTCCTACAAATAGATAGATAACAACACCAGCCCTTTTCTTTCTTTTTTTCAAAAAAAAATTACTGTGGATCCCACAGACATTGTGTCTGCAGAAAATTGGAGGTTTTGTTCTGTAACATTATAGACATAAACCCCATAGTTTAATTGCGTCTTATTTTATATGATTCTATAAACATTGATGTATGCTTTTTCTTTTTTTCGGCTCTCAGGTGATGCTGAGAGGATTGTCATTGGGCAGTTATGAGGCATATAATCTTCATCCATGGATAGGTCCTTTGCAGAAGTTGATGATACCATTGACGCCTAACAGAGGGAAACTCCATTCACTAGTTATTAAGATTTGGACCCAATCATACTCATAATTTCAAAATGCAAGGAGCAAAATGTGCAGATAAAAGTAGGCCATTCTACACTTAAAGACCTATGACCCAAGTTATGTTCTTCTGAGAAGAAAGAAACTACCTCACATCCACTCCTCTTTTATCTATTATATGCACTACTGACTGTAACGATGTCACATCAATATAATATTGTTAACTTGTATACATTTGCCACATCAGCTGTTTTATATCATCCTCGTTTTCTAATTCATTGTCCCTTCACTTTTGTTTTAAAGCACTATTGGATTGTCACGCACTTCATATGACCTTCATTTGTTTTAAATATCTGTCTTCATTTCATTTTAAATGCATGTACATGATACTTTTGCTCTTAAATATAAATTGATACATACAAATATGAAGCATGATCCATTTTTCCCCTTCCTACCGTGTCAATTTACATTACATTTCTTCTGAATAACTCAATTAAATGAGCACCAACTTATCATCTTTAGCTATAGAGTACACACCCCACATAATGGCAAACCTTTACTCACAACAATTAGAGAACCCGGATTGTTTTATAATTGTAAATTGTGCATAACCCAAAAATATAGAAAGAAAAAAATCATCACATGGTACACACAACACACAAGCATACATTGTGACTTAAAATTTAAGGTTGATCAGCCAATCTTGTTCCCTCAGAAATTTGCGTCAGTGCATCGATAAAAATGTATCCCACATCACAAGGTGCACACTTCATAAGAATGCACCAAATATTGGTAGGAGATTAAACAATGAAACAAGTAACACATGCTAACTCATAAATAGTCATATTATATGCAGTCTGAGTCTTAAGAGCAAATACATTAACAGACCAACCAACAAAGCATAAATGTCTTAAAGTAAATCTTCATCTTAACAATTCGATACATATACTAAGGAACATAATGTCAAACAAAAGACCAGTTCATAAACATAAAGCCAATACAGTGAGCATTCTCTTCTTCATTCAACACCTTCCAAGCAACAACTCTATCATATGAGATAGGGCGCCCCATGCTTGAGAGACAAATACCACCTTGAAGACACGCAAAACCCTGTCAAAAGAAAAGGAGGAGAAATTAATCGAAAGCATTATTTCAAAGCTTAAAAATGCTACCAATTATGTTGGCAACATATCCACATTTAAGAGGGGTAAAGAAAGAAATAAAAGGAAGAGATTCACCCAGTGCAAAAATAATTTATCCTTGGATCATATTGAGACTGCAGCATAATTATACAACACACACAAAAAAATGTGTATGTAGTACATCTAATAAAAAAAGAACAAATTCAATTCCAAGCCTTATGGAAGTGGAATCAATGCTTTATTTCAATAAAAAATTAGTACACCTGTTGAATAATCTGGGGAAACTCAGAAAAGAGAATCTTCCGTCCGTGATCATCAAATATTTTCTCCAAAGCTATATCTTGTAATGCAACTAGGGTAGTCTCCAGCATGTCAAGCCCTGCCTGATTTGAGAAAGTGAACACTGGCAATGCCTGCATAAACAAAGTTCAATCAATGTGCTTTCAAACAAGGTAGAAGAAGATTCTAATAATAGTTATAGTTGAAACCGTTTTTTTAAGTCATTTCAGGTGTTATAACAAAAATAGATGAGTATAAAAATAAATTAGAATATATCATCCACCTAGTATTATACTTTGACTTATATGCATCATAATTTGAACAAGAATAATTATTAGACTTTAGACATGCAACACTGACAGGTGAAGCTCCTTTCAAGGTACCAAGTAAAAAAAGGGGTCTATGAGGCAAAATAAAATAAAATCTTCATAATTTATTATAGAGAAAATAAAATTCAACTTTATTGTAGCCTTTTTGTATAAAAACCATCAGGGGATCAATGAGGTGTCAATTCCAGCCGGAATGAATTCAGGCTGGGTCAAATTGTGCTTCGACCAGCTGAATACTAACCCATTCCACATAGCTTATCAGGCTATTCAGCCTTGGCCCATTTTGCCAACAGCTTAAGCTTTTGGGTTGAATTGGTTCTTTACACAACTTTTTTTTTTAATATCTTTTACATTACAGAAATTGAATTGCACTCCGCGCAAAGTACTATGAAATTGAAATAGCTTTCAAGCATACCTTTAGATTACAGCACAATATTGCATCTGAGTGATGCCACAAGGACTTGAGTAAAGATTCGTTCCCCTCATTATTAGATTTAAGTAGCTCCACACCCAAGTAGCACCTACAAAATCAAAATAGTCATACAACAGAAGGGTGATTAAAATACCAGTAACTGCCTACAAAAAACAGTACGAGCTTACGCAATAAATCTAACCACGTGACATTCAAAAAGAGGAGGAACATAACAAATACAGTAACTTCTTAGATTTCTTGTCTACAAGAACTTACAAGTTAGAAGGAACAAGTACATGCACATCAAAGTACTGCTTATGCCTTAAAAACCCTAAGTTTCATTGAGATTGAACCATGATTTTTTTTAACACCATTTAAAAAAAAAATACAAAATAATGAGGGAACTTTGGGATCACAAATTTGTGAGCACTGTGAATTTATGAACGATGTCAAAACGAACATTAATGTAATGCATATTCAGGGCTTGTATTTTAAATGGAAGTATTTCAATTAATCTTGCCAAAGTATTTGATAACAAATTAGAAATGATGACACAAGGTTTTACAAAAGCGGAGATCAGGGATTTGCATGACATCCAACCAGTTAGAAACTTAGAACTCCAAAACTACATCAGAACTTGGTGCCATGCATCTATTTACAGAACACAGCATCTGTGCTAGAAAGATTATTTTTTCGCTAATATGCAAATAAGTAGTTGTAGTTGGGATCCTGGAGGACAAGAAATGGCTATCAGGAAAGAGGAAACTTCTCTCCCGATGTGCAACTCATCGAAGCTATCATTAACTTAAGAGCTGCAGTTTCTTTATTGAATTAGATAGCATATTAAGTTCAGTTCTCATCCTTTTGGAAGTCTTTGAATAACAATGGTTTCACACTAAGCAAAAGGGCATCAGTACGTAATAACTAACAACAACATCACACAGGATAAGCCAACTTGTATCATCACAAAATACATTGCACCAGCCTCAGAATAAAAGGATACACAGTAAAGTTTACATACCTATAACTGTTGCAGATCCACTGAGCAAGGGTTTGTGCTTCTGGAGTTCCTAATGGTGTCCTGAGCCCAGCATGTGAACCCAAATGGGAAGGAGAAAGTGCTAATGCTACCCTTTGGACTGATGAGATAATGCTTCGAACATATTGCCGTGCCATAGATGCTACATGCTCTTGCATATGACTTTCAAATGCAAATTCAAATGCTATTGTCATCACAGATCTCATACAACCGTGATTTCCAGAATAATCATTTGAAGTTCGGTTTCCAGTGGGACCAATGTCAAGGGCAGATGCAAGGTCAAGGGTGCGATTAGGGCTGGAAGCTTCCTGCAAAAAATTTCATTGTAATAATAAAATGATTCTTGGGAAAGGTCAATACAAACAAATAAACCGTTTTAACAACATGAGGCTAACCTTTCCAGATTCAAGGGGAATGATGCGAAATCCAGAAGGTAGAAGGGGGGCATCATCAGCAAAGGAAGCATCAATTGGAGCAAATATAAGTTCGGCACAGGTGCCAACAGCATTCTCATCCATTCCACTGCAGAACTACCAAAACAACATCAAATGAATTATAAGAAAGAAAATAACAAGCAAGGGTATCCTAGAAACCATAACAATGTTAAGAACACAAGACTTCCTCATTCTAATAGCAGCAAGAGTTCAAAAGATACTGAATTAAACTAGCAAACTATCCATTCAAGAGGCTTGGGGATATATTATTGTTTTTCTACTCATAGATCATAGCAAGAAAAAAATTCAATTATTAAGTGGCTAATATGGACATCAGTGATGTTTTGTTTTCTTATAGAGGGAAAGCAAAAGAATAACATCATATCAACAGGACCAGGAGAACACATCTGAATTCTGATGTGTTCCAAGTTTCCCAGTATATATTGAGGTTGGAGTATTGTATGATGACTAAAATCCTTAATTAGTTCAAAACATATAAACGGCACAATTTGTGGGACAAAGGACATCTACCAAATTCCTCCAAGTGTGATAAGTAGTACATCAAATATACTTTCTACATATTAGTAACACAAAACAAGGAAACGAAGTACGTAAAATCTGTGAAAGGGTGAAGCATAGACCAAGCAACTTGAGGGGAAAAAATAGCTTACTTGCAAAAGAAACACTTCTCTTGGCATTATTGGGTCATCAGGAGAATGAGCAATTCCTTCCAACTTAATGACTTCCAAAAACTAGTGTGAATACAAAAAGAGTTGGTATATCAAGAATTATAAAATTGCTACAGCTGTATAGCATAATTAGCACTAATTTATCACCTCCTCATGCTCAATAGTGTGTGCTAGAGGGAGTATAACTTGACCCCCATAATTTCCAACACGAGATCCTGATAAGCTACAAGGGCCAACTTTAATGGCAGCAGCTGAGTAAGCATCCATGTTGTTGTCTGCCCATTCTGATCTATGCTCCCGCAGGAATCTTAGGAGAATGGCTGGAGGCACATTCTGGACAAAAAGAAATGGTATATAGCAATAGAGAAATATAAGGATAATCTTAAGACTTAATATAAACTATTGGATATGTGCAACTGAAACTGTTTTTGGTTTAGCTAAGCAATTTCTTTTGTCTGTGTAGGAGAACAGCATCACAGGCAAAGGACAGAAATGAAAATGATATAACAAATAGGGCATGTTAACCATTTATTGATTAGAAAAGTTGATGTCTGAACAAATTAGTCCTTATATGTACCCATCTCAGCAATGTTTTGTCATCTAGACATTTGGTAGTCACTATTAATATGATCAGTTGAATAGAAAATGTGCTCAACTGCTGATGCAAAGACAAGACCATGATGTAGTAAACATTATGCACTAAGTGATTACAATATAACATTATGAGCTTGACCTGCGTCCTTGTACAAAATTTGTTTAGAGCAACAAAACAGACATAATTGGTTGTTCAGAATTTAACTTGATAATTTAAAGGAACATTGAAATTCCTAAGCATTCTGACCTGCAATAGCATTGATGCTTTGGCACATAACACTGCATTACTAACAGAAGGAAATCCATTGGCAAATGAAAGATTCAGACCCATTAACTTGTCAGGGGACGAATTCACTAGAATAGTAACATCATCTATGCCGTCATTGCCGATCATGGACCATCCTTCATCAGTAAACCCATTTAGTGCCTCATTGAAACCCCTGCCAGGAAATATAAGTGAGATTCCAAATTTATTTGCAAGGATTTTGAACCAAAATCAGGGCCCCCAGTAGAATATACTAACCGGCTCAATCTCTGGCTAAGTGCTCGTAGAGCTGCTGGTCGTCTACCCCACCCAGTGACGTTAGACTGAGAAACTTCATGCGAAATCTGCCTTAGCTGACGTAGGGCCTGTATGAAAAAGAGAAAGACTTAAAGACGCCATGGCTGTTTTAAACTCACTAATCAATATTCTTATTACCATAAAGTTTATAAGATTTAGTAAAATCTTACTTAAATAGGAACAGAAAGAAACACATTATTTATACTGTTGTACTATCACTAAATTAGATACAACAGCCATACCGCCATAGTTGTCTTCTGAGCCAGCACCGTTGATGATTCATACAGTGGACGCAGCACTTCAGGCACACTCCATGGCTAACAATAGTATAAACGTGTTTTAAGTTATTTTTAAAGTTAACAAAAAATAGTTATTAATGCAACTAAGTTGAATTAATGTACCTCCAAATCCATATGATCAACAATGTGGATGATGGAACCACCTCCATCACAAGGTCTAATTAGATACCCACTAGGCAGCATCTCTGCTCTAACAAAATGCTGCACAGGAGGCATGCTTGGACCATTTTGAGTATTTTTAAGAGACCTCTCACAGATCTAAGGCACACATTAAGAATGAATTAGACATATATGAGTTGCAGGAGGACTACAGAATATAACAGTAGGACTGGGCCATTGCACAAGTGAGATTTGTTATTAACTACAATATCTAGTCAAATACAAATTTTAGGCAAAGAATTATTTAGAGTCACTTACCACTAAGCTGCCATCTTCTAAAACAGTAGTGTAACGCAACAACCAGAAGTCTCGAGCAGGTGCCAATGTTGTTGGCGCATATAGCTGATCATTAAATGCAAAGAGTAAGCATACAAATAAGTGATTTAGTACCAATCTGCTGACATATAGAGTCTTCATTCAAGCACTATAAATTTTACTTTACCTGCATATAAAGCAGCTCAATGGTTCCACCATTTGCTGTGGGCAGCACATTGAGAACATCAACAGCTCGGCAATCGCGAAACCACAAAGGCCGATCTTTGAGGATTTCTGCAACCTGAAAAGAGTATGTTTGACCATGTGATGTAAAAACTCAAGCAAAACAATTAGTACATAGATAGTAAATCTTGGCCACTTACCCTAGTGGGTTCTAGTCCCACTAGACCACAGGCTCTTGCTGCCACACCAGTGCAACCATGAGAAATAGCTACGATTCCAATGGAATCCGGACCAGGCTGTGCGCGTCAACAAGAATTAATGAAGAAATGTGAGTTTATTCAAAAGAATAGAAATCATTGACAAAGAGGGTTATCAGAACAGAGGGTTATAAGTTATTCCAAGATGACAATTTCACAGTTCTTTTACCGTTCTGTTTATGCTTTATTCCTAAGAAATAATTGAAGAATAAAATAACTAATGGGTCAACCAATGATAAGAGTTATTGGGATACCTTCATTCCAGGCATTTGGACCCACTCAACAGCAGTCCCAGTAGCCTTAGAAAGAAATTCTGCTAAAGTCTCTTCTGCAATGGACAAAAGCCTGGGCAAAAAAAAGTAAGGCATGATTCCATAAGCTATAAATACACAAACAAATTGTCACAGACCACGATGACAGAAAGGTATCCAACAATCATGTTCCCACTAACCCTGCAGGACTTGCATCCCTTGGAGGATTTTGAGTTGTCAAACTGTGCTGACCACTCGTCACAGCTGATTCACAGCTTGTGTCTTTGGTTGCAAGAGTAGTCTGCAGAGAAAGCACCATTGTAAATAACTATGAAGAACAATTGAGCCCATAAGTTGCAAAAATTATACAAATAAACATTAAAAATTTAGAATCTATTAGATTGGCCATCATTAATTACAAAATCTTCAATGTAACCCAATTGCAAACAGGCTAGAAAGAATCACAAACTAAATTCTTACATTCTGGTTGTGTTGACGAAAATAACCATTTTCATACACCAGTTGAGACACCTGCTTCTGCAACCTATCATTCTCCTCCATCAGCAGCTTATTCATTGCAGTCAACTTCCGATTCACACCTTGCAGCCGCGAAGCCTCTTTTCTCTGCTTCTCTCTACATCTGAACTCACAAAATCAAAACAGAACGCTTCATGTTGTGTTCATTTACCATTTCCCTCAACAAGCGCGCACGCACACACACATACTCACACAAATAGCAACATAACTAACAGTATGAGTTTGTTGGCTAAAAAAACAATGTAGTTGAAACACATAATTGATTCCATCATTTCAAAATTGCAAAAAATGAAAAGAAAAATTCAAACTATCCTAACCGGTTGCATTAAGCACACGTTAAGGAAACGTTACATTACAAAATACAAAAAAAATTGAGCTAACTAAATAGAACATGGTAAAAGAACAAAGATTTGGGTGTGGTTGAAGGCAACGGTACCTTCTGTTCTGGAACCAAACTTTGATTTGCTTTGGCTCAATGTGGGAGAGAATTGGGCACTCGCGTATGAGTTGCTGGCGGCGAATTGAACTTGGTTTAGGACAATCATGATAAAGCCTCTCAAGGGCTTCAACCTGCTCAGGTGTGTAACGGACATACTTGCCGTTATCCATTAAGTGTTTGCTACCATCCTTGCAGGACATTGCCGCAGCCAATTCAAACACAAACGTTAAACGTTAACGTTAACAACAACCAAACCACAACTGAAAAGCCACTTCTACTTCTAATTCTACCACTACTTCTTCGCCTGTTTCTAAAACCAAATACCCATTTTGCACAAGCAACGAACAACCTTTGTTAGTTACTGTTGTTACCTCAGCTACAAACACCACAAAACGTTAAAAATAAAATAAAATAAAAAAACCTCTGGAAATCAAAGAACAGCAACGATCTGGTTCTGGTTCCCCACAAACATTTCCGTACAACCCCAGAAATAGTTTTTGTTTCCTTAAAATTACCGAAAACTAGAAACACCCCGAGAAACGTCGTCGTTCACTGGATTTGATTAAGCTAACATCACCTCAACCCCGTTACGAAACGACACCGCTCCACGGATCTCCATCTACTTCAACTAATCTATTGGAATTGGAATTCTGGTTGATCTATGAACCATCCTTTTCAAGCTTTGAAGGAGAATCACAGGGTACAAAACAGATGGAAAATAAGACATGGAAAGATCACAAAGATATATAAGATTTTTTGGCTACTAATGGAAAGAAGAGAATCTTTGGCACAGTGAAATTCCTCTGTGATTGTGCATGCTTCTTCTTTTCATTTTTTATTTTTTTAAATAAAGAAGAGAGAAAGAGAGGAAGAGAGAGAGAGAGGAAACCCTAACTCAAAGAGAAAGCAGTGGTGCGGTGCTAGTTGAGGTTTCAGGCTTTTTGCTTTTGTGGGGTGTTGTTGTTGAGTTGAGTGTTTCGTTTCTAAGGATTGGTCACTGTTTCTTTCCACTGTGCAGCGAAATCGAGCATGTTGTTGTTTTTTAAGATATATAATAGTTTTTCAAAATTGAACTGCACAACACAAACACATTAACATATCATTTTTATTGAACTGCAGCATGTATTGTCATGTTTGTCCTCCTCTCTCCTGTCCTGTATTAGTTCTTTATTTTTGAATTTTTCTTTTATCATTTTTAGATATTAACATATAATTTTTAAGTTAACTAAATTACTTACTTAAAAATAATAATTTTGAATTAACATTTTATACACAAGGATTAATTTTTTTAAAATATTAGAAGAAAAATTTAGCTGTTATTGTTGGGGCGGGGAAAAGGAATCAACCAATTTCTCTTGTAGCATTTACTGCAAGTTTGAATCTTCTGTATTTTCATCTAGCTATAGTATCATCACCAACCTACTTAAAACGTCAAAAGACAGACTCATTCTTTATGTATATGTTGATATTGCAAATTTTTATGAAAAGCATGCGCATAGCTGCTGTGGTACGAGACTTACGCAGATAAGTTCTTTTTTTTTTTTTTTAAACCATCAATGCCCATAAAGGTGAGTTGAAGAGTTTTAGTTTTGATCAAAATGATAGTAATTCAGTTACTTTTATGGAACTGAATAGAATAGATTAAGGTGAGAATTGATGTTCAATTCTCTGTAGTACTGATTTTAGGAGAAGTCTAAATTCCTAATCTGAATCAGACTAATCGCGAAGCGATAAATTGATTTAGATTATTTCCAAAAAACAAAAATCTTTGTTTTGCATGTAGAAGAAGAGTACCTCAACAATAATAAGATATTAATTACTAATTAGCAAAACATTAGTATAAAAAGTAAGAATTTTATTAATCTTATATTAAAAAGATAAGTTATATTATGTCATAAAAATAAATTTGTGAACTATACCACCTGAAAATAAAAATAAAAATGGTAACACAATTATAAAAAATTGTATAGAAAATAAAGTTATCACTGAGCATAATAATAGTTTTTCCAAAAAAAGTAATGGTACAATTAAAACCTCCTGAAAGGCAAAACAGTCATTACAATTAATGGAACAAGTTTTTGTGTTTGTGAGTTGGAAGAAAAAACCGGGGCAATGCTAGCGAAGGGAAAGGGAAATAAATGAATAGTAAAATGTGGTAAGAATAGGAAGACATTGAGTGAAGATAATGCGCAGATCAGAGTCTTAAAATACACAAAAGGCTTGCATTTGCGTGCGCTGGACTAGGACACAATCATGAGCTTTCTGCATGCGTCTCTTCATTTCTTAAACAATTAAATAAACAGTTTTTTAGTAAAAAGAAGACAACTATATTAAAAAATGAATAAATTCAATAAAAAATATACAAATAGGACGAAAATGGCATATCCGTCTGGTGTGATGTGGCATATATACGTATATGCCACATTAGTAATATCAAAAACCATTTCTCTGGCATGACATGACGCTGATTAGTGAGTGATAAGACATGTAACAGAGGAAATTTGGCAAGAAAAATGAGATAAGAGACTATGGGATAAAATGATAGATACCTAACTGCCCAAAAAAAAAGAAAAAAAACGGAACAGTAACTATTTTATTATGTTTGAATAAAAAAATTATCAGATTACTACGCTAACAGTAAATTTTGTCAAAATGTCACGCAACATAATTCGCTACACAGTGTAGCGAATTATGCATACAAGTAATTCGCTACACAGTGTAATAAAATATGTCACGTATGAACCAAAAATGACACATGTCAAATTTTGAGAAATTCGATATCCTATGTAACGAATTTCTCAAAATTTGACATGTGACATTTTTGGTTCTGAATATTCTGACGTGGCATATTTTGCTATATTGTGTAACGAATTACTTGCATGCATAATTCACTACACTGTGTAACGAATTATGCCGCGTGCCATTTTGACAAAATTTACTGTTGATGTAATAATCTGATAATTTTTTTGTACAGACGTAACAGTTTAGTGAGTGTCCCGAAAAAAAGATAGATACCTATTGTGACATACAGGGACGGCCTTATCGTTGGATCTGTGGGCTATAAAATGCTTGTTCTTCTATAATACTATCTGTTCCTTTCCGTACAAGATTGGTTATACGCTAACTTTGTGAGAACACCTTCGAGTGTTAATCGATGTTTGGATGAAATCGAAAACATTTCTGTACTAAAAAAAAGAAATCGAAAACATTTCTGTACTAAAAAAAAAAAATCGAAAACATTTTATCGTATTAATTTTAAATTTCAATGGAAAAAAAATCAGGGAGTAAATTTATCATCACTAAATTTAAAATGATGTCGTTTTGATATTGTAAAATTAAAAAATTTAATAATAAAAACTAATATAATTCTATAATATATTAGAATTACACAAATAAATTGATTTTAGTCCCAAAACAATATTGTTTTAAACACCGTGAAGATAACTTATCTCTATTTAGGGGTGGCAATTTAGTTTGACCCGTCCCAACCCGTCCCGCCCCGCCCTGCCAAAAATGGAATGGGGCAGGTTGACCCGCCAAAAAATATGGGTTGGAAAAATGAACTCACCCCGTTTTATGGTAGGTTGACGGGTCAACCCTCAAACTCGCCAATTAAAAAAAATTAATTAAAATTTAAAAATAAATTAATTTTATGAATTTTTCTAATATTATTTTATTTTATTTCACACTTTTCTATATTTTTTTAGTCTCAATCTTAAATGTATACTAATATTTGTCAAACATTCTTTAAGAATTTATATGTAGATAACATTTGTCATAAATAAAATTGTTATTCTTTATTTTTTCTAGGAAGTACTAAGATAAAAATATTGGATATCACAAAAATTTAAAGACTAATGAAATACTATCTAATTATAAAAAATAAAATAAAAAATAATCCAGCGGGTCAACCCACCCCGCGGCAGGTTGAACCCGTTTTGACCCACTTCTAAGCGGGACAGGTTGAGGTGGGTTGAAAACCACAACCCAACTCGCCCCATTTTGACAAATTGACAGGTTGACCCGCTGAACTCAACCCATATTTTCACCCCTATCTCTGTTGATCGAAAAATTCCTTTACCCAATTTCAATTTGGTAAAATTAATATAATGACATGCTTATATAGATGTGAGTGTTAAGGTAGTATATAGGGAAGTGTGTAATTTATGCAAAATCAACGTGACTGAGTGTTAGTAAGGTGACAGAGTCATGTATATAATCCTAAAAAGTGTAGTAATTACTACAGGGTGACGTTAATAAGAGATGAAATTTGGCGCTGCAGGCGTACAAGGAATTGGATGAAGTGAAAGAGAGATTGAGGAGAGAAGATAGAGAAAAAAAAAATTATATGTCACTTTTTTAATGTTAGGATTATCATGATCTTGAAACATGTTAAAATTTACCCATTAATAATAAATGGTATGAATCAAAGGTATATAAAGGAGACCTAAGTAGATAGGATAATAATGAGGAGTGATGTTGAATCACTATAATGGCTCTTCAAGTTAGTAAAGTAATAGCTCATAAAAATAGTTATATTATGTGTATTCATGGAGAAAAAAGAGAGGATATTTATTAGAGTTAACCTCCATCTTAGTGGAAGAGTGAGTCAAGTTAACTGTTATAAAAAAGAGCTGTGGTAGCTTGGCCTTGGAGAGCAAGGCACTTTGCGGCCGCTGCAATGCTAATAGTGGCTATTATATAGGGGAAGGTGAGAGAGAAGTGTTCCCAATAAAACATTTTGTGTCTAAGTAGACAAAGGAAAGGGTGACTGCCCAAACGTAAAATATTTTAATGTCTTATGTTAAGATGTCTGATAGGTGGAGGAATGGTGTCAGCACTGTCACAATAGGATTGCAGCTTATGTTGCACCGACACAGACACGGGACATGAAATACGACACGACACGATACTCCGACGCGTTAATTTTGAAAAATGTTAAATTTTGACACGTTAGGACACGTTTTGATATTATATAATATTTTTAATTTATATAGTTTATATTATATTTAGTATTCATTAATTTAACAAAAAAATAAAGCTAAACTTATAATACCTATCAATTTTGCAAAGAAACATAATATATACCAAATGTTTATATTAAACTTAATAAAATCGTAATCGTAATCGTAATCTAACGAATCTAATAGTTGAAACTCAAAATGCAACGCAACGTAATATTTGAACCTTTTTTTGAGTCTTTGTAACGAGTATTGGAGTGTCGAGAAGTGTCGGACATGACACGTCAAAATTTTTGTAGTGTCGGTGCTTCATAGATTGCAGTTAGGGTGATGTAGCTGGGGTCATATGGCCCATTGTCATTGGGCCGATGATATTGGACTGATCGATTGGGCTGGCCAAAACAGTGACTATCATAAATCACGCAGTGCAAATAGCGTATATATGTAATTTCAACTTACACATTCCATGCAAGACTTCAAATATTGATCATGTTGATATAAAAAAAATTGATCATGTGACGAGTATATATTTATTTTTGCAGAAATCATGCACCTCTTCTTTGTTCGATTTGAATGCGCACATTTTTGTGTATATTATTTTAATAGAATATTTAAAGTTAAATAATGCCATAATTTTTTTAACAATCAAAAGACTTGGATGTTATTCTCAATATAACTTAAAAATTAAGAAAATTAAATATTAACAATATTGTCTAGCAAACTACCAGCAGGATTAGTCTAATGATGAAAAATATAGATAATTATGTAATAGATTATCTGTTCAATTCCTTCGTGATTAAAAAAAAAACAATATTGTCTAGCCTTGTTTTTGTGAAGAGGGTAAAGAGGCAGCCTAAAACTAAGAGCAATAAGAGAAAATTAAATTGATTTGTGTGCCTCATCAAGTTAAAAAAATCTGACGCTCAAACTTAATTATCTTTTTAAAACCAAGTAAGTTAACATTGTCCAGTAGTAAATGATGACAATTTTGTCTTCGTTTTTATGTCTCTAAAACGATGACTTATAAAAAATGTCATTTTCCATGCCTACGTCTTTCTGACAAACAAACAATTCAAAGAGAGTACATGGCATGCCATGAAAAGGGCTTTCGAGTTTGTAGTTTATTTGTGCTGTTTGTATCCTGCAAGACAGTGAATTAGGATAGCAATCATTATAATTGTTACATGTAATGTAATTTTCTACCACCTGCCTCGGTAATTTTATACTTCACCTTTTATTCTTTTCTAATAATTAATGCTACAAAAGTAGTTATGATTGTATTTATAATAAGGCACTATGGTGCATGCCCATTTAAATTTTATTGGAGAGATTGTCTTAACTAGACTCTCTTTTTCTCATAGAATGAATATTGTAAAAACTTGTTCTACCAAATATACGATTGGAATTAGGTTAGGCAACCCATAAGACCGTACATAACATTATTGGAGTTGTCATCTCCTAAAAAAATGATTAGTGCCCGCCACCTTATGAGCTAAAATTTTTGAACTTCCCTTCTATCTTTTTGGGTTTCATACTCATATCATGTTGCTATCAATCATTAAATCAAGTTAGATGTGAAGTCATAATAGCATTGAATTGAATTAGATCCGAATCTAATAAATAAAAATTTAGGATAAGAAGTCTCTGTAAAATCTAGATGTAAATTTTAGATTTTGACAAAAATAATTCTAAAAGGTTAATTTTTCATGGCCAGCCAAAATAATTATTCTGAAGCAGTGTTATAAAAATCGGACCGGCTCAGCCGGTCGGTTGGCCCGGAAATCGGCCCATCAGGTACCGGTTTTTTAAAATTGGTTTCAAAATATTTTTTTGAAATAGGTGGGATTCGAACCCTGCTCATTGGTGTGAGGAGCACCTTCTCATACCACTAAGCCACCGTTATTGGTTGAGATTAATACACCATTTAATATATTTATTATATAACTATTAAGTTAAGAGAGTTATTTCAAAAATCACATCTAATGGGATTTGAGCCCCTTCCATTGAGATTGTGCAACATAGCAAATACCACTAAACTACACCAGGTTATTATTTAGATAGCACCATTTAAAATATAAATTTATATATATATATCCGATTCATGCGATTCAACCAGTGACTCACCGATTGAACCATTGACCCAGTACCTCAACCGAGTCAATGACTGATCCGGTTCTAATAACATTGTTCCGAAGCATCCACAGGCTACAGCACTGACATCAGTGTCACTCCATCCATCCGGGCGTCACATATTTGACCAATGAATGAATAATTGCGTGTTACGCACTGTTGCACTTATGCACCATATCCACCCTCTTATTTTGATTCTTCAATTCATTCACTGAATTAAGAATTAAGCATTAACCAACCTTTTTTATTTGTCTCACTTCTCCTTGTGATGCTCATCATGTGATATGCACATGACATAGCCTAAAACATAGGCTCGTTGAGTATTATTCACAGGGCTTTGAGTCTATTAGGTAAATGCAGATTCTCGAATCTCAATTGGGACAGGCAGATGAAGCCGTAAAAGACGACGCTATGATAGGAAATAAAAAGTGGGGACCACAAGTCATAACTTTGAAAATCAAGCTAGTGATATGCTGGAGGATCATGTGCCACATTTTACATGATTATTTTTTATTTATTTTTTACCCTTTTTCAGAATTATCTTTTACTAAAAATTGCATGCACAATCATTCAGTGTTGTTTCGCGATATGGGCTTTTTCTTTGTTGGGTTGGGTTCCCACTGTGGGTCATTCTAGCATAAACCTGTCAATTAAGGTGTGAATATGCATCTTAGCTTATAAATAGGAATTTTCGTCCATTTGGTTCGATGTAAAGATTTTTATTTTTATTTTTATACAAAAGGGTATAATTTAAGTTCTAGCGGCGACTATTAAAAGAGAGGTTGACGTATTAGCTTCTAACGTTAATTTGAAAAGGACAATCTCTAGATATAGTATTTTACTTTGTTTTGGTATATCAGTAGATTTCTAATGGGTTTGATGTATCCGTCAAATTTTAGGCCTAAGCGATAAAGTGTTAGGAAATCAATGCAGGAGATAATTTATTATGATTTGGACCACCATTTTTTAAGTGATCCCTTAGTATAAATGAAAAGATAAAATTGAAAAAGATGAAAACATATTATGAGAGAGAGCACCAAATTATTAGGTGATCTGGATCATAAAATATATTTCGGTGCAGCAGGGGGCATAAAGGCCACAATATTTTTGTACGTAGATTGTTTGGTCATTACTCACTAGTGTTTGCATATGTTGCCTTGGCCCATTGGGCTTATTCTTATTGCTTATCACCTATTTGGGCATAATGGCGCACTAGATAGTCTCAAACAGCAAGAGTCGTGTTTATGTAAACCATGAACAATTAAAACTACAAAAAAAGAAAGGGATATTCATACTCAATATAGTTGCGTTAAATTGGCAATTTGAAGATGCGTGTATAATTTATTGAATGCGGTGCACGTGGTACCATGTTAGCAATGGGACATGGGTGAAGAGTACGCACGTGTGGAGGGGAAGCAGCAAAGGAAAGCGATGAAGGGAAAAAACCCTCTTCAATTTAGGATCCCCTCCCCTTGGAACCGACCTTTTACTTAAGCTTAATTGAGAAGCCTCACCCACACCCTCATACTCAACACTCACATGATAGCTGACACCCTTCTTTCTTTCTCGCGTGCTCCCAGTATCCCACTATTTTTTTAATTGAAAATCACACCAATAAAGATAAACCACTGCAACGTATATTTTACATATTTAAACAACCACCAAGAATTTTCCCCACTAATTAAATGGTATTTGTTTGCTTTATTTTTTCGGAAAACTATTTCTCTTTCAATAGAAAAATTGTATTCTCATGTTAGTGAGATATCGTTTTACGTGTAATATTTTTTTTATTTTTTATTTTTCGTGGAACTCATTTGAATTATGTGTGTGTAGAATTTTTTTTAACCTTACGTCAAATGAGAAATGTAAAGCCTTATTTTTTACCTAAAATATGCAACAAGTGAACGCAAAATAACAACTAAAAGGGTATTATAATTTTTTATTCTTTTTAAAAATGACGGTAATAATTCTGCAAGCAAACCTTATCCACTAGTTAATGAGGTTTCATTAACATGGGGATCAGAGTTGCATGAGTCCGGCCCATCTGACTCAAACCTTGTTTTCATCATTTTGTATATAAAATTCAAAAATAAAGTAAAATGCTTGCTCTAGCAGCAGCAGCCACATGATTTTACATCAAAATGTTCTTGAATTTGTATAAGTCAGTATAGATATACAACTTTGGAATAAATTTTTGGTGTTACTGCTTATCTAAATTCAGTACATCTCATCAATGAGAACATTACACATTAAAGGAGAGAAAAAATTTGACAGAAAAAAAAAATTAGCTAACATATAATATTTTTATTAGTGGAATGTACTAAATCTTTGATACAATAGTAGTACTAAAGATTTATTCACAATTTGAAGGACCCAAAGATAAATTAATCATTTTCCTTTGTTAAAATTAAACTTCACAAATCACACGAACGCTAATCTAATTAGTCATATTAAAAAAATAAATCTAAATTTTGTATCTTTAAACCCAACTTCATAGTCTCGGCAACCTTTTCGTGAGGTGTTATGTGTACTTCCAAATGCATGATAGTACAAATAACACAATGTTATACTAATAATAAAGTTACCAAATACTTCCTATTTTAATTACCCAAAAAATAAAAAATAAATAACAGATAAAAGGAAAAACAGTAATCATAGAATGACCCCCATTTTAGACAATGTAGCAGGTGAGATTAAAGTAAAAATCTTGCTAAGTAGCCACGTGGATGAGATCATGGGCATATTTGGATTAAGTTGAGCTGTAAGCGTCGTGCTAAAACGTGAGGAGTGGAATATAATAAGAGGCCATGATAGGGCAAGAGGGGTAGAAAGTACAATTAATTGAACTAAATTAATGTAATAAATCAGAATGAAATAAATAAATTAAAATTTTGCACATTTCCCGAAGTAATAATATTATTAGCAGCAGAGGAGTCTGGCTGTAAACTTTGGACACTATTGGCGGAGTCACAGCGACAAGTCCTGCAAGAGGATCGATTCTTTAGGGGTTGAATTTGTTGAACATTAAATTCATCCCTTTTAATCATTGTTAATTAAGGCATTAATTATCCAATAATTTACCATAAACTATTAAGGTCTCTGCTTAGTGGTTTTACTTTATCACCCAATTTAGTGTCTCAAACTGATATGTTAAGTAAAGTGAGCAGAGTGTGTCTGTGGCCATAGCTGTTTTCTTTCTAAGTGACAGCCCACCATTGTGCTGCAGCTTAACACTTGATTCCTGTTCACACCACATGATCTTTATTCATTGCATCAACTAATCCCTCTCTTTCTCTTTTTTTTTCTGTTCATCTTTTACTTTCATACAAAACTTTTATTAATAGTTAACACTTTCCTAACACACCAATTCTTCAAAGATAAAGAATCTCAAAACAAAGTAATTAGTGCTATGTCAGTGTGCAGTGCTATTTTATTTGCATGGAATTTCAATAATTTAAATGAATTTTCTTTTAACTATAAGTTGACAATGTCATATATCAAGCAATCAACTAATGATATTCTTACAAAAAAATAATGCACTGATCACAAAGACCCTTAAATGTTTTTAAATATTTTATTGGTACGAATTACATACACACTCATTTTATTTCTAAATTATTATTATTATTACATAATGTAAATAAATTTAAGAAAGTGATTAAATACCCTAAATTCTTTAAGAAATACAATCATGTTTGACTAAATTATTCTTTTATCTCATTAATTTTTTTCTCATTCAACTTAATGAACCAAGAGACAAAATAAAATTAAAAAAAACTTAATGCTTTCATATTTTTTTTAAATAATAAATGATTCAAAATAAATTAAAATTCTTAAAGGGACAGTTATTTTAAAACAAGACGGATAAAAAACAACATGTTTAATTTTTTAATACTTGACTATTTAACGTGTAATTGCACTTAAATTACTACCTATATTTTGGCAGGGTTGTTGACATGGTTATCCCCATAATGTCTACAAAAACCAGTAACTCATTATCATCATGGTCTCTTCCAAGTTTGAGAGAAAGAGTCAAAGAGCAACAATAATTTTGATTGAGAAAAACTAGTAACATGTAACATGATATGAAGTTTTTTATCCACTTACCTATTGGTGTCCGCACCAACATTTTTTACTTTTTGTTTTTATTATATGTGTGGGACCCATCTATATTTTTGTTTGAGTAGGAAAAATTATCTAAATTATGTAACATGACATTAGCTTTACCCATTTTGATTTGTTTTAATTTTAAAGAATATTAAATATAAATAGAAAGTAAAAAGAGAGAAACAAGAAAAGAAAATCTGAAATTAAAGTGGATTAATTAACTTTACAGAACTTGCAAGTCACTTCCCCTATTATTAATAATAATAATACATGTATGTATGTATCTGTGTGCATGAAAAAAAAAGATGCTCAAATGTCGGAGAATTTACATTTCTGCCATTGCTTTAGTCCTCAAAACCCCACCAACACTCGCACCTCTCTCTCAGACACAATCCTTCAATCCTTCTCTCAAAACGGTGCGCTCTTTCTCTTTCTCTCTCTAAATTTAGAGTAACTTCTCTCTCTCTTTCTCTCTCCGTCTTTCTCGCACCTCGACAGTATCTATTGTAAGTAAAATGGAAGCGCCGGAATACTACGTCGGTGGCTATTTTGGCGCCGGAGGAGCGGACCAATTCTCGGCTCCGGAGAAGCGGCACGGCGACCAGAAGCCCGGCGAGCCTTTCGCTATCGACGACCTCCTCGACTTCTCCAATGCCGACGTTATTATGTCCGACGGTTTCTTCGAAAATGTCGCCGGAAACTCCACCGACTCTTCCACCGTCACCGCCGTCGACAGCTGCAACTCCTCAATTTCCAACATTGTTCCTCGCGGCGGCTTCACCGGCGATCCTCAATTCTCCGGAGAACTCTGTGTTCCGGTAATAATTCACAGAACTTAAAAAAATTATGAATTAAAAAAAACTTAACGGAATAATTATAAATAATTTGAATTAAAGTATTAATTAATTTGAAAATTGAATTTGATTTTTGTAACAGTATGATGACATGGCGGAACTGGAATGGCTCTCGAACTTCGTGGAAGACTCGTTCTCCGCCGAAGAGGAGCTGAAAACACTCCAGCTTCTCTCCGGCGCCGCCGCGAATGGCGGTGGACAGCAGACACTGGAGTCGTCCTCTTCCACCGACACGCTCCCGCCGTTCGCTGCGGACGACTCCGCTCGAAACGCGCCGTTTCTCCGTCAGGAAACCCCGCTCCCGGGGAAGGCGAGGAGCAAGCGTTCACGCGCCGCGCCGGGAGACTGGTCCACGCGCCTCCTTCACCTCGTGGCTCCCGCCGACGGTACGGCGCAACCGAAGGCGGCGCCGGCGAAGAAGAGGGAGGGTTTGAATGCGGAGTGCTCGGGGCGGAAATGCTTGCACTGTGGAGCGGAGAAGACGCCGCAATGGCGAACGGGACCGATGGGACCGAAGACGCTGTGCAATGCGTGCGGCGTGAGGTTCAAGTCAGGGAGGTTGGTGGCGGAGTACCGGCCGGCGGCGAGCCCGACGTTCGTGTCGACGAAGCATTCGAATTCGCATAGGAAGGTTTTGGAGCTGAGGAGGCAGAAGGAGATGCAACGACAGCAGCATCAGCAACTTCTCAATCAGACTTCAATTTTCGGCGTATCCAACGGTGGAGATGAGTTCTTGATTCATCATCATCATCATCATCACCATTGTGGTTCTGATTTTAGGCACGTTATCTAGTGAGTGCTAGCCTAGTTTAATTTAGGGTGGAACTTGGGAAGTCTTAAGTTTAACAGTTATGATCATCATCAGCTTCAGCTTCAGCATTACCTCTTTTTCTTTATTATCTGAAAAATTTTGTCTTATAAATTTGAATTTGTAGCTTCTTTTTTTTTTTTTTTTTTTTAATTTTCTCTTTTTCCTTTATGGCAGAAAGTCAGAAAAAAAAAAGAAAAAAAAAAGTTGTAGAATTGAGGGGAGGGGATAAAATGGGGAAGAAGAGCTTATTCGATTGTAGAATCAACTCTCGATTGTTTTCTTTGCCGAATTTGGCAAATTTAGAATCAAAATCTCATTTTTATTGGAAACAAGCATAAATAAAAGTTCAAGAAAATATTTAATACAACTATGTAATGACAATGTAAAATTACACTAATTTTACCAAAACAAATTACACTGATTAATATTTTAGCACTTAATTATATGTTCCATTTATTTTAATTATTGAGAAATTGAAGTGATAATTAAATATACATTAATTATGCATACTAATTATATATATGAACTTTAAATTGAGTGTAAAACTCTACTCAGAAAACGGAAATGAATTTTACATTAAATATGCATATCATTTGAAAAAATATTAAAAAAAGGAAGACGAAGAAGCATTTATTTATATAAAAGGGAATTTATACGTAAAAGAAAACACCGCGAAGAAAATGCTGCATCACTTTGCTTAAAAACCAATGGGCCATATGAAGTATATATGGAACTACCCAGATTGTTTAAATACAATGGGATTTTGCGTATTTATTCATAATAATAATTAGCAGGAAAAGATAGTTTGCTTGATAGATAATTTGGTCAATTAGTAATCATGAAACAGTGTGTCCATCTTTTCCCTTATCAAAAAAGTGGGTAACTCTTCATCATCACTCCAATAAACTGGTCGATTGTTGTGATTCTAGTATTTTTTCTGTTCACAAGGGAATTTAAATAACTTTATATTTTTAAAAAAATAAATAAACTTCTCTTGATATTGATACTTGAGCTTCGTTTGAACAGACTAGTACTGTATATATACGAATGTGAACTTCATCCAATTTTACACACCAACAAATTTTAAGGCCGAATTGAAGTCGTTGGTTGTGTGCATTGTGAGCGAGTGTACCGATGACCCAAATTGATTGGGATTAGGGAAGAACTGTGAAATAAAAGTATTACATGGATTTCAGTGAAATTACAAAAATTAAAAGATTTCATGGTTAGCCACTAGCCAGTTACACATCGTCCTCTGTACGTACCATGTACATGGAAGTGCGTTAAAGGAAAGGGAAGAATGAAATTATGAAACCAACGTGGGAGGGGCAGAAAAAATAAATAAATAATATTAAGAGGAATTAAAAGAATAAATGGGTGCTTAGCTTGCAAAATGGTGCAGCAAGGTCATGTGAGTAGAGTTGGGAGGGAGTGTTAAATAAACAAAGAATTAGGTACACATTGAGGGCTGATATAACTGTCCACCTGATCCTAGACATTTCCTCTTCCATGGGCTCCACACTTTGTGTATACAGTAATACTATTCACGGGTCAATTATGTAATATTCATCTTCCTAGGTTCCCATTAAGCATGGTGATCAAAGTCAATTTTTAACTGATTCAAGCTTGATCATATCGTGCTACTACGCTTACTAGGTCAACTCTATATATGTACTATATATTGTTATTATTTTCTATCCTTCAACAAAAAATTAAATCGGAAAACATATATAAAAGACAGGGAAAATATTATTTTCTTTATCATATCCTTTGATTTTTGTGTAATATTTTTTTTTAATGGATATGTAACCCTAAAAGATAAAGTAACTAATGATGAACCAATCGTTGATACCTTTATGGCCTGTATGTGTAGTAGAAAACTAGAAATAGAGTAATAGAGATACACAGAAGCAAGGAAGCACGGACACTTGTAAAAACAGGAAGAGTCGGGTCCGACATGCTCCGACACGACGACACGCTCCGACACGGTGTCGGACACGCGGTTGACTTTTTCCGACACGTTGACCATTCCGACACGCGAATTTGACCGTGTCCGACACGGTCAAATGGCATTTTCGTAATTTTTTTATTTTTTTTTTATTTTGTTTAAAAAATTTATTTTTTTTAAAAGTTAAAATATATTAATAAAGCTTCCACCTGATCATATTAATTTTATCTTTTTGTCTTTTTCCTCCTTAAGTAGATAAGAGATCATCTCAGCATCATTGTTGTCAATTCCTATCACGCTCTTGTTGTATCTTCTTCTCTCTGATCTCTCTAATATGATTTGATCTATCTATCTGATATTATATATCTCTCTCATCCCAGTTCTTATTTATTTTATTAAAGCTTCCATCTTTATAACGTGTTGATGGGTATTACTAATTTAATTTCATTTTTTTGTTAAATTATTAAATATTAAATGAAATATACCATATATAAATTTAAAATATTATTTAATATTAAAACGTGTCCCAACGTGTCGAAATCCATAATTTTTTAGGATTGACGTGTCGGAGTGTCGTGTCACGTGTCGCGTGTCGTATCGGTGCTACATAGCACAGAAGTGACAGAGGGAGAAGAAAATGTTACTAACTAATAATATATCTTGGGTGGCAATTTAGGTTCACGCAATAAAAATTTAAAATGAATACAACATAAATTTAAAATTGTATTAAATTTTTTATTTTTGTGAGTTGATGTAACACAACATAAATAATCAATACATACATTAAATATTACGTTCACAAATATTATATTAACACGACACTAACATGTAAAAAGATTAACACAAATTAATTTTATATTTGCACGTTGACATGCAACACAATTCAAATTTTTTCATATTAATTTTAGCTAATACGAATCTATCATATATATGATAATCGTGTCATGTGAAGAGGTTATGTTGAAAATTATCACACTTAAATATATATTTTTATAATCCTTCTCCTTTTCCGTCGTAGTTGCAAAAATAAAATGACCAATATATAATATGTTTTAGCAAAATTATTAATATTAACGAAATAACAAAATAGTACTTACATTTTTTGTTTGAACCTTTGACATTATACGTCAACTTTATCCGCCTAATTGATAGCTATTAGTTACTACCTATTGACTATTGGTAATAACAAAAATAGAAAGAAAAAAAAAGAAACAATAAACTACCGTCTATTGATTGAAACTATAAGCCCGTCTTATTTGTTCGCACTTTTAAAAGGCCATGTGACTCACTGATTCTACTTTCAATTTTCAAACCCAAAAAATATATATTATATGATATTAAAGCTTTTTATATGAAAGTAATTACAAATATTTCATAATCAATTGTGACAAGAAATAAATAAGGAATAAAAAATAATAACTTATTTTACTTATAAATTTTCATCACAATTTAGCTTTTTTTATTAAAGAAAAAAGGAAAATAGAGAAAGAAAAAGGCTTGTGTTTTGCATGGCTATAGGATATGTACATGCCAAACAAACACTTAGCTTTCAGGCTTTCAGAAAGTGACGAGATATTTAAAGAAAGGGTACACACAAAGTACACTGTATGTACACGTTGGTGTATGGCCAATGTCGGCATTACTCAATACTAATTTATTATAATGATGATAATAATAATATAAGGTTATATATATATAGGTAGAGGAGAGTGCCAAAGTTATGATAGAAAGAAGAAGAAGTGTAACATATGAATGGCTAGGAAGGGAAGATATAGTGAGTGTGCATGTGGGTGATGAAACCAAGCACATGCGGTACGTGACGTGCATGACTGCAACTTTGTGCCTGCGCTCTCTGTGTTGCTGTTGTTGATAATATATCCAAAAATTTCACGATATGGCTTTGCTGCTGCGTGCCCCATTGTCATGGGATCTTTCCATGTTATGTGTGTAAAGACGATGATATTGATAATGGGTTCTTGTCCCCTCTCATCACCCACCCCCCACTCCCTCCCTTTACTCACTATGTCTATGACCCTTCTTTTGGGGCCTTTTAAATTATTGTTGCCTCTTACTTGCTTCCCTTTTTTGGTAAAAATACTATAGCAAGGGCTTCCTTGTAATTAACTATTCATCTTCATTGCTTCTTTTTTTTTTCTTTTCTTTTTTTGTCATTTAGCAAATTTTTGTCATCTTTTTCTTGTAATTGGGAAGAATCCTGATAATCTAAATCAAATTAATTAAGTTAGTTTGGATTTATTTAAAAAATTGGTTCACTTTATATCGAACCTATCCAATTACCTTTTATTGCGTTCTTAGATTTAAAAATTTTTCATACAAATTAACCCCCAATTCAATAAATTTTTCTTTCAATTTTCAACTTTTAGACTTTAGTAATTTGGTTTCACATCTTCTTTTTGTTGGGAAATGGAATGAGGGAGCCCAAAACCTTTTGCAAAGGATACATCCACCAATGGGCCAAATGACAAACCATAATAAGTGGGCCGACACCACATCTCAACCCAAAACCTTAAGGCTGTAGGTTTATGGGTCTTTTGCAGTTATATGGTCATCACTTGGTCTATGTCTAGCCTATGTGGAACTTATTTCACCACCACTCACTCACACTTGATTATTTCCAACATCCTCCCTCAAGTGTGAGGCCCATTATCATTCTTACTCTAAGGTCAACTTCTGCGGAAGTCTTTTTTTTTCTTCAAATATTAGGGTCACACTAGCCTTCTGCAGAGGCCTTCCAAACACACTTGGCCCAGCCCAGATCATTGGCTCTGATACCACTGTTGGGAATGGTACGGGGAGCCCAAAACCTTTTGCAAAGGATACATCCACCAATGGGCCAAATGACAAACCATAATAAGTGGGCCGACACCACATCTCAACCCAAAACCTTAAGGCTGTAGGTTTATGGGTCTTTTGCAGTTATATGGTCATCACTTGGTCTATGTCTAGCCTATGTGGAACTTATTTCACCACCACTCACTCACACTTGATTATTTCCAACACTTTTGTCCCTTCTTTATTTATTATAACGCCCTTACTTAGTGCCAAAATCATTATACTTACGAAGTGTATTGGGTTATATTTATTACTATCTAAGTTTGTCATCATATTTTGAGTAAAGAGATTAATGGAAATGTAGAAGTATACTTATATATGTCAATGAAATATAATATTAATGTTTGGAAATGATTCTATTACTCTCTTGTACAATCAATAAAACAACACGAAATTATTATTTAACTTTTGAAAGGTAAAAGGGAAAATCTTGGTGGACAAGGCTCTTTAACTTGCGAGGGAAGGAAATGAGAATTGATTGTACAAAGTTTTATCTTATTAATTTATTTTATTTTTTGTAAAGAAGCTATTTTCAAGACTCAAACTCGTGATCTTTCAACGAAAAAGAACAACCTTATTACTAGTGTTCTACGACTCATCCTAATTATTTTACTTTTGTAGTTAAAATTTTAAAATTATAAATATAAAAAAATGAACGAGGATAAAATCATTTTAAAAAACACAGAAATTTGTGTTTTTATTTTAATCTAACTATTTGAATTGAACCAATTCAATCTTTTAATTTGGTTGGAAGGGGTTGAGAAAATTTTCAAAATGTAAACTAACTCAATTGATTTTGATTTGTATATTTTTTCCCCCAAACCAAACCAAATCTTAAACATTCTTAGCCCTATTTAAGTGAAGTACATTGCATGGATTCAAACTTTTGTACTCCCTTTCTCTGTCACATAATTTTCCCATTTAGCAGTTAACTAAAACCCAAAACTCTGTCTCATTTAGCATAGGAGGAACTAGACCATTTTACTTTGGGTTAAAGAGATATATTATTTGGGAGGTAAACTTACTTTTGTTTTTTGTTTTTTTAGAGTTGACAATTTTGGTTGACATAATACGACACAAATTTGACACAAACACAAATACATTCAATACGAACACGATACAAATTTCAAAATAAGTTAAAGCATTCGACAAGAATACGACCCGTTTATTTTGCGGCCGACATGACATGACACAATATGAATAGTCTACTAATCTCAAAATATGTCACTTATTATGCGGGTTGACATGACACAAAACGAATAGAGTCATTGCGTAAATCTCAGGAAAGAGGTGAGAATCTAGAGCACTATAGGCAGGGTTTAGGATGAAATCCAGTAGAGTAACACTAAAGCATAATGATGTGTAAAAAGTGACATGCGATATTTATAGAAGAGGAAAATTCCTTGGCACAAAAAAGATGAGCCTAATCGTTTTTGCCTTGTAGGCTCCACTATGATGTAAGGCAATACACCCTCGACTTATGTGTGAGATGTGTGCATAGAAATATAAGTATGATGAGAGAATATTTATCCCACTTTAAAAATATAAGTGTTAGACCCCCATACTAAGCCTAATGCTCTAGTTAGAATATAATACATCTCCCTTTCAAAGTCAATAAGGTGCCCGTGTGCCACACCTTGAATATTGGTTTGTATTTGGTATGCGTGTCGGATTGCATACATAATAGCCTTGCAATTGATTAATTACATATCCATAATGCATATTGGAATTATTTGCAATTTTAAGGTGTTCATTGGTCAAGTTTATAAAGTCTTTTGTTAAGTTGTAAAAAATTGAGATCGAAACTTATTTCTACTCAGAAAAAGAGGATTTCAATAAAAGGATTTTTTTTTCTATTGCATAATTCATACATACAAAAAAGTTTTGTTATAGCAAAAAGACACCGGTTTATATATAGGGTCATTGGTGAGTCATAATCGTTAGGTGATAAACAAAGCGAGCAAGCAACATAATTGCTTCGCTTGGAAAAGCTGTGAGGTGAAAGTACACTTCTTTCATTGTGATTTGGCTCCTACCTTTCATCTGTATTGTGGATAACAATTAGTTCAAATCCCTATCTGTTATTTTCATTTAGGGTATGTAAGTTTGTTATGAGGTATGAAAAAAAATCATGCAGTGGAACTTTAATGGTGAAGTTTATAATTGAAAGCTACCTGAATAACTGGTTTCCTATACTTCATCTATATGTACTCTTCTTTATGTATTGAAAATGAAATACAGTTACTTCACTGCACAAAAGGTAATATAAAAATACAAAGTATGAAATTGTTTTCATGAAATACACATGAAAAGTCATTCGTAACAAATAAAATTATCCAAAATTAAATAATAATAACAATAGAAATGAAAAGTAAAACAGAGTCATCAAATGATTACTAACTTATAATTATGTTATTATAAAAAAGTTTTCTTCGTATAAAAGAAATTTTTTTTTTGAAGAAGAAGAAGATTAACACATTTTCTAAACTATTTCACGAGTTTCCAAATAAATAGCAAGGCGCCAGTGGAATTACAATGGAAAAATGGCAAGGTCAAAGTTGAGAGAGAGAAGAACCCTATTGTTTATAAATTTTAACCTTTGCTTCACGTGCCAAGGATATTCTATTTGTGATTTCCTTTGAAATGGCATTAGGTTCTGATTCGGGTGGGTGACCTTGTTAACCGGCAATATTTATTATAATATGCAATTCACATAAATTAAGGTGGACAACAAAGATATACGCGCGATCGGTGCCGTATATTACATGAAAAATAACAGCTATGTCTAAATTGAAAAAGGAGAGAGAGAGATTTATAGTATAAAAGCTAGGCCTTAATTTTCAAGTACTTAGGGTTATCACCAACTATATATTTTCTGATCAATTTCCACATGAAAGAATAAACATGTATCTTTTGGCCCACACTATGGCAAGGAATAGCTAGGCAAGTTTGGTTATCACTATATTTAATTAGGTTGCTAAAAAATTAAAATGCAAAATGGCTATCGTAGCTAATTTGACTATATATTTAAAGGGTTATGTTTATCTCATTTTACATGATATAAACAATTTTCCTACACACAAAAAGAGATTGAATTTTTATTATAAAAAAAAAAAAAGAATTGAGTTCTACTTATACTTTTATTTTTACAATATGAGATAAATTTTTTCCTACAACATAAAAAAAAATATATCCCGTCCGTATTTCTTAGCACGCATATTTGTGCGGTGTCGTGCATAATCACTTCGTGAATCTTATGTCAATTGAATGATATGTTTAATTCCTTATAATATACCTCCATATTTTGGGCCATTTACAAAACAAGGTTCGGAAGTATCATGACTAAGCCCAATTTTTATTAATTAGTTATCCAAATCAACCCACAGTCATTTTGGGCCTAACTATATTACTCATTCATTTTCCTCATGCCCGATACCATTGCCCAACCCGTTCATTTCCATGCAAGAACCTCCACGAGAATTTGAAGCCCTCATTGACATCCAAATCGTTTACCCAGTGAAGTCAATACACAAATATCCAACTAAAGCTCATGTGACTAAAAGGGGTGAATTCAGTGGATGTTTCTGACCGTTGAACGTGTCTAATCAAATGGGATATGCTGCTTGAGATTACACTTTTGTTACTTTAACTGCCCTTATGTGATGAAGACAGGATACTAACCAAATACCAATCACCAAATTAAACGAAATTAAGTGAGAGTGACGAAGTCTCACTCTACAAAGTGAAAATATCAATAAATCAAGGGCTTTGTTTTTCTCCACTCACGTGAGAGTAAAAATTTTTCTATATACAAATATTTAAGGTGGATTCTACTATTAAGAAATAAAAAAATAAAAAAATAAAATAAAGTACATAGATGATATATATAAGGCTGCTCGGTAGGAGTCATTTATTTTGAATGCCACGAATCTGAATTTGGGATTCGTATTTATCCATGTTTGATAGGATTGTTCACAAAATTTTTCCTGATATCTAATTTGTCCAAAAATTTTATCTATGTTGAAATTATCTTAAAATTTCTTTTCCCAAAATACCACCAAAGAGGTGGTATTTTTGGAATACCGGATGATAGAATTTTCACATCAAAATATTCGGACAAATCTATCCTTCTCTGCCGCAAGCATACAGATGACAGAGCTATTTGTCAGTACTCAGTAGCACATGTGACAATGTCTAATTCACTTCCCTCTTCTTGCCTACCACCTCTTTACTGTTTGAGGGTACCCCATAAAGACACACTACTCTCACCATCAACAAGGTTTGGAGATCAGAGAGGGGAAGCTTCAATGCTTTTTGATTTGGAATACCAGCCATGATTGAAACAAATTCAAGAGACAAATAATGAAGAAGATTGGAGTTCGATCTAAAGTTACCTAGGCTAGCTATACTCTCTTTTGTAGCATTTTTATTTTTTTCTTTCTTTTTGGTTTTTTTCATCAGCTACAAAGGAAAAAGCTCCTAGATTTTCTTGTTCTTCTTCTTCTGATCAGTAAGTAGTGAGTGTGAATAAAAAAAAATAAATGTGGGGTTATTTTACAAAAATAACCCCACATTCCCACTAATATTTCACAATCAATCAAACACAGACTCAATAAATTTAATCAAATAATCCCAATAATATTTTGTCATACCAAATAGCTTTTTGTAACATTATGTGGTAATTCACTTTTCTACCATATTTAATCATGATTCTCATACACCAAACAAAATTTCCTCTACCAAATGCCTTCTATAAGTGACATGAGAAATACTATTTCCAACAAAATAAGAAAATATTTTCTCATAAATTAATTGTCCCAAGGTTTTAAGTCAAGATCTAGTATGAGTTTAATGTTATAGCTTCGTCACTTAATTCATTAATGGAAGGTTCCCTTAGTTTTGGTCTCATCCCTAACACAAATTTCTAATGTGAAGATAAAAAGGCTGATGTGTGCATATGCACCCTTTTCCCTTTGCCTATTTTGGGCCACAATCCAAACAACAGTGAACTTCACAAATACAGATCTTGACTTGTGAAATGAAACTCAAGTGCATTTGAAATCACAAGCGACGTTGAAATTTTGTCCTCAAGGGAACCACGGGATGTGAAATGGGTCAGCTAAGTTAGCTTTGATTATGGCCACAAACTTATTTTCCCGTGACCCAAAGACCCCGTGAATGTATTGAAAATTATCATGCTCCTATTGGTTATATATTGGCTCTATGCCTCTATGAACAATCTAAACGAAGAGACGTTGCTTTTGGTAATTAGCTGCAATTTCTACTCATCAAATTATTTACGGTTGAGATCTGATCCAAGTTGATTTGTTAATTATGGCAAATACCTCTTGCTCCATTGAGCTTGAGCCTAGGACACTGAGTCAAGTGCAGCTCACCCAAGCAAGGGTACATAATTTCTCCCTTTGCAATTCATTCCCAATCTTTCTTTCTTTCTTTCTTTTTTAAAATTTATTTTGGAGGCTCAATTTCCTAATATTTATAAACACCCCCCCTTCTTCCTAAGAAAAAAAAGAAGAACACACACAGAAAGACATCCCAACATTGATGAATTTTCAAACAAAAGTCTTATGTTAATGATCTCTGTTGTTTCATCCAGGAAGTAGCTGCAGAGGTAGTTCAAAAGTTGGAACCAAGTGCAGCATCAGCTTTGTTTATTGAGGTATGATTTCCCAAACTTTGACATTTCGTATATGTGCTTTGGAGAATTTTAAAATGTACCTTTTGGTGAACCATAGAAATCAAATCAATGACAATGAATGTGGAAAGGTAAGATCTTATTATTTACTTCATGATATATTATTTTATTTTTTTTGGGCCAAAATTGTCCAAAGCTGAGGACGTTGAGAAAAAGTTAAGAATTTACTTTGAGCCTTCTTTCAGTTCTTTGATTAAATTTCCTAACATATGTTTACGCGTATGACTTGAGAAATCATTACTTCGAAAACTTCAATTTATTATTTAAAAAAAAAAAGTTTACTTTTAAATACTACCTCATCAGTCATCACCTTATGTTGAATGTAAACAATCAAGTTCTTCCTTATTCGTAGGTTTAATGAATGATGCAATGTGCTTATTCATTACTTTCATAGTCTAAAAGCTCATGATACATAACATTCGGAAGTTATAACAACACATCTCAAACATTCTTAAACAAAGTGTATAGACTAAATTTAAAGTGATTAAACTCTTAGATATATTAATAATATTGTTCAATAATACGTTCACATACAAGTCCAATAAATAAGAGCATAGTTATTTGGGTTTATATGGGCTGAAGTCCAATAACTTGTATTACTAAGCTGAAGGTAACACTGTTGAACGCTCTAAACTTGATATGTCTTGGTGTAATACGTCAAAACCATTCTCTCTCAGATTTATAACTTTCAACATCAACATATGTTTATTTCAATGCTTATCTTATCAATGAAATAATGCTTATTGTTGTGAATGAAGGGGCTCATGCATCCAATAAAGGAAGAAACGCAGATGGAAGAAAATGGAAGCCAAGTTGAGAAGCTAATTGATGGCTCGAAGAAGGGTGAGGCTGTCACTGATGAGAAAGCTTGCCATTGCCAATGCTCGTGCACTATAGAAAAGCCATTATATATTGACCTAAAAGAACCCCTTTCTGCACCATTTTGATTTTTAGCCACACTGCCGATGGTTTGATTACATTACATGCTTTTGAATTTGTCCTTTTTTTATAATCTCTTGAAAGATGTGACTATGTGGGTGATGTTAACGCCAATATTGCTAATAAAGTAGAGTATTCAGAAATGCACCATGAAATGAAACACATGTTTTTTCCTTTTATTTTTATTTCGGATTAAGGGCGTGATTTCAAGCCTATACAATCAACTGTAGGCCTCATTCGATAATGGACCTGCCTCCGTGTTGTCATGTAAACTGGACCCAATTCCATGATGCAAAAATAGTAATGTAACATTTCCGGAAAAGAAAAAGAAAAAAAAAGGGTTTGCTTATGACAGTTCTATACTTCTATATAAATAACAGTAACCATAATAATAATTGACGAATTTCAAGATGAAAAAAGTAATGCTAACTGAAAATTGAGACATGTAAAATCAGATTTTCTCTACGTTCTTTAAACATCATTTAGTCAGTGTTTTTTAAATATAAGTTCAACTAAAAGGAAAGTTATTTTAACGAGGACCGAATTTGATTTGCCTAATTAAATAGACTTTTCTTTAAATCTGAGTCTGACTTATTTGCTTAATAAGTTAGAACGGAGTAAATCATGGATAGGTGATTAGGTGGGTTGTTTATCATTGCCACCCTTAAGAAATCACATTAATAGGCATGAAACTATGTCTTAACTTATCTTATTACAACTTCGGTTAACAATTTAAATTTTTTACAGAATTTCAAAATATTTCAATAAAGGCATTAAGTTTAATAATTTTTAATAATAAGATTACATAAATAATTATATGCATATATAATAATAATAATAATAATAATTATTATTATTATTATACCAACCTTTTTCATATTTACTTTATTTACTTCTCTTTATATTATATTATCTTATCCTTTTATATATAGAGAGGGAGAGATAAATATTCTGAGAGAATGACAAATATTTTGATCTCTGACCTCAATTATATGGTATATGTATGATTTGTCAGGCGAGTCTAGGAGGAAGCCTGTGGGGTGAGACCACCACTAATGGGCTAAGTGGATCAACTACACCAAGTGGGTCCGATACCACATCTCAACCCAAAACCTTAAGGCATTGGGTTTATAGGTCTTTCCACTTATATACTCTTCACTTAACCCATTATCAACCAATGTGACACTCATCACACTTGAATATCTCAACAATCTCCTCCTCAAGTGTGAAACCTAACATTGATATGCTCCCCACTCAACAGAGTACCCCGGGGCCCAAGTACTCTACCTGCCTCCTAGCCAATTACCAGGCTAGCTCGAGCACAACCCAACTCTGATACCATTATCAACCAATGTGAGACTCATCACACTTGAATATCTCAACAATCTCATCCTCAAGTGTGAAACCCAACATTGATATATGCTCCCCCTCAACAGAGTACCCCGGGGCCCAAGTACTTCTACCTGCCTCCTAGTCAATTACCAGGCTAGCTCGAGCACAACCCGGCTCTGATACCACTGTCAGGTGAGTCCAGGGGAAAGCCTGTGGCGGGAGACCACCACCAATGGGATAAATGGATCATTTACACCAAGTGGGTCCGACACCACCTCTCAACCCAAAACCTTAAGGCATATCTCAACATAATCTCAGGGTTATGAAAATGGTACTGGACTGGATTGATTGTTCAAATTGGTTCAACCGGGAATCTATTCTCAACCCGTTCGGTTATTAGATCAGTTCTACATTCTGAGCAGTAGCACGACTCTTTGACCAATTGGGATTTTTTGATATTTTAATTTTTTAATTTGGTATTTGATTCATGATATTACCAATTAGGGTCATTTAGTAACGCGAGGGGGACCCAGCGTCACTGAGTGCCACTACCCTCCCCCGCATCACTCACTATTTTTATTTTGTTCCTTCATGTTTATACCTCCACCATTGTACCATTCAAAGCTTGATACCAAGATGACTGTGTTGATTTATTGGTGCAATAATTAACCAACAACGGCAATAACAATTTCGTTCTTTCCCCTCTGGCATCGCACGGGTAATTCACTAGTTATTCTATAAAATATGATAATATGTTGTTTGAAACAGTGACCTAAATGCCACATTTTCTCAAATGCCACATGAATAGTACTTTCGGATAACCTAAGAAACACTATCACATTTTCCCAAATGACATATCAAACCGTCACGCATCTAAATTTGCTATGTAGCAAATTTGGTTAGACTATGTGACCCGTTCTCATTAACGTACCAAATACATTACCACAGACAAAATTGTGTTTTCTTACGAAAGTGTATCACGTGTTACAAAATCATAGATGATTAAATTTGCTATCACTAGTAGAAAATTTGGTATATTAATGAAAACGTGTCACGTGGTCTAACCAAATTTATTATCGGTCACAATAAATTTGTATGCATGACAGTTTCGTAAAAATTACTGTTCCTATTGTATTTTACCAAAAAAATTTAATAAACGTGGTAATTTTGGTGGATGTCTCATGTTGTTCAGTCACGAGTGCTGCGTCAGTGGGTACCTAATATTCTTTGTGTTTGGCAATGATAGATATTAAAAATCTTAATAATCCGGTGGCAAGCTCTATTAAAAATCCTAATATTCTTCGTGTTCAATCTTCGTCATGCATCATTGAGAAATGTAACTGAGAGGATATTTGGCATATTTAAATCACGGTTCACAATTTTTAAGTTAACACCTCCATTTCCATATAAAACACAAGCAGAGCTTGTGCTAACATATGTAGCACTACTTAACTTTCTTCGCAAAGAATGTCATTCAGATAAATTTTCAATTGAATCAGTAGATGCATCTTTATCTTCAGTATCACCAGTTAATGAAGAAGATAATTTTTAACTCATTGGTCAAACCCAAGGGCAGGAATAAGAAGATGCTGATGCGTGGAGGACTAGTATAGCTTTAGATATATGAAGAGCTGATGCTTAGTAATTTTGAATGTTTGTTAAAAATTATATTAAGTTTTACTGATTGAAAAAATTATATTAGGTTTTACTTCTTTATTATTATCATTGCATTTCTTTATTATTATTTTTATTGACTCTTGTAATTTGAAATGTTTGTTAAAAATTTATATGGTTTTTTAAAATTGTATAAATTCATATTGTCCTTTCAAATCTTATAAATTATATTAAAATTTATAAGATTTTTTAACTCAAAAAAGTCTTTTAAAATCATAACTTAAAGCACCCCTAAAGTTTATAAGCCCAAACCAAATTGAAATGTAAAAGATAAAAAAATTTATTCAGAAAGATCACATGAAATAAATTTTCATTAATATCACGTGAAATAATGTTCATAAAGATCACATGAAAATGTTCAGAAAAATCACATTAAAATTTCATATATGTATATATACATATAATTTGCATTTTCTTTACTAATTGAATTTTATATTATATTTTAAATTTTAAATAAATATTTATTATTTGTTAAAATAACATTAATCCTATTTCTTTAAAACTTAATGTTACAAATTATGATCTCAGAATATGTTTTTAAATGAATAATATATATCATAAATATATTATATTATTAAAAAAATAAAAAGTAGGTGTAATTATGATAAATATTTTGACATGTCAGATTTTTTGACTTCGACTAAAATTAAATTCTGGATCTGCCAGTGAGCCTCTGCTTCCAGTGGAATCAATAGGAAAAGGTAAAGAATTACATTAATATATAGAGGAAAACTATTAAAAAATAAAATTCAGAAACTATTTTAAGACCTGAAGTCTAGAATTGAGAGTTCTCTCAAAAGCAGCCCTATGTTGTTCTGCCATTTGCTTCCTGTTATCATGGTGAATTCTAGTCAAAAACAAATTCCATGCATCTGATCTAAAAACTGAAGGAAAAACAATTCCAGATCATGTGTTATTGTGTATTCACCTGCATGGCTACAATTTGCCTTAAAAGTGGCATTGTAGACCCAGATCTTGTATTTCACTTGCCTAGATAAAACACAAAACAAATTATGCAAACTACAAAAAAACACAAATTAAGTTGCTCCAACTTAAAAGAAAAAAAGGAAAAGCAAAGATTGAACTTAAACAGTTGAAGCACAAGCAGAAAGCTAAGAAGCAGACCTGGTAGCGTTTTTTAAGATCTCAATGTCTTTGCGAAACATATCTTCTTTGAAGAATGCCTGAAAATGAATTAGGTAAAGGAAAAAGTGTGTATAATTTTTAAAGATGTAAAGTTGTGAGAGAAGAAAATAGATTATAGGGAATATAGTGGACAAAAAAAATAAAGACATAAGTCTCGCTCTTTGTAAGAGTGAAATGACACAAATTATGTTATTTTTAAAGGACAAATATTTTTTCTTATTATAATATTGGTCATGGGCTTTTAATTTTTTTAATTATATGATTTTGTTTTCTCTTATAAAGTTAAGCTTGTTACACCTTTATTTACGCAGAGCTTGTAGATGGACAAAAAAGCAAAATAAAAGATTTCATTACATAGGATAAGTTAAGAAGTTTGGTTAGAAATTTTTAAATTAACGTAAAAGAGTAGTACAGTGTGAGGAAAGGTGTGTAGTAATGAAGAGCAAGAAAACGAAAATAGTTATTTGCGAGTGCAAGGCCATTTATTAGTCTTTTTTTATCAGCTTAATTTTTTGGAAAGTTATAAAAATCTTTATAATTTAGTAGTTTATAATTTAATCTTTCTTATTACCCCAGTATAAAAGCGAAATTGAACTTATGTATTGGCCGGGTACCATTCTAAAAGCTAATATATATTTGGATCTCTTAAAAATATAAGTTTCACGAGTTTAATAAGTTCTTATAATAAATATATCAATCAAATAGAATTTAACATTAATTTCAGGGTTTAAATTAGTCTTTCAATTTTATTTTGATCAAATTCGTCTCGAGAAACCCACTTAATATCAAACATTACACTAAGGGTAGGGGTGTTCGCCGTCTGGATTGGATCGATTTTGGAAGTAAAAATAATCTGATCGAATCCCTTCGGTTTGATCATGTAATCATCCATTCGGTTTTTATTTTTTTTCAAATTCAATCCGATCCAATCCAATTTTTTTGGGTTTGAATTGGATCGGTTTTCAGTTTTTTGAAAATCCTAAAATTTATTTCATTATTATTATGCAAATAACTTTTTTGCATATATTGAATTTGTAAAAAAAAAATTTGAAATATAAAAGCATTAGTAAACTATAATATTATTTTATTTTATTTTTGCAATGATATATGAAGCTCTACAAAGATAAAATTTTGTTGATGAGATGTGATTAGATTTTTTCTTGGGTTTAGTTGATGGGTTAACGGGTCTTGAGTTTAGAAATTTTTAAGCTATGATTAGGGAAAGACCCAAATAAGTAGAGGGGAATTAATATATTGGATCGGTTTGAATTTGATCGGATTTCATCAATCCATCCAAAAACCGATCCAATCCAATTAAAATTTGCGGTTTTTAATCGGTTTTCGATTTTCGATTAATTCGATTATCGATTTTTCAGTTCGGTCACCGCGGTTTAAATCGGTTTAGATCGGTTGATGAATACCCTTAACTAAGGGGCCGTTTGGTTTGGTGGTAGAAAGATAACTGAAGGTGATAATCTTATTTATTCACGTTTAGTATGAGTTTTTAAATTTTTTTCTTTTTTGGGAATCGAATTTTTCAGAATTTTATTTTGTGTGTAAATTTTTTTGAAAATTTCATCCAAAAATATCACTTATAAGATGGTATTATAAGATTTCTATGACAAATATTTTTTAATATAACTAAATATAGTATCAAAAAAATTAACTCAATATTTTCAGAAATATTTAAACTTGCCAAACAATTTTTTTATAATATTTACAAAAAATTCGTTTCCCGAAAAATTCATTTTGCCACCGTATTCCGGATATATTGTATATGTACAAAGCTCCCATGGGAACACACACAAATTCCACCCTTCTTTAAATTTTCTCTCTCTCACTCTCACTCTCTCAAGCTCCATTGAAACACATGCACCACCAAAAGCTCATTCATTCACACACCCCCACAACCACACCACACCACACTGTACACACACGCAATCATTCAATAGTGTCACTATAAAAAAGCACCATTCCCATTACAAAAAAGAAAAACAGGGGAAAACAGAGGAACAACTAGTTAGGTAGCTCCTCAGAAAGATGGTGAGTGAGCAGAGAATACCAGAGGAGACTCTACAGGAGTCAAAGGTGGCAGCTTTGGAGAATAGTGGCACAATGAGTGGACCCCTCGTCGGAGCCGCCGCGGGAACTCGCCGGCGCCGGAGGACTGAGGCGATGCAGTTGATTCTGAGGGTGTTATGCATGTGTAGCTCGGTGGTTTCGCTCTCATTCATGGTGACAGCCAAGGAAGCTAGCTCAGTCTCCATCTATGGCTTTCTCTTACCTATTCACTCCAAATGGTCTCTCTCTGAGTCATACGAGTAAGCTTCTTCCATTTTTGTTGTTGTTGAATGCTTCATCATTCTCTCTGTTAATTCAAGATTGGTTTTTTATTTTGTTACTGGATGTGTTTCTTTTCTTTTCTTTTCATTTTTTAAGGTTTTTTTTTTTTTTTTGTTATGCTAATTTGATGAGGTGTTCGTGAACAAATGGGTTTGGTCCTTCCTTCATTTTTTTTATTTTTTATTTTTTGAATAATTTTTACAATGTGATTTCTCATAGGAGAGAGAAAAAGGAAAAGCAATGTAAATTGTGTTTCTGAACTAACTAAAAAAAAATCGAGTAAAATTTTGAATATATGCTTTAATCAAATTCATATTAAAAAGTGTTACTTCATTTTCTCACATTTTTTTTTTCTTTTGCTGAAATTTCCTGGTAACCAAGCACAAAGTTCATGAGAGTTTGGTTTTCTTTTTATTTTATTTTAGTAGTATTATTATTGTTTTTTACCAATGATATCTTCGGACTATGGATTTAACAACTGCGTTATGGACAAAATTGACCGTAAAAAGTGGGGCCTTGGCGGTGTTTGTCATGACTCATACATCGTGACATTTGAATGAACAGTCATATGCCCGTGATGGAATTTCTCTTTTTTCCTTTTCTTACACTTTTATTTGTGTTTGTTTGTCCCTTTGCTTCCGGTGTCTTTTTAGATTTACCAAAATTTTGAACTTCCCTCGTACCCTTTGTAAAAATTGATCTTTTATGGCTCGTAAAATGTTGGCATAATCTTCTTTGGACATGTTATATTCACAAATTTTTTTATTTATAAACTCTTAGAAACTACACTATGTTCTTCCGGGAGAACATAGTGTGATTTGTAAAAAAAATTCAAAAAAATTTGTAAACGGATCCTTCCCCATCTACTTTTCCTACCTTTAGCTTTTGAATTTGATTAATGACTGGTACTTTGCTTGCTTATGATATACTCAAAAATAATATTTACAAGTGTACAACTTGAAATTGAACTATAACCTCTTGCTTTGAATAATCAAAAACTTATTCATTTGATTTTATATATAAAATTAAGTTTACTGATTTTTGTCTTGAGCAGATGTCTTGTTGGAGTTTCTGTTGCTGTTGTAGCTCACTCCTTGCTACAACTACTCATTGGCACATCAAGATTTCTTAGGATGTCTTCTGTGATTCCCTCCAGAAATTATGCATGGCTTATTTTTGCTGGGGATCAGGTATATATAGTTATACATAATTTTTTAAGGTTCATCATGTGATCAAAATCAATACTCGTTTGGTTCCTAAGCTGTCATTGTGCTTACCAGTTACCATGTTGGAAATGCCAGCAGAAATTATCATTAATGATGTTGCCAACATGCAAAAAATTTTCAAGTAAAATTCAATTCTTAAGGAAAATGATTGTCTTTCATGTCAACATTTGTAGACTTAGAATTACTGAGATAATCTAAACTGCAGTCCAATGCAGTGGCTGGAAAATATAGTCATAGCTCTTATTGATTCTTTGTTAAGACCAAACATATACGGATTGCACCTTTTATGTGTTACCTTTGTCTCAGTACTTATCACATGCTATCATTCTGGCTATACTATCAATTAATCATGATTAGCTCCTTCAATTTGTTTATGCAGGCATTTGCTTATGCATTGATGAGTGCTGGATCTGCTTCATCTGGGGTGACCAATCTGAATCGCACTGGAATTAGACATACAGCTCTACCAAATTTTTGCAAGCCTTTGCAAAAGTTTTGTGATCACGTTGCCATCTCAATAGCCTTCACTTTCATAAGCTGTTTTTTGCTGGCTACATCTGCTGTTCAAGATGTAATATGGCTCTCCAAGCACTGACTTCTTGGTTCATATTCCACATATAATGTAACTAATTATCCGAAACTAAATTCTCCATATAATGAACCCTACCCTTTGATCACTACCTTATAATCAGTACTCTTGCTTTCAGCTCTCCTGTATCATGGTTACAAGACGTTCTTTCTGATATGTAATGAAGGCCTTGTATCCTCTTGTAGTCTTGTTCAATGACCTTCCTTTGTGAAGGCTTGTGATCTGTGAATGTATTATATGGCTATACGATTGCTATGAGCAATCTTTTAATTTTAGGTATGTTCTACTTGCTCAAGAATCTAAAGTATAAAGTAATGTTTAACGAGGAGGGATATTCTTACTACCAAAATTTTCTACTACCAACTTACTACCTATCTAATTACCATTAGATTAACATTTTCTCTCTCTTCAAAAACTTTTTAACATTCTCTCTCTTTGATCCAATGATGATGTGATGGGTAGTAAGTTAGTAGTAAGAATTTTTGGTAGTTAGAATATCCTTACTCATGTTTAATTACATTTTCCAACTATTGCAATTTGAACATTGTTATCTTTAGCATTCATATTGAAGCCTGTGTAGTGGGCCTGGTTATGAAGTCGTTTGACGTAGCAACATTTTCTAGTTATGAAGTAACTATCATCCATGAATACTTAAAAGATGAGAGCATACTAACTTTCTAGTTGATACACACGATCCCTTTGCAGGGCAAGTGTACAACATAATTAACAATTATAGTACTAACATTATATTAAGCTTTGGGGGAAGAAGAGAGAACTTTTAGAAACTTATGAGGAAAATAACACAATGATTATATAATAGACACGTCATCAGACATGATGATACTAACAACAAACAACTTTGATAGAAAACATAAATTATTACACATATTTTATTTTATAACCACACACACGTCTATTTTAATCATTGTCAGTGGTGCTGGTACTGATAGATAAATTTAGAGCTTTTCTTTCTCCTGAGTGGACATCACCATAAACATCTTTCCACCGTAAAAATGATACCTTCATAGAGAAAGGTATTTCAAACTGACTGTGAAACTTGCATTACTCTTTCAATTGATAAAGCTGTCTAAAAAATATATATATCACTAGTTTAGAAAATCACATCAGCTTAGCTAAAGTTGTGAACTAGAGCGAATTAATCTTTTGAATATGGCTTTCGACCTTGGATTAAATAAAAATGGGAGGCCTGGTGCCTGATCCAAAAGCCCAAATTAAAATAGCAAATTTTAATTTAGAATTAAAACATTTAAAAACAATTACATAAAAACATAAGGGTTGATTTTTGATTTGAAAAGACAAGATCTAAGACACTAAAGTGCTAAAACATTTTTGTTTTGAATGGGGATCCCTGTCACATTTGTTCCAATGAAAGGTCATGGTCAAAAGGATGTTTCACTTATGATTGTTGGATTTCAGTTCAAAATTTGAATAACATAACTATCTCTGCATATTTTGTAGTAGTCACGTTAGCTACTATTTCGCCCTCATTCCAAACTTAAAAATTTGAACTTGACCATGAAACCCCCCCACCACAGCACACACGTTATTGCCAACAATTCATAACCACCCAATAACCGTCACAGCCCCACCACGTAAACACATATGTGTTCCTCTTAATAGCCCATGTGCTCATCATTCGTGTCTCTTATATATATATATATATACACACACACACACACTTTCCTCTACAATTTGCATTTAGTTACAATCATTTATTGCTTTTCAGCTTGTATATGGTGAAAAAGAAGAACAAAGACATGGCATCACTTTTTGGCGTACTTTGTACTTTTATGATGGTTTTTTTGGCGACCACGGATACTTCTGTTGAAGGTGCTAGGGAATTCAGAGTTGGCGATCACTTGGGTTGGCATGAACCTGACTCCAACAATACTGCATTTTATACTCAATGGGCTGCAAGGAACAGGTTTCAAGTTGGTGACTCCCTTGGTATGTTTGTTGAATCAGTGCACATGAACTAGTATTCACTAGCTACTTATTGGCATTACATTAACTCTTGAAAACGAATTGCATTGCATTTTCACTCATTTATTGATTACATGGTAATGGAACTTTTCTTAGTAAACTCTTTTGTGTTACATTTTTTGATTTTTTGATTTTTTTTTGGAATAATAAAGAAGTAAAATGAACTCCATTGCATTTGAATATACTTACTTAATATGAATTGTAAGTTGTTTATGTTGAAAACTGAGTTCTATAAGTTATATTTGTTTGAGAGAAAAAGAAAAAAAAAAGAGTGAGTTTTGTTGTCTGTTTTTTCTTTCTTGAAAGTAGGCAGGTGATACCTATGCCCTCATATTTGATAAGGGTTGTGAAAAAGATGTGTTTTTTTGATTCATGTTCATTTTTGTGTGCAGTTTTTGAGTACCAGAATGACTCGGTTCTGGTTGTGGAGAAATGGGATTATTTTCATTGTGACTCAAGTGACCCCATCATTGCATTTGACAATGGGAACAGCACTCTCACTCTTGAAAGGTCTGGTTTCTTCTACTTCGTCAGTGGAGATGATGATCATTGCCAGAACGGTCAGAAATTAATTGTAGAGGTGATGTCACCACATCCAATTTATAGCTCTCCACCCTCCATTTCTATTCCACCAGAAGGTTCCTCTGCAATGGCTCCTTCATTATCTTCTCATGGCTTACGGCTTTCAGCCTCCATGGTGCTTGGTTCAGTCTTTATGGCTCTTTTGGCCACATTTGTAATTGTGTTCCTTTCAGCACCCTGAACTTCTTGTTATGGTTATAGTGGTTAACTAGTTGTTTTTCCCTTTTTGTTGATTATTTTGAGTCTGATTTGTCTAGGTATTAATGCATTTGATGAACTATAGTTATTTTTCACTATCAACTACTTTTAATGATGATATTATGTTATGATTTTTGTCCTTATTTATAATCATGGCTTGACTTTTTGCTTTTGGATGAAGTGTTGTGCTTGTTTATTGGGTGTTCCTTCTTAAACTAAGAAAACATAAATTTCCAAGTAATAGAAGAGTACTATCTTTTTGGTTAATATATTATATTGGAAGACATTTTTATATAAATAAAGGGTTTGGTGGATAGAGTTATTTCTGGCCCAAAAAAATATTATTTTGAATTGTAAGATTAAAAAATTATAATGATGAAAATTAATATAATCCTGCAATAAATTAAAATTTTAAAAATACTGATTACTGAATTCACCGGAGTCTATTGACCAGAGAAATCAATTATCCATAAATAATTACTTCGTGTGCTTTTAACTTCCTTTTCGCATTTCTCTTTGTAAAAATTTTAGAGCAGTTCTAAAAACTTTGCTTCATTGTAATCGTTTGTATGTGTGAATTCTAATATGAATGATTGTGTAAAATACACTTAATTTAATTGCCTATTGTTGAGACAATTATTGAAAATTATGTTATTTGAAATTTTGAATAGTGGAAGGTGTCTGCATGCCCTCCCCATTAGTGGGCCCCAATCTCAAAAAAGGCTTAAAATTTGGGCTCTAATAAAACTCTTATGATGTCCTACACAATACGAAGGTCCAAGCTCGTTGCAGGCCTTTTTGATTTTGGGCATCCGTGAGTATATGTTTAATTACATATGCTTTTATTCACCTTGCTCCTAGGAAGGAAAAAGATAAAGATAAAAGAAAAATAAATCTTCTTTTTCTTTTAGACAAAATGTCTACTTCTGTGTTTATAAATTGCTAAAATCATGATCAATTTCGTCAATGAAAGGAGGAGAAGATGCCAAAGAAAAAAAAGGAGAAATAGACTTTTGCTTTATTAGTGCACAATTTGCAGAAGGGAGAACGAGTTTTATACTGCCATAAAATACTAGAAAGCAAAATGAGTATTTTGTTGAATCAAATTCCTAGACAAAACACCTTTTTCCGACATCAATAGGTTTCTATCAACGAGCCACGTCTTCTTCATATATCTATTTCAGATTAAAAAAGAAGACTAAGCCCAATGTGTCACCTTCAAATTTTGATTGCACCATCTACCTTTGTACCCTTATGTAGAGTGAGAAAAAAACTTAAATTGGCACGTAGGCATTACAATTATTGATAGAATCCACCGTTCAAAGTGAATCATAACCATTCAGTTCAAGCTGAATATATGTGCATTATGTGTGTGATAGGAAATGAAGTGACCGAAGATATTGAAACTAAATAAATCCTTAGTTATCATATATTCCTTATTAGCTGTCTTTCTCATGGTTTTTTAACCTAACGCATGCACAAATTTGTTTTCTAGTGATAATAATTAGCAACTCTTTCTAGGTGAATGATATAACTCATATTGTTTATATAATATCCTATTCTAATTTAATTTATATTAAGTCAAGCCCTAGTCTTCCAAGTTTTTTTTTTATATATTTAATATCGTAATTCCCACGTGATATTCCTCCAAGCGATTGTTAATTTTATCCTCTAAAACAAATATTTGCAAAGCTCGAAAGAAAAATAGTCAATAAACTCAACCTGGAGCACAAAGTGCCAAAATGACATCACAATGATTATAAGATCCAACCACTTCATAAAACTAACATTACTTTTTGGATCGCAATCGATATATGGCAATTAAAAATTGTGACTGCAAATATCAAATAATTTAACACCCGACACGGCCAATGATCATCAATAGCATATAATTAGTCTCGCGTACAAGCATTAAATAAGACTGAGATTGAGTTTATTAATTAATTTTTTTATAATGTCAGAGGTTTAAGTCTATAATATTCAGGTATGTGTGGAAAGAAATAATTTTAACATTGTATACGATAGCAACTTGTAGGATGCAATTTGTCCTGAATATATGATTATCAAAAGGGTATGCCCAACAATTCATTTTTTTTAAGTGATCATACACCTTAGAAAAAAAAAAAAAATCCCCAATTTTTTACAGCTTCGTGAATCACTCAATTGAACAAAGTTGTCGTAGTTGTATATGAGGGAACAAGTGACCATTTTGTCATTGTTTCTAGTCTTTTTTATTTAAATGTCACGTCAACAGTCTTTTTTTCCAAACTGCCACGTAGGCAAGTTCATTGGGAATTGTAGCGAACTGTGCATGCTGATGTGTCAGCTTCCTAGTGGCGCACAAGTTCGTTACTGACACAGGCGAACTTAAGTGCAATAAATGATGACACCTATGACAAGTTCGCTTCCCCACAGAGCGAACTAGGTGTGTCACGTGTCTAACATGCACCTAGTTCGTTGGGTTTCAGGCGAACTCTTTGCCATGTGTCAATTGGCACACAACTCGTTGAATGGACCAGCGAACTAGGTGCCAAGTGGCAGCCACTGACACAGTTCGCTGGACTATGCAGCGAACTCTATGCCACGTGGCAGCTCCCTAGAAGTTCGCTGCATGGGTAAGCGAACTACCTGCCTACAGTTGACCTAGATAGCGAACTCAGTGCTATTTAAACCCACCCCTTCCCCTCCGAGACCCACTTTGTGATTCTCGTGCGTTTTACTTTAAAGGATCCATTGTTATTTGTTATTTTTTGCTATTTCAGTACATAATGAGTGAGAGCAACAATGATGCAATATGCATTCTATATTAGAATGAGAGAAGATATTTTGGACCGAAGGGTCAAGTGTTTGAAGGAGATACAAAGATGTTCCGCATGAATCCGCGTTGCAAATATATTAAGCTGAAAAATAATATACAAGAAGTTGAGATTACAACGAAGTCAATCCCTGTCTCGACTGATTGCTAGATGCGCTTCTGGTAACCCGATGCAATGGGTTGCTGTGGAGGTGGTGGAGGATGAATATGTGTCATTATATGATATATTAATTACTAAGAAATGAATAAATATTCAACATTATTTAATTATTCTATAATCCATAAATAATTAAATATTACATAATAAATAATAATAGCATTAATCCATCTTAGCACAATTAATAACACTAATAATAATGCATAGTCAATAAATAATATAACACAACTAATATTCTACATTGATATTTTCAACCCTATAACAAAATAATGTTATTTGATTATTAGTAACAACAATTGCATAATAAAAAATTACAAAATACAATAACTTAACAAGATTAACTGTGTAATACAAAAATTATATAATATATTAAATTATAAATACAATAATATATTATATTATACAAATTATATAATATATAAAAAATAAATACTAATTAATAAGAAATAAATAAATCAATATTGTTATTTAATATAATATATTATATTTAATTACATTATATTTAAAAAATAAATACTAATTACTAAGAAATATATTATATTATACAAAAATTATATAATATGTAAAAATAAATACTAATTACTAATAAATAAATAAATACAAAAATTATTGTCAAAAATTTTCTAACCTAATTTTCAATCCTATAACGAAATAATATTATTTAATTCAAATATATTAATTATTGGTTAATCAATAATTTATTAAATACAAAATTTAACAAAATTAAAATAAATATTTTCTAACCTAGATTTCAACCCTATAAATAATATCAAACAATTAATATTATTAAATAATACATTAATATACATTACTACACCTAATAACATTAACATACATATAGCTTACCAAAAAAAAAAGATTAACATACATATTCTAAGCCAATGTCAAAATTTTCTAACCTATTTTTCACTCCTAGATCTAAATAATTTTATTAAATTCAATATTATTATTTATTGCATAATTAACAAATTATTAAATAAAAAATTTAACAACATTAATATAAAAATTATCTAAACCTACACTTTAACCCTATAAATAAATAATGAATATAAAAAAAATTTATTAAATAGATTAATTAAATAATATGGCACAATTAATATTCAATTAATATTACTAATAATTGCATAATTAAAAAAAATTATTGATAAATTTAACAACAGTAATATAAAACATTTATAACCTAAATTTAAACCCTATAAATAATAGCAAACCATTCATATTATTAAATAAAGCATTACTATAAAATATTAAACTACTAACATAAACATGCAATTACTAAACTACTAATATTAAACTAATTAAAATAATAAAGCAAATAATATGTCTTCTAACTTAATGTTTCATCCTATATATAATAATTAACAATAATTAAATAACAATAAAAAATTGTAAAAAAATTAATTAAATTATAAATTACTAACCTCAAATAAAGACAAAGAAATGAAACGAGAGAGAAAGAAAATTTAGAAAGGAGGAGAGTGAAAGAGAAAAATGAGAGAGAGAAAAGAGAAATAAGAGAGTGAGAGAGATGGGATACGAGTGGTGGGCAAATAGGGGGGTTATATAGGGTTGTGGAAGTAGCCGTTACACCAAGTTCGCTACCCCCCAGCGAACTTGGTGCATGTCAGCCACGTGGCATGCTAGCCGTTACGCAGAGTTCGCTGATGTGGGCAGCGACCTTCGTTGCATGCAAGCCACGTGACATGACAGGTGAGAGGGTGCAACGCATTAATTGCTACGGAGTTCGCTGGTGACAGTAGCGAACTACGTGTCCACCAGAAACGTGACACATCATCATACAGAGTTCGCTACTTCTCTGGGTGAACTTGCCCTCGTGGCAGATTAGTATATTTCACTGTTGGCGTGGCATTTAGGGAAATAAGTTCTGGAACAGTGGCACTTTGTTCACTATTCCTGTATATGAGTGGAGCTCGATCGAGCTTCCATTGATAGAGGTCAGGAGCAGACTATAAGCAGTGCTCTAGTGAGTAAAAAGGGTTGATGTTTCAGCACCCAATGCTCAAATCACTATGTGCATCAAGAGCGCACTTTCAGTATTATGGTCGTACTGAATTGAATGCAACTTTTATAATTTACACTATGTATTATCGGTAGTACATAGTATAAATTATAAAAGTTACATTTTCTTCTCTCTAGTACAAAGGCAACTGACCTGGCATGTTTTTATTGGCCGGTCGCTTCTACACCGGTTGTATTCTAAACTTTTGTGTACATTAGGTAAAATATGTGACCAGAAGCATATCTATTTATATTATTTGAAGGTAAAAACCTTTGCCTTTATATGGTGGCCAGGAGGAATAACCTTGTCGTAGTGAATGAGATGTGGATATAGGATTTCTGATTTTGGGAAATCTTTAGCATAGGGGGTGAAATGTGTCATTTTTTCCTTGTAATAGGAAAATGGGTAAAAAGTTTCTGTGAAACCCTTAAAAAGTCTCTTATGGAACATTTGGTAGAGGAGAAATTTTTTTTAGCATAAGATAGTTATGTCGTTATTATCCATAAAAGCTTGTTTCTTAGCTCTGTCCCTTTTATTTGAGTTTTCTCAAGTAATAGTAATTTAAAAAGTGACCTTAATAGTTAAATAGTTTAGAGTTCTATACCTATTAGTAAACTATTTTTGACTAGTACAAGTGTAGGATTCAAATCAGAGAAACATACAGCACAATTATGAGATCTCAAACAGCGAAAGTAAGTATCATCATGTTTGAAATCAGTAAAACCCAAATGTGATTCGGATTTTTCTCAAAGGAAGACACGCAATCCGATTTGGCAAGTCACGTTGTGTTGACAATCCTTGTCTATTCTCTCTAGCTATCATTTATCAAGCATTAAAACGGGACAATTTCTTGCCCTACCAACTTGTTAAAGCTAGTTATTGTTTTCACGAAGCAACTATAGTTGATTAATGGGTTTGAGGTAGAAAATAAGTCATCCAAAAGAACAGCTAGGTGGTTCATAGTGGGATAGTGTCTCCTATAAACCATTGTGATATTATTATTTTAAACCCATTTAAAAAAAAAATGTCAAAATAATAACCTTTCGTCCCAAAACTGCAAAACCGTGTGAGGGGTGAATTTACTATACCGCATTGCAAACTCCGGATTTACTATGTTACTCATAAAGTACATGATAAATATTTACAAGTTATTGATTTTAATATGAATATTTAAAATTTCATCTAAAGCAAAAAAATATATTAAATATAATCAATAAATAATAAGTATTTAACAACTCACTTTAAGTAACAGCACCAAAAGGCCATAGTATTAGAGTAATCCTTTACAAATTAAACTCATTTATGTTAATTGTTGTTAAGAGGGTACAATTATTGTGTTATTGACAAGCAATGATTATAATACATGAAGAAAAAACACACAATTAATAAGTACATTAGGTTATAAAGTTAATTAGATTCAAGAAGTTCTCAAATATTTTAAGTGCTTATGTAACTATGCCATGAAAATTACTGACCATAAAACTAAGGCAAAATGAATCTAATTACATGCTAAGGTTCATCACAGAAGCACGTACATATTCCATTTTTTTATTCTGTCTAATATTATGATATTAATTAACTTGGCTAACATAAAAATAGAAATTTTAGGCACCGGATCAATGACAGCTTCTAACAATTATTATATTTTTTATTATTTTCAAACATCTTTCTCTAATATCTAAATAACGATATATAATATTTTGATATCAACAAATGATACAGAAAAAAAAGTCATTTTAACACGCCCAGTGGGACTCGAACCCACAATCGCCTGATTAGAAGTCAGGCGCCTTATCCATTAGGCCATGGGCGCTGCTTGTTTGAATGATCACCGGTAAATAGTATTTAACAATATATTTATGCATAAATTTGAATAGTCAAAGGCTTCGACAAATCATTTAGCACTTACAGTGATTTGAGACAGCTCAATAAACTTTTAATTCATTAAAAGTTTAATAAGCTGAAAATTTAGAATCGTTTATTAAATTTTTAACAAGTTTTACATAGACATGTATAACACGCTAAAATAAATATCAACATTACAAAGTGATCAGAACCATTTTTATTTGGTTGGACTGATTATGTGATTTTTCTTCATAATTGGTGCAACTTTAAATTATGGGTCTTCATTAGAACAATGTGGAGGTATACCTGTAAAATACTCCGACATTCAAGTCAAATTTCATTCAAGCAAGTTCATTCATGTGGGAGAATATATGTACCTTTAACTTAACACATTCATAGTCTAACAAGCACGCACACACACTTTTTTTAAATTTGTGCGGGTCAGACATGTGTCGGACACCGACACGCTCCGACACGCGTCTGACACATGGTCAATATTTTAGGACACGCGGTCAACGCTCTGACACGTTTCGACACGCAGTCAACTTTTTTCGACACGCGGTCAACTTTCCGATACATTTTTTTTTAGGTCTACATTTTATTTATTTATTTATTTATTGGTATCCTATTTTATTAACTAAATATAACAAAATAATTTATAAATTAATTTTTTTCTATTATGAAATTTGATATGAAAAATTAACAAGATATGATTTTTTTTTACTTATGTTATGAAATTTGAATATTTGATTGTTTATATGACTTATTATGGGCTGTTATATGTATTAAATATAAAATATATCATATATATTAAAAATATTATTTAATATCAAAACGTGTCCCAACATATCGAAATATGAGACTTTTTAGAATTAATGTGTCGGCGTGTCGTGTCGTGTTCCGTGTCAGTGTCGGTGCATCATAGTTCATAGTTATAGTGGACAAATGATTAACTTGGGAGATGTCTTTCTTTGTGTTAATGGAAACAATCTCTCTTCATTGGTTTTTATGGGTGGCTTTGAGATGAACTTATGCTAAGAAGCTGAAGTTTTTTGGTGGTGAAGTATGCAGAAGAGTTTATGAAAAGGGGCTTGTTAAGATGTAACAGCTTTTGCTGACTTGGGGTCTTTTCTTCATAATAAAGGCTTTTAATATGGACCTTGTATTTGAATATATTTATTTTAGATCACAAATAATACTAAAATTAATAGAAAAATTAATTATTACAAATAATTTTTTAAAGAAGATTTAATTATTGGAACCAATAATCTATTATTATTAAAAATTAATTTATATATATATATATATATATATATATATATATATATATATAAGAATTTAAGGAGGGGCAACTACCAACCCATGCATCTACCTGGTCTGCCAAAATATATATATATATATATATATATATATATATATAATATTTTATTAAACTACATATTTTAGTCAAACTCATCGAATATGAATAGTTTAACTAATACAAGGCTCGTTATTGTACTGAGGGAAAAATAAAGCACGTACAGCTCACTATTAAGTTAAATTTATCTTCAGCTAAGAAAGTAAATTTGAGTTCTTAAGTGATACACATAAAGAAATATTTTTTTCTTTCATTTCTTAGAAAGAGTTTCAGGATAAAATAATATATTTGATCATACAGTTTATTTCTATTCTAAAAAAGTCTGTATTTAATAAATAGAGTAAAAATCTATTTTGGTTCCCTAACAAAAAATACGATCCCCACTTTAGTTTCTTATAAAAAAATTAGTTCTGAGATCCCTAAGAAAGACAAAGTGGATCCATGTTAGTCCTTCCATCAATTAGAATCCAACGACGTTAGTAACGTGGCTGAGGTGTCACGTGAACCAAGTGACTCACGTTCCGCGTAGGAATTAAAACGTCATCATATAGTGTTGCTTAAACAAAAACACATTAAGTGGTGATTCCATCATTGTCTTCATGTTGTAATTTAGGGTTCACTCAATTTTTTGTGGGTACTTCAAAATTTAGGGTGAGAAGATGAATGTTTCTTTTGGGATGGGAGCTCAAGCCTTAGCAGTTTAATTGGGGCTAGAAGCCAAAGAATGACTGATACTCCAAGGTGTAAATGCGGGAGAGACCAAGTGTTATGTACACCTCCAAAACTCATAGAAATCCAAACAGAGCATTCTTTGGATGTCTCAATTTCAAAGTGAACAATTTATATACAACTATAGACATTATTTACTTTTCAGTTTTTCTAATCGTTTTTATTTCAAGGTGAGCATTGTTATTATGAGTTTGGTTTCATTTGCTGGTAGGAGAAGAAGTCATACTGTGATTTTTTTATATGGGTGGATGATGCCTCAAATGAGACGATGGAGCTGGAAGATTGAAGAATTATTGAGCTGGAGTTGAATGTAAATAAAATGGAATTCAAGTTGAACTATCTGGACATGAAGCTGAATGATGAGTTGCAAGTTAAGGTGAATAAGCAGCAAATGAAGATTAATGACCACCAAATGAAGATTAATGAGCTATTAATGAAGATGTTTGCAGAGTTTGATAGGGTGGAGAAGGGAATTAGACATGTGGTTAGGTGTGCTGGGGTGTTAGTTGCTACCATTATTGTCGTGTTCATCTTATGTATTTATGTTGGAAGTAGGCTAGAATGAAAAAAGTGTACCTAGTGTATTGCTGTTGAGATATAATGAATTGTAATGGAATAACCACTATTGAAATGTAATGAAATGTTGTTCATCATATGTATATTTATATATTATATACTTTTCCTTCTTGCATTGGCACAAATATCACTATAATATACACCTACTTTTGGTTCAAAGTGGATTTAATACTACAGTCATTCATAGCATTGCAATTCCTCAACTACCACTTTGTAATTTTGGTTTCTGTGGGAGCTGTTTGTAAATTGTGAGGAAGATTGGGAAACTAGAGTAATAATATGAAAAAATGGAATGAAATAGGAAGATAAAAAGTTACTTTCCCCTTCTTGTTTGCATATGATTAAATTGAGAGGAATGAAAATGACAAGAATATAGTTTCTCATTTGGTAGTGAAGGAAATGATAGGCAATGTTTAAATCCATGTGTTATACGAACTTCATTATTGTCATAACTTCAACAGAACTTTTTCACACTTTCAAATGGCTACCTTTCAAATTTAATAAAAGACATGTCCATTATTGATTTTTCTCTAGTTTTATAGGGATTAAGAATTCTGCAACTGAACTAATGAAACATGAAGATTGATCACCATCAATCTAAGAGTTCTGTGTAGAGACAAAATGGAACAATAGTTCTGTTAGAGCATAATTATGACTACCACCAATCTTGCAAACATATTCGATGTTGTATCTATAAACTTATGCAGACTGCACAATAAATTAAGGACTAAAATGGGCCCCGATAAATTTGTTGAGTACCCAAAGGGGACTATGCTTTCAAAAGGATGAATGAATTAAGGACTAAAATAGGCCCCAATAAATTTATTGAGTACTTAAAAAGGGCATAGATTGCGGAAGGGTCAGAAACAGTAACCATTGTTCATGACAAATAGAAATATACATGATTGCTAAACATGAAGCATATATCACAATGATTGCTATATTCTAGAAATGTATATGACAGACAGAAATGAACATAAGTACATGACCAATTCACAAACAAGCTGGAATATATTGTATTCTTTACAAACTCACGAGAGACAGAAATAAACATGGCCAATACGAAAGTTGTAAAAAAAAGGCCCAATTACAAGTACTAACATGGCCAATACCAAAGTTATACAAAAATGGCTTAATTATATATCTCTAAATGGCCAATATCAAAGTTATCAAAAATGTCCTAATTACATTGATTAATCATTTTTTCATCCTCTGCATTTCCATATGAATTAGTAGAAACCCCATCATCCTCTGCACAATCATGCTCACAAGAAAACACCACATCATCCTTTGCACTATCATGTGTAGGTGGCACAATATCAAGAATTGAAATGCAGTCTTCGAAATAAATATGTATCCAATTCCCAATAGCTAAGACAGTCTCACACATGGTATATACATCAGAATCCTTACTAAGAGGTTTTAGATCTTGTCTAAATCAGGTTCATCAAGCTTCAGCCACATCATCCTTCTTCACTTTTTATACCCAAATTGCCTAAAAAGAGTGTCAAGGTCACGCAAATTTGCAAAGTCAACATCCATCTTAGGCAATGTGTCAACTCTACCATTTACATAGGTAAGCACACAATCACGATTTCTGACTAAAAGACCACCGATGATGATACACAATGACTATATATTCAACCATCTGTAGAAAAAAAATTGACATCCTTTAATCGAATGAATGCAAAACAAACACACCATAATGAAATTATTTTATAATAACCCAGGGATAAAAAAATTAAATTCTAAAACGTGTAACTAGGAAAAGAAAGATTTTTTTTTCACTTTGCATGTGGTTGGTTTACCCTAACACTTGGGTCAACATTCGACTAATATATGCAAGCACTTTACTGAAACAAGGACCACTCACACTAGGTAGTTGCTTTTTTTAAACCCTAAACTGAAACAGGGACCACATTAACTAGACAACATGGACCACAACCTCACACATTACACAACAAAAGTAGAGGGACCACAGACAACAAATGGGCACTGGCATAATAAACAACAAAAGTCAGAACACTTACCTTCGAACAAACAAAAAGGTGAAAGAGTACACCACCAAGTGCGCAAAAAACAAGTCCCCACGAGTGTAGAAGCGCTCTAGAAGCATAACGAAAAATGTGTGATGTGTGGACCCAGAAAATGAAATGAAAAAATTCAACAATGTGTGTCGAAAGTCCTAGCCACTAAAATGGTAAAGTGAAGAAGAGTAAGGTGAATGATAAATCTGGGGTTTTTCTACCCAAATAACAATGTGGAACTGCAGCATTATATGATGATGTTTTAATTCCTGCGTGGAACGTGAGTCGCTTGGTTAACGTGACACTTCAGTCAATTTACTAACACCGTGGGATTCTAGTTGACAGAAGGACTAATGCAGATTCACTTTGTCTTTCTTAGGAATTTCGGGACTAATTTGTTTATAAGGGACTAAAGTGAGATCGCAGTTTTTGTTAGGGACCTAAAATGAGCTTTACTTTAATAAATAATATATATTTAATGCTAATAATACATTTTATAATATTTGTATACCATAAATATTTTATAATATATTCCATACATTTTATAATATATTCCATAATATTTTAGGGAAAAATAGAACAAATATTTTTTTTTTTTTTTTTTTGATAACAAGAACAAATATTTTTATTTTTACCAATTTATGCCCCGAACAACAAATTTATTTTCTGAAACATAAAAATAAACTAAAATTATCAAATACTATTTCTAATTATTTTTATCTTAGATTAAGAATGAAAAAGAGAATGTTTTTAGGAACAGTGTCATTCTAAGTCCTACGTTACTCGAAGGGACACAAAAAATAAATTTTGGAAGAAAGAAATTTAAATAAATGAAATTCCACTATTAATTAAAGCAAGATTGAAATATGACATTACCAGCCAGGGTTGAATGTGGTGATAAATAAGTCACGTTCTCAAAGGAAAAACTAAATTTAAAACCTTAAAGTATGTACTTACTGTAGAAACCGTATTGGTAGGTTTAGTTCACATGAATGCGTTTAAGGATATTTAAGTCAGCGACAAAAAATAATAATATATTGATTTGGTGAAATTAAATAGTGTTTAACATTAAGTTGATAAAATCAACCTTGTGTTGGATCAAATATTTTTTACTGGACCGAAACTTATAGGTGATGATAAAGGTGAAACTTACTTTCTTAAAATTTCTGAAATTTGTGTCGAATAATAAGGGGCATGCACCTACTCTTATTGATTTTTATTTTTTTGGGGAGATAAATGATTTCGTCTAAACTTATTGATTTGACTCTTTAAATTGATGAGTTCACTTTAAAAGGAAAAGTAAAGATTATAACTATTGATTATAAAATTAAGAAACTAGATTTTAATAATATCATATGATTTATTATACATTTACATGCATTTGATCATAATCTTATTGATTTTATTCTTAACTACTATAATTCTTCAATTGATTTCCTTTGAAATAAACCCATCTCATTAGAGAAGTCAAACCCCTATGCCGTCCATTATAAATACTATGAGTTGGAATGTTAAACTTGCAAGTACTAAGGAAGAAGTTGACCAAATAAAGAGATTACTTACTTAATATATAGGAAAAAATGTTTCAGCAGTTACTACAGATAAGTTATCTACACTTTTTTCTAAAACAACGTTATTTTGGTATTGAAATCTTAAAAAATTATAAATATAAGGACTATTATAATCCTGAAATTAATTAAAATTATAAAAATACTATGATTTCTGTTCCAAAATAATATCGTATTGGATTTACTGCAGATAAGTTATATGCAGTAATTACAAAAAAGCGAACCCTAACATATAATAGTGCGTGCAAGATTTGATATTTTTACATAATCCCATAAATTTATATATAATTTTATTTTTATTAATCAAAAAATTAAATTATAATTATCCATTTCCTTGATTAATTGTTACAATACAAACCTTGTCAAAGTTTGATAACAATAAAAATATAATCAATTTTTTTTTCATAAATTTTAAAAGTATATATATGTTACATTAATATCAATATACATCGGTTAAGTATTAAACAATTTTGGAAATATAAATTTTATATGTATAATTTATATGATGAGCACTTTCTATCTAACATAAATTTTATTAAATAAATACTTAATAAAAAGCTATTTGCTGATATAAAAGCTATTTATTTTTTTTGGTGAGGGGCTATGCCCCTAAATATAAAAGCTATTTTAACTTACAAGACAAGACATATATAATATAAGTTTTATAAATGTTAAGATTTAGCAAAGTTGTTAGGTTATATTATAAAGATAATAATAATACGTCCCGTACTTTTTTTTTTTTTAAATGCAATGGATCCAATCATTATTATTTCTAGAATATAACCTAATAACTTTTTTAAAACATAATATTTATAAAATCCAAAATATTAAGGTTGATATAAAAAAATTAGACTAAATATCTTTTTTGATCCTCAGTAAATTTCACGATGCCCCTTTTAGTCCCAAGCAAATAAAAAGGCCCATTATGGTTCTTAAAAAATTCAAAATGGACTCATTTAGTTGAAATCGTGGTCCTTCACAAATTTAAAAAAGACTCATATTAGTCTTCAAAAGGACTAAAATGGGTCTATTTTAAATTTTTTAAGGACCATGACGAGCCTTTTTATTTGCTAGGAACTAAAACGGGTCTCGTGAAATTTGCTGAGGACCAAAAAGATATTTATTCAAAAAATTATATATTAATTTTTTTTTGTTATCCTTAATGACTTGAACAACTTCTATTGGCCTTTTTAAAAAAGTTATCTCTACATGTCTGCCACGTGACCACTCATTTCCACCTAATTACGGTATTATAATTTTGCATTATCTTCGGAAAAGTTCTCTCTTCTAGAATTCAGTGAAGTGCTCCACATCTGGGACAATTTCATTTCGTATTTTTTAGGGTCAAAACATTGCAACGGCATATTCCGAATACGACATGTGCGAATATTCAAAAACCTTACAACGGTACATTTTCCAAAACGCAAATTTCCCCCCGAAAGTTCTTTTCTAATTATTTGGGGTTATCTTTTTGTGCTTTGAAACTTTTGCTAATTATGCTTATATTTTTCTTTATTAATCCTTCTTTTTTCTTTCTGTCTGAATCCTTTCAACCAAACAAAACAAAACTTGTTGTTTTAATTTAAAAACGATAAGCCAAGTCAAATAATGAGAGCTGAAAAAGGCCAGTGGTTGAATTAGCCAAACGAATTAGTTACGAAAAATGAAAAGATCGATGTGGGAGTAGCTTATCACGTTAATCAATTTATGTGCTACCGTGTATATAATGTCAAAGACGAAAAGAGAGAAAGAGGGGGCAAACGAATAAGGTGATGATGATAATGAATGGGACATGACATAAACACATTAACGGATATAACAATTGTATATTGACAATTGCACTTTCAAAAGACGGACTAAAAACAATAATGTTAAACAACCGTTAAAAAAGTTAAAGTTGCTCGCAACACAAAATTCGACAATAGCTATTTTTTTTATAAAATAAAATGACAAGTAAACTTAGAGGTGTTTAAAATAACCAAAAAATTGGGCCGAATCATGAACTGAACCAAACTGTCCCATAAAATAACCGGTTTTTAAAAACTAGTTCATGAACCGAACCGATTTTTAAAGAACCAGTTCATGAACCGAACCGATTTTTAGAACCGGTTTAAGAACCGAACCGTTTGCGAACTGAACCGAACCATTTTCAAACAGAATCAAATTAATTTTTATAACTTTATTTTTTAAATTTTTAATTTTTTAATTTTTTTTTCTTTTCAAAAGAGGGTCGACCTGAACCGGTTCCGAATAGATTCGATTTGAACCGAATCACTTTCGAACCGAACCAGTTTTGAACCGAATCATTTAAACCAATTCGGTTCAATTTTTCAAAAAAACCAGTTTGGTTCGATCCATGGACGTCCCTACTCAAACTCATATATTTATGTAGTTTTTACATTGAATTTTCTTATCAATAGAATAATTTTTTCACCTAATTATGGCGTGTTATTCAGCTAGCAAATTTAACTTCACGTGAATAAATTTATTTTTTTTGTGACCAAAGCAACTATCTACGTCTTTAAATAAAAACTAAATCCATATCTAAAAAAATATAAAAACACCTCAAAGTCTTAAACAAATGAATAAGTTCCTTAGTAGGTGGAGAGGAGAATATTGTAGAGAGAAGAAAAATTCAACTTTTGTTAAAGAGTATTACCATGTTAAGATGATGCGCATATCACATCGTGTTCAACTGTGCAATGACAAATTAAATTTCAGTATAAAATATAAATTGAAAGATCACCAACTGTAGTACAATATTATTATTAAAAATTCTAATGTTATGCAAACTATTGTTGTTAAAATTTCAATTTATTACTATAATTTTATGTTTTTACGATTTTTTTCATCAAAACGATTTTACTAATATTCCAAACACTTTTATGTTCTTACAATTTTTTATAATTTTTTTATATTACGATTTTGCGTTTTGCGATTTTTTAATTCGCTTCCAATTTTACTGAAAATCTCGATTTTAACAACATTGATGTAAACAGTTTTACTCTCATTATATTAAACATATCAAATCATAGGCAACGGTCAATATAAATTAAGCTTCTTTAAAACACAAAACATTGGATTTAGAGTATTTACAGTTAATGGAAATAATTTATTTTTAGTGAGTTCAAAATAATATTATTTTGGATTTGAGAAAAATGTACTTTTGTAATTTTAATTTATTTTAAGAACATATTAATTTTTATCATTTTATTTTTTAATATTTTAATTTTAAAATAATATTATTTTGAGTTGAGTGAAAATAATTTTATTTCCGATCAACAAAAAAAGCTTTCCCCAAAAACATTTAACATAAATGGTAATGGGTCTCCTACAAAGATAAATGACCCAAGTTAAAATCAAAATCCTAATTCCCCGTATCTAAATTAGAAAATTTAATTATGACTATCAATGCCGAAAAAGAATAAGAAGTTCTTTAACTTCAATAAAAATAAAAGGGAGCTTTAACGGCCACCAACTTTCGTACATTATTTAGAATGTCACATGAATCATGTGGCGATAACTTATTATCATAACGAATAAATCATGAATGGAAATGTTAACAGGTTAGTTTCTCAAGTAATAATCGAACTTCCCTAGTAAATATTAAATGTAACATACTCTGCTCTTTGAATGGTATAACTTTTTTCTACCAAATAAAAGAAAAAATGTTTACTCGCAACCCCATATAAAGGGATCAAGATTGATTCATCTCTCGCGGCCATTAACCTTAACCATGGGTTAGCCTCATTTATTTATTTTGTTATTATCCCATGAGGTATCTCTGCAATTTTAATCAATTTTAACCGTTGGGCTGTTTGATCTACGGATTTTTTTTTGATTTTCGAGAAACTGAATTTTTTTAAATTTTAATCTAATGGCTCTCAGATGAGGTGTCAAACTTTTTTTTTGACACCGATGTCAAATGAAAAGTTTGACACCTCATCTAAGAGCCGTTAGATTAAAAAAAATCAATGGTGTCACATGCTTACAAATCAGAATCGTTGATTTTTTTTAATCTAATGGCTCTCAGATGAGGTGTCAAACTTTTTTTTTGACACCGGTGTCAAAGGATCCTGTCTCATTAAGAGGCAGGAGCATTTGACACCGATGTCAAAGGAAAAGTTTGACACCTCATCTAAGAGCCGTTAGATTAAAAAAAATCAATGGTGTCACATGCTTACAAATCAGAATCGTTGATTTTTTTTAATCTAATGGCTCTCAGATGAGGTGTCAAACTTTTTTTTTGACACCGGTGTCAAAGGATCCTGTCTCATTAAGAGGCAGGATCATTTGACACCGATGTCAAAGGAAAAGTTTGACACCTCATCTAAGAGCCGTTAGATTAAAAAAAATCAATGGTGTCACATGCTTACAAATCAGAATCGTTGATTTTTTTTAATCTAATGGCTCTCAGATGAGGTGTCAAACTTTTTTTTTGACACCGGTGTCAAAGGATCCTGTCTCATTAAGAGGCAGGATCATTTGACACCGATGTCAAAGGAAAAGTTTGACACCTCATCTAAGAGCCGTTAGATTAAAAAAAAATCAATGGTGTCACATGCTTACAAATCAGAATCGTTGATTTTTTTTAATCTAATGGCTCTCAGATGAGGTGTCAAACTTTTTTTTTGACACCGGTGTCAAAGGATCCTGTCTCTTATCTTATCATAAACTGGATGTAAAAATTATATTTTAAATATCGAGATTTCTGAACAAATAAAAATTTCTCCGGTATCAAACCCCCGTAAATGTCATTCATTCTTATTTCGTGGCGCAAGCACGAAGGTTATGCAATCTTTTCATCAGAATTATTTATCCGATTTTTTCGTTTAAAGTATTCCAAGATTGCTGACGACATCGACCTAATCATTTGTCAGTGTCTCCTCTGTTTTTTTTTTGGTAGAAATCTCCTCTGTTTTTTAGTATACATTATATTTAACAGTAAACTTTTTAAAAACAATTGTTTTTACATTAATACGTGAATAAAAAGGTCATTTACCGATCAAGATATTTATTTCCAGTTTTTAATTTCACTGATTAATTTTAAATTACTACCTCATACTTCTAATTGTTTCAATTAATTCCCTTATACTTTGTAATGGTAACAACTTAACACATCTGTTAAAATTTTAACTAAGGCGTAAATCCCCCAAATACCTAATTTTATTTTCCTTCTCAAATTTGTATTCCAATGTTGAAAGTAGTAAATTGTATTTTAGCCTTTGTACTAATATATATATATATATATATATATATATATATATGTGGGGTAAACATTTCTGCGGCCACTTTAGATAAATTTATCTACAGCTACTCTTTATAACTATATTTTCCCGGAAGAACATAGTTATAACACTAAAGTTGTTTTTTTTTTCTCTCCTCATTTATTTTCAGAACCTGTCTGCTGACGTGAAGAGAGAAAAAAAAATAATTTTAGTATTATAACTATGTTCTCCCGAGAGAACATAGTTATATATTGTATTTTAGCCTAAATATTATGGAGTTTCCCCTAGGTATTGTGAAGTGCTGCATGCGGTAATATTTTGATTTTTCATCCTCGGAAGAAGCCATAACCTATATAACGTGTTTGGAGTAAGCAATTGTTGAGGGATTTAGTTGTTAATACCGTTAGTCAAAATTGTAACAGATATGTTAATTTATTGTCATCACAAAGTAAAATAAGATTAATTGAAACAATTGAAACAATAAGGTGGTAATTTAAAACATGACAAAAGTTGGAAGAGGGAATTGTATTTTAATCTTTTTATTATCATTTGTGTGAGCTTATTGTTTTAAGAAATCTAATAACCTTCCTAATAACATATACCATGTTCATATGGTGAAATATTCTTTTTGAAAACATTATAGTTGGAATATAAGTAATTATAATCTAACCAAAAAGTTATTCACAACAAGAAAACTATTGAAATTTAGCATGAATCAGAAAAACCATGTAATTTAATTTGATAGATAAAGGCACAAATAATTGTCTGAATATAATAATAGTCATATGATGTAGAAATCATCTTGCCAGTAATTTCGTGTTAAATAAAACATGACATGGTTATGTGTAAGAATCATAATCATATAAAAGTGGATTAATAATAATAAGAGAAGAAATAAAAATAATAATGAAATAAGTAGTTACATAATCACCACCATTAATTCATCTTTGTATGTTATGATTATTCCTCGTGATCACATCATGTTTTATTTAACATTAGAAAAGAGCTAGGATATTCTTATTACCTATTTTTTTTACTACCACTTCACTACTACTTTAATTACCATTAGATTAGAGTAAAAATTGAATGAAGAGAGGAAAAAAACAATTTTTGAATCCAATGGTGATTAAAGTGGTAGTAGAAAAAATAGTAGTAAAAATATTCTACCTCATTAGAAAATTCATTTCCAGATCAAAATCGAACATTGATGAATGCATTTGTCCATTATTCGATTTTATGTAAGTACGTAACCCGTTTGGTGATATATATCAATTTAAATAAAAAGAGAGTGTACTCTTTGTTTAATAATTTGAGTTTTTTTTTTTTTGAAAAAATAAAATATTTTTAAATACACTAGAATCAGCGTAAAATAACTTATTTGAACTTATTCACTATAAAGAAAAAACAAAAACTAAATCATAATATTAAAAGCAAATTATGGTAATTTAGTCGGTGCATTAAAACTGAGTAGAAGGTGAAAGTATTTTAGTTCGATCCCCACCAATATCATCTTTAGGAGCATCATAAAATCTTAATTATGAAATCACTCTGTACTCAGGATTAGTCCCATAACTTGTGACCTTGTGGGTATACCAGAGAAACTTACATGTCTCAAAAACAAAATATGATTGATATAAAAAATAAAATCACAATACTAAAAAACCAAAGAAAATAAAAGAAAACAGGTCTATACATTAACATATTACTAATTAAGAAATTTGGTTAATTTTTTTCCTTTTTTTTTGTATAGCAATTTTTTTTTTCCTTTTAAATGTAGATACGAATCAATTTCTGAAACAGCAAACAATGTTGCACCAACACTAACATGGAATACGGGATCATGACACTTCGACATGTTAATTCTAAAAATTGTTAGATTTTGATATGTTAGGACACTTTTTGATATTAAATAATATTTGTAATTTATATAGTGTATATTATATTTAATATTCAATAATTTAATAAAAAAATAAAACTAAACTTATAATATCCATCAATTTTGCAAAGAAATATAAGATATGATAAATATTTATATTAAACTTAATAAAATGTTAATCGTAATCTAACATTCTAATTATTAGAACTAAAAATGCAATGCAATACAATCTTCAAATCTTTTTTTGAGTCTCTGTAATGTTTGTTAAAGTGTCGAAGAGTGACAGAGTATCAAACACGACACATCAAATTTTTTAAAGTATCGATACTATTGAAAATTGACACACACACAAATCTAAAAAAACAAAAAGAGAAAGAAAAGAAAGAAATTGACATAATAATTTACTCTAATTCATTCAATATAAACTACCTTCAATTTATCTATGGGCTTATGTTTTCTTCTGCAGCAGGAATTGAGATTTTTTTCCTGCACTCACAGCAACAGTGCCCATTTGTTTTTTTCTTTTTGTTTTTTTAATTATAAAGTGGGCTCCACATAAAAAATTGTCTCACTCACATAAGATAAGATATTTCCAGCAAAATAAGATAACTATTTCCCTTTATCTATTCATGTGCAAAATATAAGCCCTACCCAATGCAGATCAAAACACTGGCTTGCAATGCCAGATTGCTACTTTGATAAGCACAATCAATCACTGACCACTTGGCAACATATAATAGCACAAATGTTTACGTAAGCAGAGTATTTCAGCAGTAAATATAATCTTAACAAAAAAGTATATCTCTATAAAACCGACTATTTCACTGAACTTCACTTTCACAATCATCAATATTTTTTTTCACTCCATCATCTGTCAGAGTAACAACAGTGAAATTTTATTATGAAAAAAAAAAACCCATCAACCTCAATAAAATGTTTCCTTATTTACAATAACGTCACGTGGTAAAAATTTATTTGGCATTCACATTTTCTGTTTCTACTCCTAGTAAACAAGGGAAGCCACCAAAGACTAAGCAGAGTTGAATACAATCGAAGTTGCTAAGGTTGTAAGCAATGTGTGAGAATATAGTATATATTACAGTAAAAGGAACTGACCCATGGACCAGTAACTGCAAAAAATAGCGAAACACTCATTGATGATAGTTGTTACTCCCACATGTTGGGAACTTAAGAGCATATACGGTAGTGCCAAAAGTGGGGTAGCAAAATTCAATCCCAAATGGGAAGAATCTCACACTCATTATCTGCAATAAAACTCTGATTTCCAAATAACTCATCAGAAAAAGTAGCACAGAACTCGATTGGAGGATACACCCAACTATAACTATCCACCGAGTCAGGCAACATGAACTCGGTTCTCGAGTCAACCGAGTCGAAACTCTCTTCAATGTTTGGAAGCTCAACTATCTCACTCAGCTCTGAGGACTCTGTCTCCGACACTTCTGAATTCTGCACTACAGGGTCGAATTCAACCATGGCTGCTGCTGACGTGGCTGCGGCTTGGATGTCACGTGGGGAGCACGTGACGGGTCTGGGAAGCATGTCAGCGATTTCTGGGAAGTTGAGAATCGCTGTGTTACCCTTAATGGTGATAGCTGCAACGTCGTGGGCTCTAGCTGCCATTTCTGGAGTTGCGAAGGTACCAAGCCAGATGCGTGATTTCTTGCGTGGCTCGCGAATTTCAGAGACCCATTTGCCCCAATTGCGCTTTCGTACACCGTGGTAAACCGGGTGCTTGCTACAGTCTCTGGGTCTTTTGGGTTTTTTTGGGGTCTCTGTTTTGGGAGAGTCTGAGAGAGTGTTGTTGATGAGGGAATGTGATAAGGGTGAGGGTGGTGATGACGTGGAGGTGTTGCTGCTTGTGCTTGTGCTTGTGCTAGCTGTTTCTGATGAGGTTGTTGTTAATGTCATTGTAAATTAAAGATTCAGAATGTTGTTTCTGGAACAGAATGTAAGAGAAGCAGAGGAAAAAAAGTGGTTAAGAGACAAGGGAAGAGGAATGAGAAAAAACACAACCATATGGGTACCCTTTTTGTAGTGAAGGATACGCTCTCAAATAGCGACCCTTGACCTACCAATAATACATGTTTCTCAAACTCGCACATTGTTTAAGTTTTCAACTTTTAATCTTTGATAAAACTAACAAGGTAAAAAATTTATTCCGTGGGAAGGAAAACAACCGTTTTAATAATTTTTTATTTTTAAAAACAATCGAAGTAATTCAATCTTCAAATATATTATCATCGTGATACAATGAGTCTGTTACAGCTAATAGTCTCGCAGGGTTAATATAGGATTAATTTGTTAAGCGAATTGACTACATTAATTTGATATATGTTTTCATAACTGAATTAATTAAATTGTTAATTTTTTTAATCAGCATTAAAAGCACCAATCGCCCCCTTCCACGGACACAGCCTCACCAAATGTGAGTATATTCATGAAATTGGATATTCTTTTGTTCTTGAATAAAATAAGGATTCATTTTTTCTTCCCAAAATTATTTTAGACAATTTTATCTAATATTTACCGAAATTACATTATTTTGGAGCAAAAATCATGATATATTTATAATTTTAATTTATTTCAGAATTATAATAGTCTTTATTATTCTAGTTTTTTAATTTTTCAACTTTAAAATAATATTAATTCGGTGAACATTAAACAAAATTATCTATAGTAATATTATATAATTTTTCCCATAAAAGAATATGGTTCTGTGAGAGAAAAAATTATATTTTTATTAAGTAAGAACTCACAGGATTGATTATGGTATTTATTACTCATATTCAAAAAATCTATATCTTTTTTATTTTGTCATATTACTCAACAAGAAAGAGAGGATCCATATATATATATATATATATATATATATATATATATATATATATATATGAGGTAAGATTCTTTGATACTAATGTCAAATTTTAAATTTGACACTTCATTTGAGAGCCGTTAGATCAAAAAAGATCAACGACTCTGATTTGTAAGCATGTGATACCATTGATCTTTTTTTATCTAATGACTCTCAGATTCGGTGTCAAAGGTTCTACCTCTATCTATCTATCTATATATATATATATATATATATATATATATGGGTTTTATAATTCTCATTTAACATGAGAATTTAAATTTTCCTACACACCTTTCGATTTTCGTGTCAACGTGGGTTCTACATATAATTTTTTTCTAACATACGGATCCCACATTTTTTTTTGTCTCAACAACATGAGAATTTAATTCTCATGTTGAATGAGAAATACAAAACCATATATATATATATATATATATATTCGGAGAGGAGACAGATCTTGACTGTTATTTTTGCACTTCTAAAAAAAATAAAATTGCACACGTATTTTGAACATATTTATTGTACTACTAATTCATTTAAGCAAAGAAAGAGTGAGGATATTGAAAAGTATATTTCTCTCATTATGACGGGTACTAGTTTATGTAGGGGTGAAGTGTGTGGGATGGATTGGAGGAAAGAGTCATTAGTGGTACAGAAGGCCCCACATAAATATTGTTGTAGCAACGTTCGTTATAACATTTCTGGCCAAGCCTCATAAGTCCACTTCTGCCCTTTCCATGTGTCCGTTGCCGTTGGGATCAAATTGGCTGTTGTTTTGTCCAAACCCCATTCCTCACTCATTGAAGAAATTCACATCCAATTGGTGTTCTCCACCTTTTACATTCAAGACAAAGTCTAATCTCATCCCCCCCTCCCCTTATTTTTATTTTCTTGCATTAATTTAAGGACATTGACTTGGGATGAAAATGAAGGAATTAGAATCATAACATCTTTTTTTTTTTAGAAAAGAGGTGACAAAATATCCACCATAGGCCACACTAGGATTTGGTCTATCTAAGGCACCAGTAGTGTCCTAATCATCCTTTCTAATAAAAAAGGAAGAAACATCTCTACCATATGCATGGCTTTGTAAAGTTGGGAAAAATTTTTAAGCAGGGACATTCGGCTAATAAAAGTGCATCACATCAGCTTATATTGTACAAAGAGAAAAAGAAGTTATTTTTATACTTTACATGATAAGACATAATATAAAATACCTCTCAACTCAATTTTCAATACCATCATCGTATCCAAAAATTATTCGTACACCAACTCAAAAGCAGTTTCATAGGATTGCAGTGCTATACGAATAAATTTTTAATATTCTCGTTGTATGTACATAGCACCAATGAAAGTGTGACACATCAGTCGATAAATTTCTGAAGGGAGATCTTTTTTAAGAGATATGATATACTACCATTTTTTTTAGTATCAATCTACTACATATCACTCTAATTAATGTTAAATCAAACCTTAAGCAACTTTTCTTTTTCTACTTTTCGCTTAAAAGTTTGTTCAATGATGATTAGAGTGATAGTGAATTAATAGTTAAAAAAATGATAATATAAATATCTTATTTCTTATAACTATATATTTTTCAAAATACAAATAAAATTTTAGCGCATGTACTGAAGTTTAGTACATCGATAATTTATTTATCCTAGAATATATAGACAAATCTTGAAATTCTAAAAATTTATATAAGATCTGCTTATATATTTTAAGTGCCTATATATTTTAAGATAAATGAACTCTACATCGATAATTTTTGCGCAGAATATATAATTATAATATTATCGTCACTCTCAGTGCTAACGATATTACTGAAGATTTGTTCGTGCTCTACGGGTTTTGGAGCATAGTTCTTGCAACAGATTATTAGATGTGACACTTAAAAATAGACAGTAATTTAAATATTCTTACCATGGAGGCTGAACAAAAAATTAATAATCATTTCAGCACAACCAGTTGGAGAATTTAACGATTATCTACATGTAAGCAATAGAACGTGCAATTTCCACCGTAGTAAACTGTATTGAGGTAGGACCACTGACACAAACTGTACTATTTTCTTTTGGAGGTTACAGCAAAACAAACAAACTGTACTGTTGAAATAAAGTCACCTCACCTTTCGCAGTTCTAATTGGATCGAAGAATTAAAGTCTAATTTTGTTGATGATGGCTAGCTACCATAAACCCCCATTAATATATTGTTTTCAATATGGACCATAGTATGAAAAAAATAATACCCTGGTTCCATTGTCATTCACGTTTGTCTTACATACAGATAATCATTCTAACGCATCGATAACACAAAAGAAATAGGACAAAACATGGGATATATATAGAAATGAAGTTGGCCAAGCGTAAATTTTAATTTGTGTTTGATCTTGCACGTTTATTTCTTGAAAAAATAATGGATCTGGTTACCTAAGAAGTCTTTTTTTAATTACTGATTACAGTTGGTTTTCATGTGTTTATTAGTATATTACTTTATTGTAAATCTAAAGAATTCATAGGTGCAAGCCCTTTTATTTTGCTGAATTCACATGCCCTTTTAAAAAATTAATCCACTTGTTTCTTCATCACATGGTCATTAAACTTGAGTTAGTACTTGGTTAACTTAAATTGTGGATGTGGATATTCTTGCGGTCTTTAAATACACAGTGACATTAAACTTAGTCTTATATCTATCACACGTCACGTGAACTGATCATCAAGTTGTTTATGTACTACATTATATTTGAAGTTTACTGGTGAGGGAAGTGATCTTCTGTTTAACTTCAATCTTTTATTATTGACAAATGAAATCATAAGTAAATACAAAATTGGTGTGGTTTTTCCTTTTTCTTCGTCAGTATTTTACCGAGACACGTCCGGAGGTAAATATGATCAAAAATAATTTAAATGTTAGTTTTTTGTATTTTTATAAAGCTTAGGTTATATTTTTCTGGGTAATTAATATGTCAATCAAAATCAATTTAAATGTACTCATAAAGAGCAGATCAAAAAACAAGTAAACTTATAAAACTCAATGATTGAAGCTAGCTAGGTTCTTTATATTATTATAAAATAAGCTCCCGAGAACGTATTCCAAGAGAAGAATTACATTAATATGTAAGAATTAGTTACATCATAAAATAAAATAAAATATTTTAAACGCAGGTGAAGCATTCCATTATATCAGTTTATATTATTGTCAATTAACACCAAGTCCTTTTCGAAAGATTTTATGGGTGCTTGTCCAACCTCATTGACCTTATGCATTTATAAAAATTAATTAATTTTCGTTAGTATCAACTCAGGGTTCAAACTTTTTTGAGTCATTAAGAAAGACAAAAAAACCTTTATCTCTATATATACTAGCTAGTCCTTGGATCATTTCCATCTTTTGTAGACGAAGCATATACTTCAAGAAGGATATGCGAACCTAATCATATATAGAAGAAAAAAAAATCGGAAGATATTGATGTTCTTATAGCACGATCAGTTCAAAAGAATTTCGCTGATTAACATTTAACATTAATGCCCTTATAAGAGGGTACCAGCAGAGCTCTAGCTAGCTGGATATTGCTCGAATTTGCAATAACCTCTGTAATAGTCCTACATATATGTCGTCCTACCCATTAAAGTGATCATGGCCACCGTGCAAACAACTTTATATTAATTCATTATCTTTTGTCTTGTATACATGTGAAGAACCTGTTATTGAAGACAGTGGGTGATATTATATCACTAAAAGATTTGAACTCATGTATAGAACCAGAGGAGGTAGATGATCAGAATTATCACTGTGCAATTATAAATATTAAAATTAAAGAACTGACTTACTTGAAATCAGATGATGATGCAAGCAGAATGATAGAACAGATAGAATGATATGTCAGAAGTAGATGAATTAAATCCGAGCCCACATAACGTGTCTCCTTAAGACAATTTGCCCCCTCACTGATGCCTAAGGTTGATGGACACTTGTCTCCCAGGATAGAACGGATTACGTCTGAAGAATAGTGGCACTACCAATCAACAGCCCAAACGAACACAACAATTGCCAGAGGAAATCACACCGGAGGATGAACAACAGTATGCAAAACCGGAAGGAGAAAAATTCCGGCAGAGTTTAAGTGCAGAAAACTGGATACATTTTATGAAGGTGTCAGTGTCTATAAACACTGACCGGTCACGTTTCAAAAGGCACCTATTCGACGACGAAACAACACATCTGTTGGACACGAAAAGACACATTCATTCAACACGAAAAGGCACCCATTCAAGGATGAAACAACATGTCCGTTAGGATGAAACAACATGTCCGTTAGGATGAAACAACACATCCATTAGGCTGAAACAACACATCTATTCGGATGAAACAACACATCCGTTCAGATGAAACAACACATCCGTTCGGATGAAACAACACATCCGTTCGGATGAAACAACACATCCGTTCGGATGAAAAGATACATCTGTTTGTCGACGAAAAGACACACCCTTTCACTACCAAACTTCTTATTCATAACCAATAAATTGTCTACACAATATATATTATATATATATATATATATATATATATATATATATAATATATATATATAAATTCCAACAATCCCCCACATGGATAAGAAGTCAAATCATCGTGACAAAAATGCATAAGAATATAAATGCAAAGTGTAATTTCCTCAACGAGAAACAACTGCATCGAGATAGGTGGAGTTACCTTTGAACCTTCTCTAGTGGAAACCTATCGGATATACTCGGTCAATCGGTGGTCTAGGTCGACTTGAACCGTCAACCGTTAGTGTATACCTAGACAATAGGAGTCACACAATTGCTTCTCTAGCATTGTTGGTCCTTTGTTGCGCCCATTTTGGCCGTGGGACACCTGCCTGGTTCTGCGAGTGTTTTAGAGAATCGGCCTTTGAAGAATTCTCATAGAAGCGGCCCTCACTTCACACTCACATAGGTGATTTCTTGTGATGTAACTTACTTATACATCATTTGAACACAACAGATTAAGAAATCATTAAAAGCCTAAGTGCTTACCCTCATAAATACACTGTCTTGTCTTAGGAATGAGTATGAGTTTAAAACTACACAGTGTTTAAACAGTCGACCATCACTTAGTTGTCTCTTTGAACCTAGTTCATGGGATCTCCACTCTTCTAGGTAGAGTTACCGCAATGCTCAACAATTGATAGGCCTTAAACTCATTCATTTCGGCAAATTTTTCAACCAACTCTCTAGGAATCCCTTTGGTTAACGGATCCACTATGTTCTCCTTAGACTTAACATAGTCAATTGAAATGATTCCATTCGAGAGTAGTTGTCTAACGGTATCATGTCTTCGACATATGTGTCTAGACTTACGGTTATACATGACGTTCTTGGCCCTTCCAATAGCTTCTTGGCTATCACAATGTATGCATACGGCTGGGACCGGTCTTGGCCAATTAGGAACATCCTCAATAAAATTACGAAGCCATTCGGCTTCTTCACCGGCTTTATCTAAAGCAATAAATTCTGCTTCCATGGTTAACCTTGCAATGCAGGTCTGCTTGGACGATTTCCAAGACACAGCACATCCACCAAGGGTGAACACATATCAACTTGTGGATCTAGTGTCGTTAGAGCCGGTGATCCAATTTGCATCACAATACCCTTCTATAACTGCGGGGTATTTCTCGTAATGCAAAGCAAAATTTTGAGTATACTTCAGGTATCCCAAAACTCTTACCATAGCTTTCCAATGATTTTCATTTGGATTACTAGTAAAGCGACTTAACAGACTTACTGCATAAGCAATATCAGGTCTGGTGCAGTTCATAACATACATAAGGCTTCCCAACACTTGAGCATATAGCTTCTGTGCTGTAGCTTTACCAGTGTTATTTAATAAACTCAGATTAGAATCTACAGGGTTCCTTACAAGATTTTTTTTTTCAAACTCTTGAATTTCTCAAGAACCTTAGCTACATAGTGAGCCTGTGATAAGGCCAACTCTGTAGATGTTCTATGGATTTTAATACCTAGGATAACGTCTGCTATCCCCATATCTTTCATATCAAACTTACTATTAAGTAACTGTTTAGTAACTTTAACCATTTGATTATTACTACCCATGATCAATATGTCGTCTACATAAAGACAGACAATGGAAAATTTTTCAGTATTTCGAACATAGACACATTTGTCACACTCATTGATTCGAAATCCATTTGATAACATAACATTGTCAAATTTTGCATGCCATTGTTTTGGAGCTTGCTTTAACCCGTAAAGGGATTTTATTTAGCGACAAACTTTCCGTTCTTATCCTGGAACAACAAAACAAAACCTTCAGGTTGTTCTAAGTATATCTCTTCTTCCAGGTCGCTGTTCAAGAAGGCGGTCTTAACATCTATATAATGTATTTGTAATCCATTCAATGCAGTTATCGCGATCAACATCCTAATGGATGTGATCCTTGTAACCGGTGAATAAGTATCGAAATAATCGAGACCTTCACGTTGCCTATAGCCTTTTACCACAAGCCTTGCTTTATATTTATCAATAGTGCCATTCTCTTTCATTTTTCTTTTGAAAACCCACTTACTTGCCAGGAGGAAGATTTACCAATTCCCAAGTGTGGTTGGACAAGATAGATTCTATTTCACTATTGATAGCTTCTTCCCAGAATGGTCCTTCCGGGGACGTTATAGCTTCCTTATACGTCCGAGGCTCATTTTCTATGTCATAAAATCAGGTCCAAAGGATGTGGCGGTCCTTTGCCTCTTGCTACGTCTAGGTTTATCTTCTACATCCTCTACAGGATCAGTATCAGTTGTAGCATCCCGAGGTATCACAACCTGATCATCATTACTACCATTTGATTCATATATTTTCTTATACGGAAATACATCTTCAAAGAAAGTAACTTCCCTTGACTCAATAACCGTATTAACGTGTATATCTGAAACATCAGATTTACAAACTAGAAACCGATAAGCACTACTATTAAGTGCATAACCGATGAATACACAATCCACGGTTTTAGGTCCGATTTTCAACCTTTTAGGTTTAGGAACCGCAACCTTAGCCAAGCACCCCCACACTCTAAAGTATTTCAGGGATGGCTTCTTTCCTTTCCATATATCGTATGGTATGCTATTTGTCAAACACCCCCACACTTCAAGATAATTCAAGGTAGGCTCCCTTCCTTTCCATATTTCATAGGGGATGTTCTTAATTTTCTTGTGGGGTACTTTACTGATTATATATACTTTGTCATTAAATGACTTTCCCCCACAAACCAGACATCAACTAGATCATATCATTTAATGACCGGGTCTTTTTCACAGCAATCCTATTGGATTGTGGAGCATAAGGAGCCATCATTTGGTATGTAATACCAAACTCTAAACAAAATTTTTCGAATGGGCCATCATACTCTCCCCACTCGATTGCTCCTTATGCCTTTGATTTTCTTACTGAACATTAACATATATTAAATAATATAAAATAATATACAATTATCGTGTCATTTACAATATTCAAAGTCATCCACTTACCTTGATCATGCCACCACTATGATAGCCCTTATAAGTTCACACATTATCAAATATTTTACTAGATATAAGACTTTTATATCCATCAAAGCACATAGTGCATTTTTTAAACAAGAATTATCACTTGCCTAAATCATAAAGTCAAACTTTCACATTTATAATGGATATCACACACCATCATATACCATCAAATCCATTAAGTGTACCATATACAATTGAATGCCAATAAACGCATGACATTTCCCACATAATAATTAATATAACAAAATATTCATGTCATAAATATTTCTCATTTATCATACTATATATCATTCAATTGATGTATATTGTTACTGCATATGAACATATCATATCCACAATATATCACAGTTTTCACTTATATGCAAACATACCTGTTATGCATTAAATGTAATATCACACAAATTTTATATTTATAAACCATGAGTCAATGATCATTAAGAACCATTAATTCCATTTCATGCATTGATTGTCAAAACAAAAAATGTAACATTGTACAGAAATTGCAAATGCAATTCAAAAGCAATATAGCACGACAATCGAAATAAGCCAACCATTAATTCCATTTCAAATGGAAAGCCGTTGAAATAAACTGGTATTAGTTTTAAAAACAAAGTTTTTCAATGCACCAATAAGTGCTTCACATTTCCCACACATTGTGATTCCATATAATTGAACAAAAAGTATCATGTAATACATCATACATGTGTACGAAGGAACCACAGTTTTATCGTTCATATACTGATTAAAACTTAACTTTCACATCATTTTTTTTTTAAACCAATGGTTGGAAAAGTGATATCATCAAGACACGACAATCGAGATAATATAAACAATAAAAAATATTTATACCGATCGAAACAGGGATGGTTTATTCAACAAACACAGATCTCAGGAACACAAAAATGAAAAAGTGCACACAGCACAAACCATGTCTTAATAGTAGAAAAAGTTCTAACTTCTTATATAAGAAGCACAAAAACCGAGAAGCAAATTAATCTAAACACACACTGTAGAAATGGAGTTGGAATATATATACATATACGTACAATTCACATCAGCAAAAGCAAATTACCAAAAGTAACAATGAATTGAATTCAAAGAATATATTAAAATGCAACAATGATGCACGGTTACCGAAAAGTCATATACTTCTCCAAATCGAGAACATATTCCATACATCTGTAGTAGATAACTCTTTCATTAAACAACTGACATTTGGATAATAAAATATTTCTCTCTCCTATGTGTTCAAATATCACAATTTATTATTGATTTATATTGACGGGTAGCACCAAACAAATGGTACTATAGTAGTATATTAGATATTTCCCTCCAAATCAATATGAAACAACAGCGATCTGTGTATAAAACTTGAAGGTACAGGATTGTAAATTTAAAATGCTATTCCATGGATACGAAAATCGAGACAAGTAATATATATCTCAAAACCAAAAAAAAATATCTGTATCCAAACTATAAAATAAGCAATTAATCGGATTCTTCAAACACGAAAGCCGAGAAATGAGATGCAAATACAAAACTTTCGTGAGAACTATGTAAAGGCACGTCAATCGAGATGAAATTGTGAGAAGAAAAATAATATCTATACCAAAGGAAAACAGTGTCGGTTCAACACAAAAACCGCTATTCAAGTATCAGGAAAACAATGCATCATTTTCAATATTCAAACATAGATGAATATTCAGAAAAAAATGATACTGATAAAAATTAAAAAACACATTAATATTTATAAAATATCAAAATAAATATCCCACCATTTGAATGTTTACAAATCAAACATTCAACACAGATTATGACTTTCATTTCTGATACATAAACAGAAATTTCGATCAATCACACATATTAATCTTTTAATTATATAGTAAATAAAAACAATATATAAAACAGTAAACAGAATATACTGATCACAGGTTCAAAACACCAAATTGTCTTAAGATTGTTATTGAAGACAGTGGGTGATATTATATCACTAAAAGATTTGAACTCATGTATAGAACCAGAGGAGGTAGATGATCAGAATTATCACTGTGCAATTATAAATATTAAAATTAAAGAACTGACTTACTTGAAATCAGATGATGATGCAAGCAGAATGATAGAACAGATAGAATGATATGTCAGAAGTAGATGAATTAAATCCGAGCCCACAGAACGTGTCTCCTTAAGACAATTTGCCCCCTCACTGATGCCTAAGGTTGATGGACACTTGTCTCCCAGGATAGAACGGATTACGTCTGAAGAATAGTGGCACTACTAATCAACAGCCCAAACGAACACAACAATTGCCAGAGGAAATCACACCGGAGGATGAACAACAGTATGCAAAACCGGAAGGAGAAAAATTCCGGCAGAGTTTAAGTGCAGAAAACTGGATACATTTTATGAAGGTGTCAGTGTCTATTTATAGACACTGACCGGTCACGTTTCAAAAGGCACCTATTCGACGACGAAACAACACATCTGTTGGACACGAAAAGACACATTCATTCAACACGAAAAGGCACCCATTCAAGGATGAAACAACATGTCCGTTAGGATGAAACAACATGTCCGTTAGGATGAAACAACACATCCATTAGGCTGAAACAACACATCTATTCGGATGAAACAACACATCCGTTCGGATGAAACAACACATCCTTTAGGATGAAAAGATACATCTGTTTGTCGACGAAAAGACACACCCTTTCACTACCAAACTTCTTATTCATAACCAATAGATTGTCTACACAATTTATATATATATATATATATATATATATATATATATATATATATATATATATATATATAATTCCAACAGAACCTTGGGATACACCACCTCAAAAGCTAGCTCAATGGGTGGGAGTGCCCAAAGCCTTATAAACTCCACATTAGTTGCCCACACAATCAATGTGGGACTATATATCTCAACATGCCTCCTCACGCAAAGAGCCCTTTGGGCGAGAAGCGTGGAATTGCACAGGCCCAATTTTTGGTTTACCTTTTTGTGCTTTTTATTCTAATTCCACTTTAAAGTGGGAGACAGTGAGGCTCTGATACCATGTGAAGAACCTTGGGATACACCACCCCAAAAGCTAGCTCAATGGATAGGAGTGCCCAAAGCCTTATAAACTCCACATTAGTTGCCCACACAATCAATGTGGGACTATATATCTCAACAATACATCAGCTAGGGCTAATTATATATGTTATATCTCTCACTAAAAAGTATAATATTACCTAATATTGTAATATTAATATCAATGTTAATCACATATTGGTTTTCTCTATCCCTTTCTCTTTCTCACGTTCAAAAATTCAGATGGACGGCCTCCTCTCCGGCGGTGTATAGACTAGCTAGAAGGTTTGGTTCGATATGTAAAGATGGGTTTGAGAGTTTAATTACAACATGATCATGGCCAACTCTTCTACCGACACTTGACATGCTCATTTTTTTCATGAAAAAAACATGGTTGATGAACATTTTTTTCTTTCTTTCGGAATGAATTCTCTCGTGGTAACAAAATTATGTCATTTTTTGCTCTCATTCAAAGTTTTTCTTTTTAATTTTAATTTTATTAATTGTTTATATGTTAAAGAAATATAAAATCATTAATATAATATCACTCAATAAGTTAAAATTTGTGAAGTTAATATAAGTATGTGAGTCTGATGCATTATTTATTCTTCAAACTCAATAAATTCTCATGCGAAAGATCTTATTAAAAATATAAAATTATGGAATAAGTTATTCTACCTACTATTTTTTCTTTTTTCTTTTTTCTATTACTCTCCAATACCGTTAGATCAGAATCTCAAGAAGAGAGAGGAAGATAAATGTTAGTTAAGATTCTGATCTAACACTATTAGAGAATGATAAACAAAAGTAGACAGAAAAAAAAAATGATAAGTAGAATAACTTATTCCTAAAATTATTAATAAAATCTGACAAAATATGTGAACTGAATTCATATACGGCCAATGTACTAACAATGCATACATTTGCCATGTTGGGGCATTAAATGTGGTGTACTGACGCACGCATGATGGGTCCAAGCCAACATCCCCACTGCATGCCACCCAATTGAATCCATTGTTATTGTGTCTGGGCCATTAACCAAGTATTTGTCCACTCTAAGAAAACAACCCGGTAACTGCTGGTACACAATCATATGCAAAATGTCCAAGTTTCCCTCACCAAGTACAACGTAGCATTAAGCAGAGGAAAACTGAAGATAGCGATCCTCAAATGAGATTCATATGTAGATTAATTAAATAGTTGTAATTGATGAGTCTTGGAGAAATGGGATGAGATGGGTTCAGGAATTGAAAATGTTAAAGGACCTGGATTAATTCCGATTTATACACAGAGTGTTGTTCACGCTAGTTCCGACACCTTAGCATCAACGAAATATTTATTTGATCAAGGAAGAAGGGTATTAATATCAATATTTATAAATGGCTTTAGTGATTCCACAACATCTCATTTTATTTATAGGAAAAATGTTTCTTATTTTAAAGATCACAACTTTATATCATTTTAAATTTTAAATGAAAACATACATTTTACTCTTTATTTATTTATTAAAGATTAAAAAAGGAAATTACAACCTCATCTCTCATTGAAAACGCCGAATTATATTTATAGGTTTGATGTTTGTCATTTTAAATGATATAAGTTATGTCATTTTAGGAGAGAGATAGACACAGAAAAACGGAAATCATGGGAGAGAGAAAATGAGTGATTTTTTTAATTTAAAATTCAAATTTTCTGTGTCTGTATCTCTCTTAAAATAACATAACTTTCTGTCATTTAAAATGACAAACACTTTTCCCTATATTTATTTATTCTTTTACTCCTCTAGTTAAAAGCTGTGTAAGAGTTTAACGAAGGAGTTGCTTGTGTAATTTAAAATTCTAAAAACATACATATAGGCTTTGAAAATATGGTATTTTTCAGATTAAAAAAAGAAAATATATAGTCATATGCCACATGTGGGGCAAGAATAATATTTTAGAAGTGCTGCAGGTGACTAATATAAGAAGCAAGAAAATGATGGATTGTCTAATTGTCATCTATTTCATATTTGGTTGGTGTTATTTTATTATAAAGTATGATCTTGGAGAGTACCATTTCAATAAATATTTTTTAAATTTCCTTGTTCAGTTTCCTCCTAATTAGCAGATGCCACAAACAATTTAAAATAAGATACACTTTTGTTTTAATTTAAATTGTAGAGAAAGTTATTATATAGGTGACCTATGTTTAATCTAATAATAAATTTAGATAATATGCTAACGAAATTTTTTAATATTCACATTTTTTATGAATAACTTGCTAGGATTATAGTATTTCTAATCAAGCATTTTAAATGTTTCCTTTTTGTGTCATTAAGTTAACATATCTCCATCAGTTAAATTAGTCAAAACTGTGACAAAACTGTTGAGATGTCTTCTCCTTTTTCTTTTTTCTTTTCTTTATTATGTTTTGATAGTTTTCTTTTACACTTACCGTGACATGTCTTGTTCAATTTACGAGGAATCAATTAATGAACAATTGTACATATTTAAGTGTATAAAGCAAAGAATTGTTGTTCTTAAGTTCTTAAATCTCAAGTTATGAAGTAAACCATCTATCTTGGCGATGCCATTTCTTTTACCTCCTGTGCTTATAAAAATGTGTAGAATTGAACCTAATGATCTTTCGTCAATGTTATAAACAAAATATTTCAAAACTGACGAATTGGAGCACCGGTGCGTTGTTATTTTCTTAGTTAATAATAGTTAATAGTCTTTGAATATTAATATTATCTTCTTTAGAATCTCTATCTCCATTTGCATTGGAATTGAAGATAATATTTGTTTAAATTTAGAATCTGTTTCTCAATTTGCATGTATTTTCACTTTTTTTAAACAATAATAGATTAGTTAATTATGAATGTTGGTCTAGACATGAATTCCAAAAGTATTGAATTGTTTATCGACAACAATGGATTAAATTATTATCATCAACAGTAATATGTTATTGGCATTGCCTAAGACGGTGCTATTAATTTGTCATTTCCTTTGTACGCTATCATTAGAGGTTGAATTTGGTAAACTAAAATAATGATATTTGATATTCAGTATATTCATATAGATCTTAAAAATATGGGCAGAAAATACTTTCTTACCTAAAACCTTACCAAATCATCAAGTTAAAGCGATCGATTGGAACCATTTTTTTTTTCCCTTGCATACTTTTCGAATTATTAGACGTACTTTAGCTTCATCTTTTAAGCCCAAGGTTTTTTTTTTTTTTTAATCTATTTATTCATTTTTTCTAAACATTAATAAACACATAGCCTGACGGATAGAGAGTTCCAAATGTATACACACAACATCAAACTCAGTCCCATTGAGATTTGAGGTAAGAAGAAATAAGAGAAACTAGAGGATATTAATATTTATTACAACATCAAAATCCAAATGATTCTTCATAAGCTTAGCTGGCAAGAAAGGCTCGATGTTGTATACCACCTTGGGCAAATATAAAGCTTCAATAAATGGTATTTAATATTATATTATGTGTTAATTATTTGATTTATTTTAGAGAATTTGATAATGTTGGGCTGGTAGGGGGAGCCTAGTGGACCATGAGTTAAATTACGCCAACCATGATAAATTTGTAGTGCTGCTGTTGTATTAAAGATTCAGTGCATCCCACCAATAGAAATATTACATGTCAGTCAAAATTCTCTCTCCTCTGCCAATTTTTTTTTCTCTCCTCTGATGTGGAATGCTCACATTGGTAAAATGCACTGAATATAAATGCAATAGATGCACTTAAAATTTATTCGCCAATCCCATCAAATGGATCCGACACTATATTTTTTACCCTAAAATTTCAAGATATTGAATTCATGAATTCTTTCATTTATATGAATTTCACTTAATTTATTATTAGCCCATATAAGATTTTATTACACTTGAATATCTAAGATGTTGGTTCATTAGTTAGTTACTAGTTTGGTTAAAACATGAGTCTGCTTCCCAAAAAAAAAAAAAAAAAACATGAGTCGTGCTATATGAGAATTCCTTTACATATAAGCTAACGGCGCAACGTGTATATAGTATATACAACTTTTCCATTTAATTAGTCAATTTCATATATTTATTTATCATTTTGTTTCAATTCTGTCTTTAGTTCTGGCCATAAATCATTGGAATATTTCCGGTTTGGTATAAGAACAAAAATAAGGATGAAAAATTCATCAACCAACATAAGGATGAATTGATATGCATTTAAGCATAATGTCAGAGGTTTGAACTTTGAATCCTATAATAATCACTTTAAAAGGACTTTATTTATGCACTATTCCTGACTCAAAGTTTCATGAATTATTACCAGTATTATTATTATACCAAAAATAAATAAATGAATATATAAAAGACGAGCAAGTAGCGTGTCCATTCCAGTTCATTTTGTTTATTTAGAACTTCGTGGAGCCCTTATCATTTTAGAAAACGACGCAAAAACATGCGCCTACGCGTTTTAAAAAACGGGTTTGGCCCAATAATAGTCATAAATAATTGTAATTAAATAAAAGGCCCAGAGGCCTAAACACAACTGGAAAAATGAAAATAGGGAAATGCATCAAGTAGAAGCAGCATGGCCTTCTAGATACAAAATTGAAACAATCAAATCAAGCCTCAACAGTACGAAGCTGAAACAATATGTTCGGATCTTCATTTTTGTAAGCCCAATTTGTTAATGGTTTAACGTGGAACACCTATTTATTTATTGAATTATATTTATCTTATGTTGCATAAAATAAACAAGCTTCTTACATATAAAGTAAAAGTTGGTTCCACATCTATTTTTTTTCTTTTCTCTTATATGTGAGTCCCACTCGTAATTTTATGTCTATAACATGAGATAACACTTTTTTTACAACATAAGATAAATATAATTCTTATTTATTTATTTATGAGTAATATGACTCTCCCCCACATGAGGAGATTTTTTTTTTCTTATCCACATTCATCGAAAATTGCGCCTATATATTTTTTTCTTTTTTCGGGTCTCACGCTTTATTGGGCACGCAGGGGAAAAATCGTGCTGGAGAAGAGTTATATTACTCATTATTTATCACTATTATTCATGAATTTCTTGAATCTTGCATGAGTCAGTTCATATTTTTTGTAATATTTATTTGGAATTAATATTTCTCATATTGTATGAAATAAAAATTATCTCTTACATACATATAAAAATATGTGTGATCCATGTGGCGTCATATAAGATGAAAAGAGAGAAAAAAATATAGATCTCATATACTTTTATGTGTGTGTAGAAAATAACATGAAAAATATCAATCTCTATTTTTTCGAAAAAGTAATACTTCATATTGCACTTACTTATCAGAATATGAACAACAGCAGAAAAAAAAAGGATGCTAAAATTCTTTCATTCCCTTGATTTGGTCTTTGTGTTGGATTTAATTTTTATACCAACCACATATCCTTTTTCCAGCCTTTTATTTTTTCTGTAATAGTTTGGAAAAAAAAAATGTTTTTGTAGTTTGAGAAAATTGCCCTTATTCAATAGTTTGAGAGACAAAGCATGGAGAGTTTGAGATTTTACAGCTTCACTATGCATAGCAATATGAAACCAATTATGGAGGAGGTGGTGTTTGTTTGCATAGAACTGAAATAAAAATAAATGTTTACCAATGATGACAAATGGACATAAAGATTGTATCTTCAAACATTTGATTGGTTAGGATGTGAAGGAAACTAGTTTTGTTAGTGAGTTTGTTCACCTAAAGTCTTGATTCTCTTCTGATGACCACCTTCATCTACCATATCAAGGCCCGGCTGCCTTCAAAATAGGCTTAAATAGAACATTAAATGTTTTTCTTAACCAACAATAAAAATGTCCAAATTTAGATAAAATCCTTTAAGTGTTGATAATACTATTTTTAAATAAAAATATGGCATGAATATTATTTTTAACACCTTAACTTTACTAACTTTAAAAAATAGAATGAGGTGACAAAGACTAACATACATGTCATATTTTTATTAAAGAACAATACCACAACGTAATTTGTCTAAGTTTTATAAAAATAAAATAAAATAAAAAGTGCTTCTCTATAACATATCCAAGTAACTTTAACAAAGTCAACACCCCGTTGCCTAAAACTTGCAAATTAGTTGGTCAAGTGTATTACCAACATCACTTCCTTCCGATATTGATTTGGTGAGTTTTGTCGTTTTATTTAAAATCAAATAAAATGACAGACAAATTTCGTGAGCAGCAAAGTGAAATACTTCTTGTTTTTATTTTGTTTGTATTTTTATGTGTGATATAAATGGTATTTCGAAAAAAAAAAGTAACTAACTAATAGTAAAGTATGAGAATTTCATTTCATTTTATTTTTAAAAAATAGTAAGGTATATTTAACTTGTGTTACATATCTAATCAACTGAAAATTCAAAAGCGGGTAGCGGACAAATGATTTTAAGTGCTCTTCACGACTACACGTCCTCTTCAACGCTTTTATGAGTTATGACCGATTGCTAAGTGTTTTTTTTTTTTTGGAAATATTTCAATCGGTTCATCGTTTCGCAACTAATTCGACTCGGAGCGGGTCCAGGATTAAGGCTTTAAACTTCTTTCAAATGTGGTACTGGGAGAATTCGAACACATGCTCTCTCCCCATCTCTGCTCAGCTTCTATGCGTCAACTGAGCTACCACCATTTGGTATATTGCTAAGTGTTAATGCTAAGTCTTTGAACTATGTCTTCTTTCTTATCCATTTAACAAACATTTAATTAATTAATTATAATAATTTCTCCAAAAAAAAAATGTTTGTATGGATAATCTTTTTGCATTCCAAAAACTCGGAGTGGTTTTGTTGCATGACTCCACTTTGCACCAAAGATAGTTACACCCACCATTTTTCTTTCCCCGAAACCTGGCCCATCAACTTTGCATTTTAATACAAAGGCTTAATTAATTAAACCCATCTCCATTCATTCCCCATAATCATAACCTATTGTTACCGTAACTTATCATGCTTTTGCACCAAATTAATAATTGGGTTGGGTCAAATACAATTTTAAACAAAAAAACAAAAAACAAAAAACAAAAATAAATTCAAGTGCCGCTCATTTACTCATAAATCGCTTTAATTAGTTTTAAATAAGTGGCAGCAGCCGCACCACATGATTTACTGAAAAATCAAAGTTTGATTAATGAACTGAAATAATTTAATTATGGCTTTGACACGTTTGAAACGCTAAGTGCCACGATTCAGACGTGTGCAACGCTCCAGCGTATAAAATGCGCACTATAGTTGCAGCACAACAGAACGAGTGCACTTAACATAACAGTTAAAAACTGAATACGAAATCGCCGGCGGAGAAACACAACTTTCCGGTAACCAAATGGTGATGACCGGCGACGGTTATGGTATCGGAGTGGACGAATCGTATCGTTCGCTTCCGTCCCTCTACTTGACCTTCTTGTCGATCTGGTTCGTCTCTGCTTGCTCTTGGACCGCTTACACCTATAAAAGCCGCCATTTTCAGGTTCTTCGTTAATCATCTTCACTTTTGTTTAATCGACATGATTTTTTTTTTTGTATCGTTGCGTGTTGTTTGATTGTTTTGGATTTTTGATTGTTTCGTGCTTTTATACTTTGTGATTTTGAAACGGTTTCGTAACTGCTTTGTTATTGTGATGTTGTTTTGCTAGAGCAGTGGAATAAATTGCAGTGGACACTTACTTCGGTTCCGTTGATTAAAGCATTGCAGCTCATGCTATCCTTCCTCTTCTGGTAGGTTTTTGTTTTTGTGGCTTGTTGAATACTGTACTGGAATTTTTGGCGTTGAAGTTAAAGATATGTGTATTTTGGTTTTGATATTTGAATTTGGATGGCATTATCTTTCAGTAAGTTTAGACAAGGATTTGTTAGTATTAATTAATTGTTTCATAGTTATGAAGAGCAGGTAATTCTTGTCTCAGTTGATAGTTCAGGAGACAAATTAAGTGTATGTTTGGAGGCAAAGAAGGGGATACCGAATTTTTTTATTTTAAGTAAATTTTTCATTTGATTGAGAATCATTACTTTATGCTTAATAAACATTTTGTAATTCTCTATTTAGAAACAAAAATTTAACCTCCACATCTTGAGCCAAAACCTCAAAAAAGCATTGGATTTATATGTCTTTCCTCTTCTATATTCATCACTTTGTACTTGTTCGCCCAATTTTTGACTCACACTTGAATTCCTAATAATTCAATTTCCAACGCATAAGACTATATAGGAGAGTACTGTACTTTTCGGAATACTTGTCTGGATTAGGGCGTGGAAATACATAGATATATTTGTTGTAGGCACGACTATATTGATAGAATATTTGCAACTGAAGGACGACAGACACTGATGGGAAAAGGCAAATAACTTGATAAAATTGAGGTGCATTAGATGTGAGGTTGTGCAAGCCTTCTCATATGTACATGTTTGAACTTACAAGTTGTTCCATTTAGCTGAACGTATGTACCTGTTTTTATGCATAAAGGACACATGGATTAATCCTGTAGAAAGTTATTGACAGGGAGAGGGGACAGTGCTCAAATTATAAACCTGAATTTTGAAGTGTATTTGTCGAATTGCCCCTGTAATGGAGAGCTAATTACATCATAAAGCAGTTTATTATGAAAGTGGTAGTTTATGAGGTCCTGAGGGTGAGCTTTGGAGTAACGGTAAGATTGTTTCTTGTGATCGGAAGGTTGCGGAACGAGTTTGAGAGACAGCCTCTTTGCAAAAATGTAAGAATAAAGTTGTGTATAATTGACCCTCATCCTTATCCTCAAAAGTCGGTAAGCCTTGTGCACCACGAGGTTTGCCTTTTTAGTTTATGAGGTTCATTGTATATCAAAGTCAATTCCATCTTTTATTTAAGAATGATTTTTCTCATTGTAAGGTAGCCCCATATGTATAAATGAGTTTGAAGATGATTCTCCGTGCATTTTTAGTGTGAGACTGGACAAGGCTTGGCATACTTCGAAGCTTGTTTGAAACAACACATCCTAGTAGTGTGAACTTTGTAAAATTGTATTTGTTGTCTGCAAAAATTTACTTCATTGGTTTTGGTGACACCATTCTTGCAGGTATTCATGCTTCAACTTCCAGGCATGCTCTTTGTGGATGTCATTTGGGGTGTATGTAACAGGGGTGCTATTTCAGACAGCTGCTTTTGTCTCCTTTTTGCTCATTTCTCATGGTTACTGCATCATGTGTGAGCATCTTTCTTTAAATGAACGCCGTTCGACTGCCGCTCTTGCATGTGTCTTTTACTTGACTCTAGTTGGTTACAGGGCTTGTGTGCCATACTTCACTGTGAGTTTCTTACCTGGTCTATGTAATATGCAGTTTAACTGGTGAAACTGCTATTTTTGTGATTTATAATAAGAATGCATGGTTCTTTGAACTAATTAATAATTGACCAAATGTACAGGTGCTTCTGCTACTAAATTATTTTATTTCATTCTATATAATATTCCACCATATATCCCAAAACCTACTAGTATTGCGAGAACAATTGAGCATTATAGAAAATGAGGATGTTCAGGCAATGCACGATGCTGTTTATAAGAAGTACACAATGTTCAAGTAAGTGCCACACATTTGAGAAGTGTATATGAGTAATTTCTTGCCAAAAGTCAGATATATCTCTGCGCATGCAAACAAGAATTCATACTTAATTCGTCCACATGCTTTCCTTTACTTTGTGCAGGAAATTTCAGGGTGCAATGCAGATAGTAGCAATGGCAGAAACTATGGTATTTTATTTGGGTTTCATTTAGTAAATTTTCACGAACAATAATATATATAAATATCTGACTTTGAAAAGCTCATTAATTTTAGATATATATGAACATGGATGACTCTTCAGAGAATTACTGGCTTCGCTTAATGATCAGAGAATGGACACAGTTCTGCATCTTTGTGTACATTGGGTATGCTTGTCTGTGTTCCAGTGCTAGAACATTCAATTCTGTGAAATTTATAAATTTCCCTAACAAAAGAAGCACTTAGTACAAGAAAACTATTTATGATTTGCCCCCAATTATTTGTCCATTTCTAACATTAACCAGTTCTTAATCTATTCCTTTACCTACAGATGGATTTTTAGGTCACAAGATTTGGCACCACACTTCTCTGTTATGCCTTCCACAAAGTGTAAAGACGAGACTCTGGTGCCTCCCATCTATAGAATTGTAAGTTATCTATCATCGAAACTTGCAGAGGTCAAGTTGCCAATTAAATTTATTATTGAAACATACTCTCTCGGATCAGCTTAGACTGTTAGGGCTCATTCCCATATTCAAAGCAGATAATTGAAGAATTAATCTATTCTAGATTTTTTTTATAGAATATTATTCTCTTTTCTGACTACACTTTGCACCTTGGTGTGCAGGAAATGGATGCAGCAACGTTCAAAGAATTTAGTAGTCATGAATGGCACATTGGGGTGGTAAGTGTTACACATGCTCTCACATTCTTTAGTTGGACAGTTTACTAATTTAGTGGTATTCTGATTCATTCTTAAAACATTATTCCAAGCATTGAATCCTCTACAAAGACGCGCAAGTTTGTTAATTTGTATAAGATTTCGGTGACTTCTGTTATTCATTCATTTATTTATTTATTTACTGATACACTCATTATAAGTTCAAATAATTAAAATAGGTTCATCTTAATTTTTATGCCTGTGTAGCCAACTTCAACTACTCATGAAGAAAGCTCCAAAGATGAAGTTATAGTAATAATTCAGCATCCTCGTGCACAGAGACTAAGAAAGCCCGATGCTTTTTCTCATAGCGCTGACTGTTTTGTTGTGTCAGATCTCAATACAAATTCATCTTCATGCCAAATATAACAAATGAATGGGTACGATGGTTTATTTATGTTTAATTATCGCACCACCACTTCTTTTTTGCTCAGTTTAGGAACCAGGAGTTAAGGGTAAAATAGTGAGTTTTAGCTCGTTTACCACAGGGTAGTGACAGCTGCAAATATGTATCAATACATTTATCAAAGTAGTGATAAGTGTGTATATTCTTCTTGATTCCAGTGATGGTTACATTTATATTAATTAGTAATCGTGATTGTTCTCACGTAGTTAGCCTAAAATTAATGTTGTAAAGATACTCTGTCAAATATTAAAAAAAAAAAAAAAAAACTATAACATGAGATTACTATTCAAGACCTCCTACTATATTAAGAGATCATAACGTGTTTACAGTTAATTAACGATTTAAGTGAACTAGATCATCACTTACCAAAAAAAACAAAAAGTGAACTAGATCATATTATGCAATTTATTTTTGCGGACATAAAATTCTCTTTAATTGAATTAGGTGTAAACCAGTTGAATCGCAATATGTATAGTGTATATTAAAAAATAATTTAAAAATACATATTAAAATATTTTTTTAATTATTTGTTTTATTAATACAGATTTTTAGGTTGATTTTTTATTTTAAATCACAAATTAAGTCTTTATTTTTTTCCTTATTAATAATGATGTTTTAGATTTTTTTTAATTTGAATCTTAAATCAATTTTTGATTTTAATATTAAAAATTAAAAAATTTGATTTGATTTTCGTATCATATGATACACGATACATATCGTATTATATGACACAATATTGTATGTCAGATACAAATTCCTTTTCGCTATACCCCATGATACATATTGCTGCGCTTATAAATCGTATCGTGTATTGTAAGATACTAATAACTATAATATAAACTACAATTTTTTTTAACATAAGTATAAACTACAATTATAGGTTTTGAAAGTTTAGTCTCTGAAAAATAAATAATATCAATTCAATTCTTTCATAATAAAAAGGGAATGAAATTAACATCAATTTAAACCGTCAATAATAGAAACTAATATTAATACATTCTATTAAGCTTGTGGTATGTGATTAAAACAGTAATTTTGATATTATTTTTTATGATTAAGTGAAGAAATTGAGGTTACATCGTACATGTCTTAGAAGTAAAAAAAAATTATTCAAATCTTTCAAACTTCAAAGAAGAAAAATAAATAATTAAATATTGAATATAGATGAAGGTTATAATTACAATTTTTTTTTTTTTTTACAACCAATATCTTAACCGTTGATTTTCGTCCATCAACGGTTAAGATTTTCACAAATAAAATTTATTAATTAATTATTAATTTGCAATAAATCTTAACCGTTGATTGACGGAAATCAACGATCAAGATATTAATTGTAAGAGATTGTAAAGACTAATAAGTTGTAAGGATAATCTTTCTCTTGAATCTATTTTAGAAACAGTAATAAAAGTTTTTTTCTTCTTTTTTTTGAACAATAGTAATAAAAGTTAAAAGCGTAGTTAAATGAACAAGTTGTGGGCAATTTGGGAAATAAAAGAGTCACGTGCAGCAGCATCATAGTCATGGTCATGGCTGTCATTCGTTGTTTAGTTGGTAACTCACTCTTGTTCCTCCACCTGTCTTTCAAAACCTTTGTCGCGCAAAACGCTCAAGCAGATCACAAATTTTGGTTTCCAACTTTTCCCAGAATTTTTTTTCATTTTCGATTAAAACAAAGTTCCTCTTCTTATCTTCATCGATGGCATCTCGCCGGCGCATGTTGTTAAAGGTCATTATCCTCGGAGATAGTGGGTATGCTTCTACTTTTTTTTTTTTTTTTTTTTTTTTTAATTTCATGTTTTTTCTTATGAATTTAATCAACAAATGGGCGATATCATAGCATGGCCAGAGAAAAGGAAAAGGGTCGTTGCTTTTATCTTCGAAGTGTATATTTTTTAATTGAAATTTCCAATCTTTTGTTTGTTTTGCAAGCTAAAATTGGATTTTTGCTTTCAGGAACCTGGGATGTTAAGGATTAGAGGGAAAAAAAGGGAAATGATTAATAACTATGTCTTGATTTTTGAAAACATGGAATTTTTCTTATCAAAACATGCCTGTTTGATGCTATTGTATGTTTGAATTATTCACCAAGCTCTCTCTGCTGATTGGCATTTGTTTGATCTGTTTATGTTTTTTTTTTTGGCAGGGTTGGTAAAACATCACTGATGAATCAGTACGCCCAAATCTCGGATTTTTCTTTCAATTTTTTTTAATCTACTACTGGGAAGTGTTTGATGAATATCTTTTTATTTGATTTGTATTATCATGATCATTATTTTCTCTCCTTGCATATAGGTATGTGAATCGTAAGTTTAGTAATCAATATAAGGCTACCATCGGTGCGGATTTTCTTACTAAGGAAGTTCAATTTGAAGATAGGTTGTTCACATTGCAGGTGAGAGATACAAGAGCATACTATTTCTTTTTTGCATAAAATGAGGATATTGTAATGTACATTCTTTTATAATGTGTTCTCCAGTTTTGACTTAAATGACCCTGCCATTCTGCATTGAATTGAGCTATTACGATGATCAATTTCATTATCTCCTTGTATATAACCTATATCAGTTTTCACACAGCTCATGAATGTATTTTGTTCTGTAAATACTATTTTCTCAGATACACTGAATTCTTGTTACTTTTCAAATGAACGTAGCTTGAGTGTCTTTAATTCTCACAAGTAATTGAGTTTCATTATGAAGCTTAATATTCATTAATTTATAATATAAATATCTTCACTTCTTCCTCCTATATTTATAATATTTTTTCCTTGCAATTCTTTTGACATTGCAACTACATTATGGGTTTTCTTGTAATTGGTAGCTTTGTGGATTAAAATTTCTTTGCATTATCTTTCAATTTCATTTTTGTTGTGATTTTATGAAGTATGAAGCCTTTTGGCCGGTCAAGTGAAAAGGGTTACAATAAAAACAATGTCTGTATGATGTATAAAATGATGGCCATTGTGCATCATGACATCATGATATGTGACGATGGTTGGGGCAAGTGCTCGACACTTTGTACTGAATGAAAGAACAATGTTTGGTTGTTATTTTTTGCCATGATATTCATTGAATGGTTCTGTATTCTTCCATCTGTTTGAAGTATTTGGAAGAGAGATTAATCATCTAAGATTGACATGTTCTCACCGTACAAGCAGATTTGGGATACTGCTGGTCAAGAGCGGTTTCAGAGTCTTGGTGTGGCTTTCTACCGGGGTGCAGACTGCTGCGTCCTTGTTTATGATGTTAATGTCATGAAATCTTTTGACAATCTTAACCACTGGCGAGAAGAATTTCTTATTCAGGTAATTTTTTGTCATACTTTGGCTCTGTGGTAGGCATCTCTGTAACACCTTTATTAAAGAACAGCGAGAAACTCATGCAAATATTTGATTTTCAGGCTAGTCCATCTGACCCTGAAAACTTCCCATTTGTTGTCTTGGGAAACAAAATAGATGTTGATGGTGGGAATAGCCGAGTTGTAAGTTACTTCTCTCTTCATGACATAATTGCTTATTGACTGACCTTTATGAAAATTTTTGGAGTTCAATTATCTGTGGCAAATAGGCTTTCTGCTATAGTTGTGAGAAGATATGATATAAGCTACTCTCTTTCTTATATACATTCAATTATTCACCCTGTGTTGGGTGGTTAACTGTACATGTCTGCGTTCATTACAATCTATTATATTGCAGATTTCTGAGAAGAAAGCAAAGGCATGGTGTGCTTCCAAGGGAAACATACCATACTTTGAGACCTCTGCAAAAGAAGGATTTAATGTTGAAGCTGCTTTCCAGTGCATAGCAAAGAATGCACTCAAGAATGAACCTGAAGAAGAAATGTGAGTATTCCTTAGTTTTCTTTATGCATGTCATTTATTCATTAATGATTTACAATTTCTTAGTTTTAAATGTTTTAAGTGTAGCAGTTTACACTCACTCATCACAAGTATTAACTTTAGCTTATGTTTGATTATAATATCAGGTACCTGCCTGACACAATCGATGTTGGTGGCGGTGGACGACAACAGAGATCTACTGGCTGTGAATGTTAAGTAGAGAAAGTTCAGTGAACCAGCTTTGCTTGCTTGTTTGATGCCCAAAAGACAAGCTCCCCCCTCATTGATTATTAGCTAGCAAGTACTTTATTCACAATGTAAAACCAAGGACAAAAATTACATATTCTATTTTTTATCTCGCTAGTGGGTTAGATGTTCATCTTTCTTTTCTTTTTTAATCAAACTATTCCTCTTTATCTTTTATGTTTGTGTCCATTCTTCTACCTGATCAGGAAATGTATACTGAAAATTGTTCCCTGTACGGTCATGAGTTTATGACATTGAGGTTGTTAGTTTAGGCATGGCTTTAAATTGTGTATCAAATATTAAATATTGTGGTGCTTGGTGTTCCCCCACCTTCTTTTTTGACCCTGCCTCCCTTGTTTTTTATTCCCTCCTCCCTTTTTCAAAGGTTCTCATTTTAAGTTTCAATACAGAAGATTCTTAAAGGTGCTGGATATTCCTCCAGTCTGGAAAGGGCTCGTTATGGATTTCCATAAACTTAAAAAAAGACAAATTAGAAAAATACCATTTCTGTGATTGGGTGAGAAAAAATCCTTGAAACTTCATAAAATTTAGGGCTTGTTTTAAATCTGTTCTAGAAAACAGTTTTTTGATTTTCAGAAGAAAAAAAAATTCGTTTGGTAAAGCTTGTTTTGAAAACTAAAATTAAAAATTGTAGTAGATGTTTTTTTTTTAATCAAATTTAAAGAACATATTTGAGTTATTTTTGTTTTTTATTTTGGTTTTTAACTTTCAAAACAAAACAAAAAAAAATCATAAAAAAACTCATATTTCTATAACTATTTTATAAAATAACTTTAAGAATAAAAAAATAAGAACGCAATCAAATAAGTTCTTAATCTGTTAGGGGTGAGATCCGTGTGATCTAGTGAGGCCGTAGTATAAATTAAAGCTCAACTATGGAGTAATGGTAGATCTCATACGAACATTGAGAATAAAGGGATATGTGGGTATGGTGATTTTGAGGTTAAAGTTTAGCAGAATAACAACAATGATAAGTAGTGTGTAAAAACTACTAAATTTCATAATATAAAAATATTTATAATTTAAATTTCAAAATCATCTTTTGAATGGTTGATATGATGTCATGTGCGAGCATATTCTTAGTGTTACAGGAGTACCTATTATGAGTACCTACTTTTTTTTATTAAAAATAAGAAAAAAAATAAAATTCAGATGCCAATAACCATAAATGAGCGGGCGAAAAAAATAAAATTAAATGTTATTTTCTTCTTTAATTTTAGTAAAGTTGCTGAATCTTCAGTATTGAAGATATTTTCGCCATGTACATTGTTCAAAAATTAATTTTGTATTTGGAAAAATATTTATCCTTTTAAAGGACATAAAATTATATTATTTTAAGTGAAAGAAAGATATAAATTAATATTTTTTATTTAAAATTTAAATTAAAAAATCACTCACTTTCTCCATTCAATGATTTTCATTGTTTGTGTCTTTCTTTCACTTAAAATGACACAATTTTATGTCCTTTAAAAGGAGAACATCAAACCCTTTTTATAATTATTCAAATTTAAAAATGTGAAGTTGAGCGATACACACGGGCCAGGTTTCGCTGAGAAAACAAACTTTTGTTGGCAGAAAAGCCCAATATCCCGAAAGCCCACAAAGGGCCCACGATGCAAATCGCCGCCTCAATCGGTGCCGAACTGAACATATTATAGGATACAGATTATGAAATTAGGGTTCAAAAATCAAAATTGGATGGAGTCCACCAAGGAACAATCCGGATTGCTGCACCAGATACTACCTCCGCGCCTAGAAGACGCAGGTCTCGAAGATCCTGCACTTCCACCGGAATCCATCCATGAAGCATTTCTCAAAGCCGCCACCGCAGTGAAATCACGCGCCGCCTCTATTTTCTCCGTCACGGACGACGAAAACGACGCAGATTGCGTCAATGATCCGTGGCCCACCGGCAATGACGCCACCGACGCCGTCGTGGGAATCGAGCTGGAAAATGAGCCGTCGGGACCCTGCACCGTCTTGAAGGGGTGCGAAGCGGTTGCCGACGAAGTCAAGGTCGGTGGCGGTGGCGTGGAGGAGGTGGTGGTGTGTGAAGGAGTGAAATTGGGGGAAGAAAGTGAAGCATGTGTGGATGAGTTGCAAGGGTTGGGTATAAAAGAGAAAGATGATGTGAAGAACGGTGGTGTTGGAGGGGAAGAAGAAGAAGAAGAAAAAGAGAAGAAACCTACCTTGGTTGAAGGCTTTGTGTGAAAAGCTAATAATATCTTTCTGTTTGTTGGGTTGGTTTTGTTCGTTCTGTTTCTGTACCCAATTGTTAATTATCCTAAATTTGTACTTTCTTCTCTATAATAGCAATATGGAGAGTCTTCTTCAAAGTTCTAAATTTTTAATGTTTTGAATTCACAGATTATCTCTGTAATTATTAATTGAGATTTTGGTGTACAACACATTTTTTGATACGGAAAACTAGTAGTTATCCAATATCCATGCACTCATCAGTATCATACTCTCTCTCTCTCTCTCTCTCTCTCTGGGAAACCAGAAGTTTAGGCCATAAACAGCAACTCAGTGCATTGAAACGATCATGTCATAGTATCAACCTAGATAGCAACACATTTCAATAGTAATTTAGAGTGCAAAGAGGAGTCAATCAATTTCAAAGTAATAACTGACTTTCATTGTCAATTGCTAGTTACACGTTAATAAATAATATACATTTGCACTAGAACTTGTAAAGATGTTATTGTAACTACTTATCATATGACAGATGCAAAACTACGGGGATGTATTGGAGTTCCCATATTATGCCTAGAATTAGTTGCACTAATGTGTGTTAGTTTTGCACCTTAATGAATTATAACCCCAATGTTTTATTAATTATGAAAGTTCCATCTGCAAAATTAGGAAACTTTTACATCATTGGCTCGGTTAGTCTTAACCATTTGGTGTATCGTTTCGAGGGGGAGGAAAAAGGAAAATTGATAGGAGGAAAAATCATCTTCTCCATAGAAATTAATGTTTCTATTGTAAAAAAAATTTCCTGTTAAAAATAAATGAATTCTATTATAAAGAGGGAAAAAAAAATTATTGTGAGTCCTACATATATTTTACTGGGCCCCACTAATTGGTTTTGTCAGCCGCCGGGGGGAGGGGGGGGGGGGGGATTTTTTTTCTCCTGTGACAAACTATTAACCCTAAAATTTGAACCTAACATAATAAATTAAGTTATTTCACAAAGTTATTCCTATACCAATATGTGCTAAAGTTCTGCCAATCCAGATTAATAATCTGATCAAGATGTCACAGGATGAATATGAACTGAATCATTCTTTACAATCGTTAAAGCTCCGATATAGATATCAAAGAGCTCTCACAATCATCAATTTCCATATTACAAATTATTGACTGATGCTAATGTAACTGAATGCAGACCAACCGATCTTACGTTGACTAAACCAAGGGAGTTAACAGTGGCTTTCCAAGGAAATGAGCCTCCAGGTTTCCAATAACAAGATCAGCCATTGCAGTTCGAGTTTCTACTGTGCCGCTTCCAACATGAGGCAACAAGACAACGTTTTCTAACCCAAATAGCTCTTCAGGAACATGAGGCTCATTTTCAAACACATCAATCCCAGCCCCACCTAAACGACCTTCAAGCAATGCTGAGACCAGCTCACGTTCATCAACATGCTTACCACGCCCAATGTTAATTAGAACACCCTTGGGACCCAGTGCATTCATGACCTCCCGATTGACGATGTGATGGGTTTCCTCTGTAAGAGGGCAAGCAACAACTAGTATATCGCAGTTGGATGCTAGCTCAACAACACTTGGATAGTACTTGTATTTTGAATCTCGTTTTTCAGTTCTAGAGTAGTAACATATTGAACAGTTAAATCCTTCAGCTCTCTTGGCAACTGCTGTGCCAATCCTTCCCAGCCCAATAATGCCAACAGTTTTCCCAGAGAACTGGAAGGAAAACACGCAAGGTGAAAATTAATTCCCTGTCGGAAAAAGATGGTGGGGGGGGGGGGGGGGGGGGGGGGGGGGGGGGGGGGGGGAATACTAAAAGAAAATAAATTAGAAGTATAAAATAGATTTTAAATTAGCATGATATGATACAGGTAAATCCTTAAGATTGAAGCTCAGTACTTCTTACAACATGATGATAGACCATTGGTGTGCAATTTCAAATTGAGTTTTTCACCGCCATTCTGAAAGTCATACAAAACTATCTAAAGAGAGGTAATGACAAAAGGATCATAAAAGAATGCTATGTTCACATTAATTGTCTATTAAGTTAGGTGTGGGATTTTCTCTAGGTGTAATAAAAAGAGCTTCTGAGATGATGAATGATGATAATAAGATAAAGACAATTGGTTCTTTGCATATGCAGAACGAAGCTAAGTAGTGAGTGCATGTGGCAGTCACCAAAGCTCACTGATTAACACTATATGTTCTTATGACAATTCTCCTCACAGTAACACAATTGTGAGCAAAGAGCAGCTATCAAAGAAACCATGGGCATGGCACGCCCATAAAAATGCATGAATATCAGACAAAACGAAACGTTTCTAATCCTCTGTATCATTAAATTCTGATTCATGCTCTTCATAAGACAACACAAAACTGATAAATGAGAAGATAAGCAACATATCCGCAGAGTGAGATACCAAAAAAGTGGTAAGTAACAGTTTCATGTATCAGATGTTCAGTGAGGAAATTGATCGAACACATGGCATCCCAAAAAAGAAAAAGAAGAAAAAAAAAGGGAATAAAAACTGTTTGTTACCTTAGTGGTCAACTTGTAATCACCTTGTTTCCATTTTCCACTTCTGACGTAGCGATCGCACTCGCAAATCCTCCTCAAGAGTGCGAGGATCAACCCGATGGTCAAGTCGGCGACATCATCGGTCAACACGTCAGGCGTGTTGGTCACGCGAATCCCTTTCTCCTTGCACTTCACCAAGTCAATCTTGTCCACGCCCACGCTGAAGCTCGACACGATCTCTAACTTCGGCAACGCATCGATCAGCTCCGCGTCGGCGCCGGCGTTCGAGCTTCCGACGACGGCGCGGATGGTGGTGGCGTGGTCGTTGAGGAGCTTGGCCTTCTGCGGGTAATCCCATACCCGGAAAAGCTTGTAGCGCTTATCCAACTCTTGTTCCAGGTAGGTTAACCCTTGGACCACAAGGAGTACACCAATGGTTCCCATTTTACCGCGAATTAGGGTTCGAGTTTCGAAAAAATGGGAGTTACAGAAGGTTCGATTGTGAGTCAACGAGAAAGCTAATGATTTTGCAGATAAGATTCTATTTAAACTCTTCACGTATCTATGTTAATATTGGAGTAAACATTTTTTTTTTACAATATTTAGGAAATTCTTTTTAGTTCCTGGTAATAAAAAAAAGACTAAATTGGTCCCTAACAGTATATAAAAAGGGCCACATTAGTAACGGATGAGTTGACATAAGGATGACCCCTTTTTTCATAATTTTAGGGACCAATTTAGTTCTTTTTTATTGTCAGAGACTAAAAAAAATTTCGTAAATATTGCCAGAGACAAAAAACAAATGTTTACTCTTAATATTATACAACTCGGACCGGTAGTTGAACCGGGTTGGTCCGAACCGGGACTTGATATTATACTTTATTTATTTTTCTTCAACACCGATATTACAATCTTAACGAACAATTATAGAAAAGGGAGAGGAACGATCAATTTCCGTTGCGATTATAATCTATTAGTATTGGAAAAAAGTAGATAAATTAGATAAAAAAATACAATAGATATAATATCCTATATTGAATAATGATAATAATTTTATTAATGCTTAACATATTAAGCGATAGAATATTACGTATATATATTTTTTTTCATACTTTACTCTGTATGCTATCTTATCCCATATACTAAATACCTTTTAATTAAGGGATGAGATGTTATGCGTAACTTGTTTCATGCCTACACCATCGTCAATCACGATTTGGTAATTCTTTGTCTAATAATGGATATCTTAGAATTCAAATTTTTGGATCGATTGCTTTTAATTGATAATTTTTATTTTTAAATTCTTATTTTTAATTTCTATTTTTAATCGCACAAAACCCATCTTTTTACTTCTTATTTTTAATTGACTTATTAATATCCTTGCAAATTTGTTGAGAGAGACGATTTAGGTTGTTCATTTTATTACAAATCATTATTTTTACAAACCTGATCAATTTAAGTGAGGTCGACGGCTCACGTCAAGTATAAATAGACCGAGCAGCCTGACTTTTTTAATAAATAGAACAAGCTAGGTTTAATAAAAGCTTGTTTAGCAAACCAAACCAAACCTACTTTAATAAGGCTTGGCTTGCAAGCCATTGAGCTAGCTTGATATATTATTATAATAAATAATATATATTTTTATTAATTTTTACTATAATAAATAAAATATAAATAATACTTTTTAGCATAAGAGATGTAATTATATGTGGACTGAGCGAGTTTTATGATTATTTTTGCTCTGACGAAGGAATACAGAATTTGTTGCATTTATAGTCTCAATATTTGGACATATGAGACTTTGAAAAAATATATATTTTATAATTATAAATAAGTCAAGTCAAGCTCAACCCAAGCCTTTAATTTTTTATGAACAAGTCAAGTCAAGCCTAAAATTTAGTTCGTACCAGTCTAATGGGTCAAGACAAGCTTTAAATATTTTTTATAGGCTTGGCTCGTTTAAGGTAAAGTTTGTCTCGCCCCAACTCATTTTCACCCCTAACAACAACTATTATTAATATTTTGTCTAATTCAATCAATTTAAATTCATGGGTGATTTAAATATTTGAATTAATTTTTTTAAGGTACCCTAAACTATCTAACAATATAATGAAAACTTGAATAATTTGGTTAAACGGTAGTTAATTATTAACTTCCTTGAAAAATTTAAGGAAATTTTTTTCACTTATGATTATCATAAGAACATAAACAATGTTTTAATTTTTATTATGGTCAATAGTTGTAAATATATATATTTATCATTTCTCAAACTGCTTAAGATAATCTTAGCTCCGATTACTAAATCATAATCGTACAAAGATGGATCAATGGAGATAAAGAAAGAGAGAAAAAGGAAATCATAACCATTCAAAGGTGAATAAATTAATATAAGGAAATAAATAAAACAGCGTAATTTTGGGATAGCCAGAGATAAATTTATCTCAAGCTGCTAGGATTTTTTTTTTCTCTCTCTCTATATATATATATATATATATATATATGAAAAAAAATATTTCTCCGGCAACTTGAGATAAGTTTATCTCCGGCCACCTTAAAACGACGTCGTTTTATTTATTTATTTTCTTATATTAATGGATTTACCTTTGAATGGTTATTATTTTCTTTTTCTCTCTCTCTTCTTTTATCACCACCATTGATCCATCTTTGTACGTTATGATTTAGTAGCCGGAGATAAAATTATTTCAAGCAGCTTGAGAAACGATAAGCCATATATATATATATATATATATATATATATATATATATATATATATATATATATATTATGCAGGAGATCTTATTTGGTGGTCCAGGATCACCATGATCCCTTCCAAAAATAAAATTGAAATGGGATTGAGAGAAAAATTATTGAAAATGAAAGAATTTAAAAATCAAATATTTTTCCAAGAGAATAAAGGACCATCAAAAGTGTTTGTGCTCCTAGAACACATTAAGGTGGTGTTTGGTTGGGGAGAAGTGAAAATTTTGATGGGTAACTGCATATGGGTATCTGTCATTACCACGTTTGGTTGAAGGTTTTCACTTGATTTTCCCATCTAAACCAGATGGCTAGCAAAGGAGGAAGAGACCAAAAATTAGAGAAGTGCACTGTTGAGAAACCCCTTTGAAGATGTGGAATTGCTATTCAAAACTGGATAAATGAAAAAGTTTTTAATCACAGACAAGTTTACCCCTGCGATTCTTATCACAAACACCTCTAATCCATGTATGTTTTTTGTGAAACAGAGGCGTCTTTTCTCTATATTCTAATAGGGAATGTTGTCTTCCTCAATTGGGAAAAAAAGTTCCTACCATCTTCTAATTCAATGGTCCATATAGCAGTGATGAACTCTTAATAATTGGGACAATCAATAAAACCAAGGTTGTTTTACGAGGATAGTTTCGTAATTTCATTAAATTTTCTCATCAATATTTTATCTTCAACCAAACACACATTCAGAAATTTAATTCAATTTTCCTGGTAAAATTTTGTCCAACCAAACAACTTTTTTAAAACTTTCCTATCTAACTCACTTTTCCTCCAGATCCCTAGTATTTACATTTCTCTAGTATTATAAAATTTCTCCCCAACCAAACACTACCTTAAGCAAAATCCCTTATGCAGAAGACGAAAAACAATCAAAACATTTGTATTCTTCTCTTCTTTCCTTAAGTTAAAAAACAGTTGTATTCTTCTGTTAGAGATTAGAATCATTGCTAACAAATAATTTATGGATACATAATTCATTATAGTAATCAATTAGCAGTTAATTATTAATTGGCGATGTTCCAATGAATTACTGACTTTTTGCACTCAATTTGAGTAAAGCAAAATTTTGTTTTTATTATTATTATTATTGGTATTTGGCAGATACAAATCCATTGATACACTCACCTGTTTCCCATCCAGAAGAAAGGCCGCATTTAAAAATCATTAAAATGACGATGTGCTATTATTTGTTGAAGATTTTGGGAGGGAAAAATGAATTTTAGGGTAGGAATTTCAATTTTAATTTCTGCATTGAACCAAATTTTCATAGGCATGTGGCTTTGGTTTTTGAATTATGTATTTTATATAATATTTTGGTTACATGGAGATACTTTACCTTTTGAAGTGAAACACATCTATTCTCACCACCAAACTGTTCATCAATTAATTTAAATTCATAGGTAATTTAAATATTGAAATTAAATTTTCTATTGTACTTTACACTATCGTATAATATAATGAGAACATGTATATTTTGGTTAATCGGTCATTAATTATTAACATTATTGGAAAATAAGGATTTTTTTAATTTATGATTCTCGTAAGAACATAAGCAATCATTAATTTTAATTGTTTTTATAATCAATAATTTAAAAAAGAAAGAAAGAATTATCTTCTGCAGAAGTGACCGAGACAAAAAAGCAGAAGAGTTGTATTCTCCTGTTAGAATCATTGCTATCACATAATTTATTGATACATAATTCATTATAGTAATTAATTATTAGTTCTTATTAATTATTGATGTTTCAATAAATTACTGAATTTTTTCTCTCAATTTGCGGACAGCAAGTTTTTCTTAGGGGGGGAAATTTCTCATTGATTATTGGTATTTGGTAGTTGCAAATCCATCGACACACTCACCGGTTTCCCATCCAAAATAAAGGCCGCAATTAAAAACACATTAAGATCGATATGCTATTATTTGTTGAAGATTTTGGGAGAAAAAACTGAATTTTTGGGTACGAATTTGAACTTCAATTTATGTATTGCACCAAATTTTCATTGGCATATGACTCTGGTTTTTGAATTATGCATGTATTTTATATAATATTATGGTGGATAGGTTATTTTGCATACTATTTTTTTTTACCTACCTTTGTCTATCATTATCCAACATCGTTACATCAGAATCTCAATACGAGAGAGATAGTAAATGTAGTTAAGATTCTGATCCAATGATGCTAGAGAGTAATAAATAAAAGTAGGCAAAAATAATGATAAATAGAACAACCTATCCAACTTGTTTTTTCCCATATCTTTGGGGGTAGTCTCGAGACTTTCTGATGATATCATTGAACTCTTGATTGTTAAATCAATCTTATAGAGTAAAAATAAGACCAAATGGTGGTAGCTCAGTTGGCGCATGGGAGCTGAGCAGGTGGGGGTGAGGGCATCTGTTCGAATCTCTCCAATATCACATTTGGGAGGGGTTTAAAGCCTTAATCCTAAATCCGCCCCGAATCGGACTAATCGCGAAGCGATGAACCGAAGGAATATTTCCAAAAATAAATAAATAAATAAGGGATTAATAAATAGGCCCAAACGCATGACAAAAAAAAATTAAAATATTACTATTTTAATAAATAATTACGAATAAGTTGCAGTTTGAATATTATTTTCGAATTTACAGTCATTCACGCTCAAGTTAGGCGTGACTCCCAAGGCATTAACGCCTAAATTAGGCGTGACTCGACTGGTGTTAACACGTGACACAAAAAATTAATAGTTTAACCGTAAAACTTTATAAGGCCATAACTTTTGACTCATGTATCCGAATGAGGTAATTCTTTTTTTGATTCCACATAACTTTTCGAGATCTACGCAATGACATCTTATTTGATATATTTTATCTCTCACAAACACAATTCAAATTTGCAACAATGATACTATAAAGATGGCACCAAGTTGGATTAACTCATTTATAAATAAGTTGGCACCAAATTTCTTATTAAATACGAAACGCAATCAGTTCCTATTAAATACAAAACGCAATCAACTCCTATAACATTAAATTCAAATTACCTCCAGCAAATTTATTTGAATTGGCGACAATCTATAACCAACTCATAAAATTATAACGCAATCAGCTCCTATTAAATACAAAACACAATCAACTCATATTAAATACAAAATGCAATCAACTTATTAGAGGTTATTTGAATTTTGAATTTAATGTTATAGCACCATTATTGGGCTTGAATGAGTGCAATATTTTCGTAATTAGGTTCAAAACGCCAACTTATTTGTTTTTCTTATTAATAATATTTTTTAATTTTTTTTGCTAATACACTATATAATACAATTGTTGCAAATTTGAATTATGTTTGTGAGAGATAAAATATATCAAATAAGATGTCATTGCGTAGATCTCGAAAAGTTATGTGGAATCAAAAAAAGAATTACCTCATTCGGATACCCGAGTCAAAATTTATAGCTTTCCAGAATTTTACGGTTCGTAAGTTGATTTTTTTTTGCAACGTGTCAACACCAGATGATTCACGCCTAAATTAAGCGTAAATGTCTTGGGAGTCACGCCTAATTTGGGCATGAATAGTCACGCCCAATTTGGACATGAATGAGTGCAATAGATCCGTAGATAATTTCGAAACAGCTATATATTCATAATTATTTATTAAAATAGTAATATTTTAATTTTTTTTGCCCTAAAAGCATACATATTAAATACTCCATAGTTTGAATCCAACAAAGACATAGCGATAAATCATAAGGAAATAACTTCAAATGGACTTTTTTTTCACTATATAACATTTCAAACTAACAAAAGAGAAGTTCTGGAATGGCCAAAAAATAAAAAAATAAAATTCTGCAATGACAGGGTGGAAAATTTATAGCACCCATTATGGTCATAAAATCTAATAAAAGACTAAGGTATGTGTTGGCGGCATCATAACAAAAAACGGAAAGCCTATAATTTGGTAATCGTGAAGATTTTGGACATCAGAAGCAGTAAAATAGTTGTACATGAAAGTTGAAATTGCAATATCTTCATTGATTCTTATAGTGTGATGCATCTGCACCGTCCAGTGATGGAAGGGAAGAAAGTGAGGTGTGTTAATGTAAATTGCGTAGGCATGTATGTCTGTCTTTCCTCGTCTTTAGCTACCTTTGACCTTCAAATTAGAACCTCAACCATCCAATTTCCCACATCATTAAGAAACAGATTCCTCGCTAACATTAAAAATAAAAATAATAATGCAAATTTTGTTTCTCGAAATCTTAAACCCATGTCATTTGTTACAACATGCACCCCACGTTCAATGAACCCAGCTCAAAAAAGGGAAAAAAAAAATAAAAAATTAACAAAATATTCTATCAAATAATAACCTCCAACCTTTTTGCAAACTCAAAATCTCCTAAAAAAACCATCTTCCATTTCATTTGCAACTCTGGCTTCTCTCATCATGCTATTTTCCTTATCTCCCTTGACATAGAAGTAACAAACTTAGTTTTCCTTCTTTCCCGCTCCATGTTTTGTTCTTGTTAGTTCATCCCTTGAGGAATTTTTCCTTTAGAAAATATAAATTACAAAATAAAATAAAGGAAAAAAAAATGGTTCGGGAACTGGAACAAGAGCAGGAAAGTTACAGGTCCAAACTATTCCATTTCAAAGGGATGTTTGAGAACACAGGGAGGCATACAAAGAGTTTGAGCATTGAGAGTGCCAGCATATTAGATCCATCTTCTGAAGAAGAACCAGTGTCATCAAGAAGTCACGGATCAAAACCTCTAAATGATTCAAATAAGGGTCCTCCACCTCCTAAGTCAAAGTTAATAAGCACCAAGGAGGAAATTGCAGCCAAAGAAGCCAGGGAGAAGCTATTGCAAGGTAAACAATTGGTGCTAATTAGATTGTAATATACTTTCCTTTGACATGATTAAATGCAAAGTTTTTTATTTATTTTATATATGTGTTAATATTGTTTCCATGCAAAAGAGTGGAAAACAGACAGAACCAGAATGTTCTATTTGACCATAATTCACAACATATTGATTTTAAAACTCTATCCATCAATGTATTTTATTTTCAAACTCTGTGGCTGCCTTGCTTTGAATTTGTCTATAACTTCAGCATTTACGATGATTGGGTTTAATTCAGAAATGGAACAGATGAAGGAGAGATTTGCTAAACTGCTATTGGGTGAGGATATGTCTGGTGGAGGAAAGGGTGTTTCTTCAGCTTTGGCATTGTCAAATGCATTGACAAACCTAGCAGGTATTTTGACTTCTTGTTTTCTTTCTCCTTCACCTAATAAGACATGGCATTTTTTTTTTTTTTTCTATATTGCTTGAGTCATGATGGACAAACAAACATTGTGGCCTTACTTCCATTTTCAGGAGAACTTGATAGCAGAAATGTTTCAAATAATTCATTGTCAGTTTCTCTCATTCTTTTCTTACTGAGAATGCAGCTGCTGTTTTTGGTGAACAAAAGCGCCTAGAGCCAATGCCGCCAGAAAGAAAAGCAAGATGGAGAAGAGAAATTGATTGGCTTCTATCAGTTACCGATTACATTGTTGAAATGGTTCCTTCACAACAAAAATCCAAGGATGGCTCAAACATGGAGGTAACCCTCTTTCTCTCCGCTCATGTTTCTCATTCTCCCTATTATCATAATTGCTATATATGATTGAACCTCATCTTTGATTGAATAGATTATGACAACACGACAAAGAACTGATCTTCACATGAATATCCCTGCCTTAAAAAAGCTTGATACAATGCTTATTGTAAGATCACTAACCCTCCTGAGCAAAATATGATCATTATTTTTTTCTATTGGCTTCAATTGATTGTTAGTTATCTCAAACAATTGTTGGTGATGAGCAGGATAGTCTAGATAACTTCAAAGACCAAAACGAGTTCTATTATGTATCAAAAGATGCAGATGATTCAGATAAAGATAGTTCAAAGAGACAAAATGATGACAAATGGTGGTTACCTACCCCCAAGGTTCCCCCAGAGGGTTTATCTGATGCATGCAAAAGGTTTGTGCAGTATCAGAAAGATTGTGTGAATCAAGTACTTAAAGCAGCCATGGCTATAAATGCTCAAACTCTAACAGAAATGGAGATCCCTGAAAGCTATATCGAATCCCTACCCAAGGTAAGTAAAAAACAATTAGTATTTGCTTAAAAGTTAATCTTGATTAACATTCTGACATCTTTTTACACGCAATTTGAATTTTGGTTTTCTTTTCCTCTTGTACAGAATGGAAGAGCAAGTCTAGGGGACTCAATCTACCGCAGTATCACTGATGAATTTTTCGATCCCGATCAGTTCCTAGCAACCATGGACTTGTCATCAGAACATAAAATCCTAGATCTTAAGAACAGAATTGAGGCATCTATAGTGATTTGGAAGCGGAAGATGAACCAAAAAGATAGCAAATCAGCTTGGGGTTCTGCTGTGAGTATAGAAAAAAGAGAACTCTTTGAAGAGAGAGCAGAAACAATCTTACTTCTCTTAAAGCATCGTTTTCCTGGGATTCCCCAATCATCATTGGATATAAGCAAAATCCAATTCAACCGGGTAAGAGCATGTCATGTTTGCAGCTTGATTCTGCTACTCTTCAGCAGCAATGTTGCATGAATTTTTTTGTCAAGGTTGATAAGTTCTTATAATACACAAATATTATTGTATCATTATCATAATTAAGGATCACTTACCATGGCAGGATGTGGGGCAAGCTGTTCTTGAAAGCTACTCAAGAATATTGGAAAGTTTGGCCTTTACAGTGTTGTCAAGAATAGAAGATGTACTCCATGCAGATTTACTCACTCAAAATCCACCACAAGCAGGAAGAAGAAGCATTGTGAGAAACCCAGTTCCCAAGCCAGAAAAGACTCCAACTCCTAGAGAAGAGGTAGACAAGGGTGCGGAAGAAGCAGGTTCAATGACACTATCAGATTTCATGGGTTGGAGCAATGATCAAGGTGACTCAGACATTAAGAAGGACCTTTTTGCAGTTTCAGATGACCTTTGCAAAGACCTTGATAATGGAAAGCCTCAAAAACTCCCAGAAATAGTGACTGACAAGAAGGTGACCTACCTTGAGACCTTGGGAGGTATGAGAAGTCCAACTTCACGGCATTAAGCCAAAAACAGAAATGCTAAAACTTGAAAGAGGGACAGAAATGAGGAAGGAAAACAAGTATGGATGATAAGTCTGGTCTGAAGAGGACTTGTATTTTAGACTTCAATTATTTATTCTTGATCATCTATTCTTTCATTTTGTACATAGGAACGAATATAAAAAACCATCAGGTTTGAAGCATTTCAGATATGGTGTCCTCTGTTAAGAAAGATTTGAAGTCTGGCAGCTACAGAAAGCCATTTTGATGAATTCCCAGATTTCATGCCTCTCGCTGCCATTGTGCCTTAAAATACTAGATAACTCATTCGGCCTATGATGGCAGGAGAATTTGGCCTGATAAAAGAAAAAAGGTTTTGGCTGAAATACTTGTGAAATTAAAACCATTGTACTATAATATTCTCTTGGTGGTTGAATCAATTGTCACCAATTCTTCTTCCTCGAGTTATAAGCTTTTATTAAGTAGCCAATTTTTTTTAAGTAATTGTTACATGCAAATTTATAACTAAGTTGAACTTGACACGCCACTTTTTTATACATTAGTAAGTATTCTGAAAAATAAAGTTGTATTGTTTGACGTGCCATATCATGTTAAAGAGGTAATGAGGTAATCTAGGCTCTACCTTGGTGAGTTACAGTTGTATCTGGCTTTGACAAGCCTCAAATCCAAATTAAGAATTTAAGACCAACATCGCAATCAAATAGCTTATACTAATTTGTCTTTGGTTCAAATTGAAAATCAAAGCAATGCCACTCAATTATACTGAAAATAAACATCTTTGAATTAGTAGGCTGAAAGCATAATTACACATAATGAAAAGAGAGGAACTCAGGAGATGGAATTGTGATACTAATTAGATCTTGCCACGTGGACCAAGCTTTGGTGGAAGTTGTGGACCCTTCTTGATTGGTAGAATGTCACCTGAAGCTGTGGCACTGTAGTATGCAAGGGTGGAACCACCTCCTAATATCAGAAACTTGAGTAACAATCCCCTCTTTGTGAATGGAGCAGCAAATGTCTCAAAGAACTTGCTCTGCAAAATCCATATCAATGAAAATGCTATATACTTTATGTATTTTCATTCAAACTGTCAAAAGACTAGGTTGTGTTGGAAAATAAAAAGATAAAGAAAAAAATTTGGGTCTACACACAAATATATGTAATAGATTAAAATCACCATGTACTTTAAATTAAATCAAAATATACCCTTGCACTTTAAATCAATAATACAACCAATGAGGCAATACATATGTGTATACAACTATGTTAATGTTATCAAAGTAATCATTAATGAATATTAATAGATCACAGATTCCCAAATATCTATTAATTTTCCATGTTTCATACGGACCTGAAGAGGGTTGTAGGGTGAAGGTGCATCTGAACCATACAAGTCCCACTGCCCTGTAGTGTTACCAAGATCCTCCAAATCAAAGTACACACTCTTGTCACCATATTTTGCAACCACAGCACCACTCCTGTAATATTCAGTTATACTGTTTTAGTATACAACTAAAATACACATAAACCATATATATACGGAGAAAAATACAATTTGCTTGAGATATATTTTTCTCTGGCGAGTCCAAAATTATGTAATTTTTTTTTTATTTACTTATATTTATTGATTCACTTTGAATGATTATGATTTACTTTTTCTCTTTCTTTCTTTATTACTACTAATTCATTTTTTTTACGGTTATGATTTAGTGGTCGGAAACTAAACTCATATATATATATATATATATATGGAGTTTATATTTCTTTAACTGCTGTACGTGTAGTAATCAAAACTTGCCATATATATACTTGAAAGTATTAAATGCGGAGAATCATAATCATACAAAGGATGAAAGGATTAAATGTGAAGAATCATAATCATACATCTATCGTTGTTGTACGTAAAGCGATTGCAGAAATGATTGTACCTCTGTCTATGTATATATGAATGGGGGGATTTCTCTATTTCTTCTAATAGGAAGGTAAATAAGCCATGTGTTTTTAGATATTTTTATATAAACCATAGTAATGAAATTGCAATTGTTGCAAATGCATGGTACCTGAAGTTCTTGGATCTGAAACTCTGGCGAGAAGACTTGAAAGAAAGCTTAGTTCCATTAAGGGAACTTCCAGCAAGGCCATTGATTGCAGCAGCAGCTGGTGCTAAGGTTGCCATAGAAGCCATGGTGATGCTGTTCACTTCTAACTTTCTTGTTCTCTTAACTCAGTATGATGTGGCCAATGGAGCATAGCTATTTTGGTTTTTGATATTTTGCTTTGATCTCATGTTGCCACGTGGCTAGCTACATTTACTTGAGCAGATTCGGAAATTTTATTAGCAGGTGACACGTGGCTTGAAGATAGATAAGCTTATCCACTTCTGAACTTAATTCTAGCCTATAACAACAAGCGTTACATGAACTATTAATATTTTATACAAAAAAATGTGATAATAACTTCGCAATTTCCTGTGTTATATTATTTTTTAATATTATAGAACTATGTCTAATTAGTGTTAGACTACTGAGCAAGTCTTTATAAATACCTTAGCCCCAACGTAAGTAACCTTACGTTTGACCATACTAAAAAGGTTAAATAATTTATTGACTTGAACACCGTCTAACCATAATAAAAAATAATAAGTTAAATTTGATATCAATTTATTTAAATGAATAGAGTGATTTTTAAGAGTAAAACTTATACTTAATAATATTGCATAATACTTTTAATAAAAAATATTTGAAAATAATTTAAATAATTTAGTTATATAAATATTGAAAGATTATTTAAGAATAAAATTATTTTGATTTTATATGAAATGATACTGTCGGATAAGAATATGTAAAAGGATATTGTCTTGATTAATTTAAAGAAATAAAATTACAAACTAATAAGAAATATGTATAAACAATGGGTTCGCTTTTCTGCAAGATAAGTTATCCGCCGTAAGTCCAATACGACGTCATTTTGGGACGAAAATCACGGTGTTTTTATAATTAATTTGAATTTATTTTAGGGATATAATAGTCTTTATACTTATAATTTTTTAAGATTTCAATATATCTGCATTAACTGCAGAAATATTTTTCCCATAAACAATAATATAAAAAATATAAATAAAAATGAATTTGAGTTTGAACTTATTAAAGTGCAGTTAAGGAAATAAGGATTAATAGTAATCATAAAGAAATATTGATAAGCAAAAGGGAGTAATTGACAGTAATATTAACAATAAGCATCTGCAATTTGCAGAGAAATATTTTTTTTATTTCCATCTCTAATATATATATATATATATGTATGTATATATATATAGGCTTTAATGTTTCTAAAGTGAACGTAGATAAGTTATCTACATTCGATCTCAAAACGACATCGTTTTGGATTGAAAAATTAAAAAAATATAATGAAAAATACTATCATAACCCTGAAATAAATTATAAATTTATAATTACAAAAATTCCTTGATTTCTGCCTCAAAACAACGTCGTTTTGGGTTCACTGTTGATAAGTTATCTACATTGACTGTAGAAATATATATATATATATATATATATATATATATATATATATACATTGACATCGTTTTTTCTACAGTTACTGCAGATAAGTTATCTGCATTTATTCTCAAAACGACGTCGTTTTGGTATTGAAATCTTAAAAAATTATAAATATAAAGACAAGACTATTATAACTCTGAAATAAATTAAAATTACAAAAACATCATATTTTCGTCCCAAAACAACGTCGTATTAGACTTACTGCAGATGACTTATCTGCAATAACTGTAGAAAAAGTGAACCCTTTATATATATATATATATATATATATATATATATATATATATATTCTCTCTTTTTATCAAGAGAGAGAAAGTTTACTTTATTCTAATTTTTTGGTTAAGCATTGCCAGTTTTACTCTGCTAGTATTTTGTTTTTGGGAGTGTTTGGTTCAAGGATTTTCGTGAGATACCTATGCAATTGTAAGTAGCATTTTGTCTTCTCCACGTTTGGTTGAAGTTTTTTTAAAATTTAGCAAGCAAACTTGAATACCCATCATTTATCAATTGTGAGCAAAAATTGGTGACAAACATAAAGGAGAAATGCCACTTCTAACGTGGTATTCTTAGATGAATGGGGAAATGGATAAAAAACAACATAGATTTACAAAACTTTAATTAATTTATCGGGTAATATTTTGTCCAATCAAACAACTTTTTTCCAACTTTATCAGCAAACTCACTTTCTTACAATTTTTCCAGTAATTCTATTTGCCTAGTAAAAAAAAATTAATTTTTTTCTCTCTCTTCTTTTAATGGGTTCGAATCAAGGAAACAGTCACTGGCAAGGATTACCTCCACCCCACACTCGCTAGTCGGGTTTAACGGGGAGTGATTTTGGTGGTTTTTTCTCTCTTCTTTTAGTGGGTCTCACCAACTTTTTTTTTATGTGTTACATTTTCTCATTATTTTAATGTCTATATTATTTGTGCAGTTGAAATGTATGATCAATTATCTAGTAATGTTCAAGTATTCTAGCCTCATTTGTGTATGTGGGAAAATAATTCTTGCATGACAGAAACCGCTAACTTTTTTACTGCTGAACTGGATTCCAAGAGTCAATTTGGTATTCCTCAAAATTAACTAGAGGTGAAAAATTCAGAGATGAGTTTTTCCATATAAAATAAAGTTCATCCTTTAATTTTCATCTCCTAATTGTAAAGGAACACGAAATTCATCCCCAAGTATAAAAGGGAGTAGAAAGCCTATGACTATAGCAGCTAATCAAAGTCTAATCTATCTAATAATCTTTTATTTTTTTGACTAACTATCTTCGCATTGTAAACTTGTTCTGATATTTCTTAATGTACAAGATACAAGACTTTTGACCGATTCCACAGGCTCAGTTGATAACTTTGCTGTTGGAGAAGCATTGGCAAGGATCTGAAATGCCATTGTAAATAAAGACCCTTCTTCTGTGTATTTTTCTTCTTGCCTTGAAGTAATCACCAATGGCCTTGCTTCCATCCCATCAGGAAGAATTGAGAACCCTGATGGCATTATGGCAATATTACTAGAATCACATCCTGTCATCACAGATTGCATACCAGTTATGTCCACAGGAGCATATACTACCATTGACTCATAATCATTTGTGCAGCTATCTTGGAGTATCCACGTACTGTTGTTTTCTTTTGATTCTATTTTCTGAAAAAATGAGAAGAATCAGATATAAGAACCATGTTTTCAATGCATTTTTGCTTTTAATTCATTGTTTATTGACTATTGAATCATCCACAAAAGGAGAAATTTTTTACTCCTCCTTCTATAATATTGACAAGTCAGTGCTACCCCACATACACATGTGACAATGAATTATAATTAAAATTATGTAATGACTCTCTATAGCACAGGACTAAAAATTTTTCACACAAAAGTGAGATCACAACAACATACTTGGATGTTTACAACATTGCCTCGGTCTTGTCCTTTAGCTAAATTTGCAATGGAATGCACTGACCCACCACTGAACATGATATCCCACTGTGACAATGATAATTATCAACAATCAAAACAATGGCCTTATTTTCTATAATTACTCACAAAATTGGCTATAGAGAAGTGGTGCAAAAGAGTTGTACCTCACTACGACGAGCTTCATCCCTCAAGAAATCAAAGAGAATATTAGGAGAGACAGGAAGCCATACAGAAGAAACAGCTGACAAGATAACCCCAATAGGTTCACCAGGATCATTCAAGTTCTTCCTAGAACTAATCCTTATGTCTTCTCCTGTTTTACCTGTGACTTTGTTCCATGTATGGAAGCTTGATGCTCCAACTGCATGGCAGAAATTCCATGTCATTCTTTGTGCCAACTTCAAAATGCTTTTCCTCCCAGCCAATGTGGCAACACCTGCCATTTGATGATAATCAATCTGTTAATTAAGATGTATTCAGTACTGAAGCCTCCAACAAGTAAATTGGAATTTCATTACTCACCAGTTGAATCCTTCATGGGAACATTTGTTGCCATGTAGAAAACTAAACGTTCACATTGAAGTTGCAGTGTTGTAATCCAGTGCCTTGCCCCAAAGGCTAAACCACTGTTTACAATGGCTCGATACATTGTATGAACTGTGCTCTTCTGGCATTCCAAGTGCTCCACCCAGATTACCTACAACCAAAAGCAACATTCCAAATGAAAGTGCATTCTCACAATTACAAATACATAGTTAAAAAGTTTTGTTCATACCTTGCAATGGCCATTTGACTTATCCTCAATAATGCAACCTGATGGGCGTTTTCTGCATTTCACAAGGGATGTGTCAATGTTGTCCTCTACTTTGTCTATGGATACATCAATGATTGCCCACTGTTCCTCACTTAGCTGTTTGCAGCACCTGACAAAATACACTTCTCTGGTGGGCACCATTGGAGTGAGCATTTGCAACTCAGCAAACATCTGAAGCCATTACAGCTCATGGTTAAAAGTTTTCATATCATAACAAAACCTCTTGCCTTTGTACTTTGATGGAGAAAGTCTCAATTGTCCATATCTAAGGACTTCTTCAACAGGGCATGTTTGTCTTGCTATATTCAAGTATTGAATGGGGAATAAAGCAGAGTTCTCTGCTCCCTATGCCATTGAGAGGAAAATCTTTTCTAGATACAAAGAAAGATGGAGAGAGACATTCCACCAAGAAAAGTGGCAAGAGTTTTAAATAATGTTCAATCTTTACTATATATTGTTTTAAGCTTTTTGTGTCCATATCAATACTTCCAAAGATACAAATAAATGCAGTGTCTAGAGGCAAGGAAAAAGAGAATAGCACTTACATTTCCCAACGGAAGATTAAGGCATGAGTTATAAAACCATAGTTTCTATGATAAAAATTATAATCATCATCCCCATGCAGCAAAAATTTTTTTTATCTTAAACCATATGACAATATTAGGTTGAAAATTTCGGCTCACTTTGAAAAGAAAGTACCATCCTGTTCTCGTGTGTTTCATGGTTGGACCATGGACCACTTGAGGGGGAAAAAAAAATATTATTTCAAAAACATTAGACCGAATGAATGATTCGAGACAGAAGAGAATTATTATTTTTTTGTACGTATGTGTAGTGTGTGACTACCTAACACAGCGGTTATCATCTTCCCCTTACCAATTGCACCGCACCATTCCTGTTAGAACCTTCTCCATTGCATATAACATTAACATTTGCTGCTTTTGATATTAAGCACGGAAACATTTCCTTCCATTGATTCTGCAACAAGTATATTAAAGAACAGAATTGATATTCAAAGCCTAATCAAAAAATTATAAATCATTTAAAACATTCATATGGTGCAAGATTTTAACTTAAATTTTTTATTTTTGAAATCTCTCTTGGTAAACTTACCAATGAGTCAATGACACATTATCTAACACACACACACATATATATATATATATGTTCTACCTAACTTTTTTCATGCCTACTTTTAACATAGTTAGATCAGAATTTCAACTAGCCTTTATCATTTCTCTTTCCTATTAAGATAGAGAGTGGTAAGTAAGATAGACATGAAAAAAATCTAGGTAGAATAACATATCCCTAAATATATATATATATATTTATATGTGTGTGTGAGTATCTTATACTTACCACATCTAGAAAACTTTGGACAAGCCGTGGGAGATCCATAAAAACAAACGCAGTCTCTCTTGAGGCTTCGATGAATCTCTTTGGGCTTCCACTGCATGAATATTTAACTGAGAACTCTTCAACATATTCATCATAGTTAAGTATTTCTCGACCTGTCTCAACACTACGAACCCATAACGGTTCTCCAATATTTGCCATCTTCACGAGCTCCTCCGTTGCTTGGTTTACTATCTCCATTATCCTTGACTTGTCAAGCCCAAAAATTCCATTGTAAGAATCCAAAGAGCTTCTATTCTCTTCATCATCATGGCCAGCAGAACATGAAGGAGACGTTGTCCCTGGTGGGTATTTTCCTAAAGTTGCTCGAAGCTTCTCTACCTACATATATATATATATATATATAGAATAACGTTTTCAATCTGAATTACACACATATATATATACAGGAGAAGGATATATTTATAAAAAAATTTTGCAAATTTTTGCAAATTGTACTATATATTCCCAGGAGAACATAGTGTAATTTGTAAGCAAAAAATTTGTAAATATAAGTCTCTCTCTCTATATATATATATATATATTACAATGAAATAAAAATAAAAAAATTAGTAATGTATATTTAGAGTTAGTTTTACACAAACCTCAGCTTTGAGTTTGGCATTTTCAATACGAAGTTGATTTTCTCCAGTGGAAAAGGAACCATCTACGTTAGTTGTGGCAATGCCACAGTTGGGGCAACAAGATTTGTTTGAGGTTTCTCGCATGGCCCTATTTTCATCCCTTAGTTTCTCTAGCTCTGTCTTCAACAATGAATTTTCATGGCGCTCTTGTATTGCCTGCAAAAATCAATAACATAGCATAATTTCTAAATTGCCAAGCTGCCAATAGAAAAAAATAATAATTTTTTTTTGTGTGGGGGGTTTGAAATTATATATTGTATATATACCTGCATTGTTGAGTAAAAATTAAGTAAAAAATTTAGATACCTTGATTTGGGTTCGACGATTTTGGAACCAAAACTTGACTTGCCTAGGAGCAAGGCCTAATTGCTTGCTAAGTTGTTGCCTCTGCTTTTCATCAGGATGTGGTGATTCTTTGAAAAGACTAATATAGTACACTCATGTCAGCTTTTCAACACAAGCTTCGTATTAAAGTGAGTGGTCCAACAACAAATGGAGTTTAATAATGCAACAACTCTAAAATAATACAAACTAATCAACTTAAAAGAAGTGGAAAAAAAGGGGCTTTACATTGGCATATGATAACCAATAAACCAATAAAGCAAAAGCAGTTATATTTTTTTTAAGTAAGCTTTATCTTTTTATCATATTCTTTTCATTTCGACTATATGATATAGCAAAATTATCTAATAATGCCTGCAAATTATATAAACCACCCTTTGAAGCTCCCTCACCGGTAAAGGTTGTTGGCATGCAAATTGTTTAACTTTGGAAGAAACCATTATACAAATTATATAGTACTGATTAGCTAACATCTAACATGTGATGTTGTGCACATATAAAATCATCTCAGAAAAATGTACAAGAAAATTACAATGCTCACTTCACCAATACATATTTATATGGAAGTAAGAGTAGTTAGAAAAAGGTAAGAGTTTACGTACGCTTCCATTTCTCTAATCTGTTCAGCAGTGTGCCTGTGATACTTCTTCCTTTTCTTCTTCTTCTTCTTCTTCTTCTTGTTCTTATCTCCATCCCCATCATCATCATCATCATCATTACCACCACCATCATCATCATCCTCTCCTTCAAAATAATCATCTGCACTTGATCTCAGTACTGCTCCTGAGTTCTCGCTGCTAATCTCAACGGTGGTTTCCTCTCGCCGTTCACCTCCTCTACTACCCTCATCCCCATCATCAACCTCCATGCTACCATGGCGAAATATCCCAGCCTTCAAAGAACAACCCCACACAAAATTCAATCATACCAAAAAAGCAAAAATAATAAATAAATAAAAAGTGTTTATGTTCATATAAATATATATAAGAAAAAAGGTGAGTTTTTACAAGGCTAAGTGAGAGAGCAGGAGAGGAAAACAAGTCTTTGGTGTTGTTGGACATGTCCACGCCCATTGGCAACAACGTTTGTTTGTGTTGATGATTATGTTTTTTTTTTTTTTTAAGGAGCAAAAATGGTGAAGCTAGGTTGGTGTTTTCATGGAGATAGAAAAAGGTGTGTGTATGTGTGTGTGAGACAGAGAGAGAGAGAGAGAGAGAGAGGTAGCAACTAGCAAGTGATGAATTTAAGAATATAAAAACAAAAGAGAGGAACTCGCTAAGGAATTTTTTTAATTTTTTAATTTTGGTTTTGTTTTTTAGTTGGTTAGTAAGAGAGAGAAGAAGAGGCTGGTAGGATTGACGGTTGGATATGGCTTATGATACGTTACATGAGTTTGAGACACGACCCAACTAACGTTTATGGTTTATGAGCACTTCACTTGAAATTATTATGGCTTCAACGGTTTCCATATAACACAGTTCGTTGGCAGCATCAACTCACATGTGAGTTTGTGGTTTTTTGGAACCTTAAATTCCTAGATGCCCTTTGAGTTATGAAATTTTATTTCTATTCAACTATTCTTGTTCTATTCTATTCTATTTTATTCCTAACCCTGTAATCTATATTTTAATTAATGTTATAGTACACATTAAATAGTAGGGATAAAAAAATATTTCTTATTTTAAAAACACTTTCAGTGTGATTCGGATTAAGAGAGAAAGAAAGTAAATACTGAATAGATAAAGGGTGAATGATGGCAGGATTAGAAAAATGAAAAATGAGAAATGAAACTTAAGCTTTTACTTTTGAAATGGACTCCCATCCTGTAGTTTGGCCTTTACAACTTCATCAAAAAAACAAGAGGTTAGTCAAATTCAAATCACTAATTATAATATAAATTCATGATTTTACTTTTTAAAACATAATATAATATATTTTTCATAACATTTTTTATGAAATAATTTCTCTCTCTTTACAAATTAATATGATTAACTGTTATTTTTTAATTTGAATAGGGATAAATAAGTAAATTAAATTGGTGTTCTTCCGAAAAATTTCAGTTTGAAAGAACTTAAAAAAAAAAAATACTTACGAGAGGAATTTGAAGGGTATATTTAAAAATATTTATAATAGTTAACTCTTCCCATTAATTTTGATAATACTTTAACTTTGGTGTTTTATTTTCACCTCCACTATAAAAAATTCTAGGTCCATCATTGATGTATCCGGTAACTCATATAACTAATAAATTAAAGTTGCTATATATAAATGAGATCAACTATCAAAATTGAGAATATAGCTTATATTGGTGTAAAATTAACTTGTCTCAAAATAAAAATACTCATATTCAAAATTAATGCTTATAAGATTTTATTTTATTTTATTTTGTCAATATCTGATGAACTTTTATGTACATAACAACACAATATAAGTATGTAAGTTGTTTAAATAGAATAAAAAAAGAAATTATTTTAATTATGTTTGATATGTTAAATTACTTTTTTATAATATGGAAAATTTATATAATTTTTTCTCTTTGTCCTTTTTATTTATAACTGTATTCATAATTTTAAACTCAATTTTAAGCATATATATATAAGTATTATTTAATAATATATATTTTAATAATTAATTATTTACATTAATTATATAATAATAATAATAATAATTGATATTTCTATTATTGATATCATTCTAGATTTCCAGTTTACGGGAGTTACCTATCTTAATTATGCTTAGTTAGAATTTTCAAGGACAAGTTTTTGTGATTATAACATAACTGTTGGGGTCGTATAAATGGAGAAAAATAATTTGCTTAAAGAGCCGTTTTTACTTGGGTTCAACAGCTCGTATTAATTGAAAAAACTAATAATTTGTTTTTAAAATTCTAAAATTTACTGTGGCATTAATGCATTACGTACTGTATGAGTACAAATAATATTTTTGTTCAAACTCAACGCAATATAATTTGACAAAGGATAACTTTTTTTTTACTCATAATTTAATTTTAATTATTGATTTTTGTAAATTTAACGATTATAAATTGTCAGAAAATCAACCGTTAAAATTGAATTGCAAGAAGTTTGTAAGGGAAAAAAGTTATAAATATAATTTTCTCTTAATTTACATGGAAAGGGTTATATTTATAAATTTTTTGTTTACAAACTCTTACAAATTATATTATGTGCTCCCAGAAGTACACTAGATTACACTATGTACTTCTGGGAATACATAATATAGCTTATAAAAATTTATTAAAAAAATTTGTAAACAGATCATTCCCAAAATATATATATGCAATACTAAAAAACCTCTCTTATAACTTATATGGCTATTAACTGACGAATATTTGTACGTAATAATTTGTTTTCATTCAATTAGCTAGAATGTTACTCCATTTCAGGACCAATTATCAATTATATTAGCTCAAATAGAACCAATATACGGACTAAGCATTAATATAAAATTCAAAATTATGGATACTTAATTAAAGAATTGTTTTTCTTTAAGGATCAAATCAAATTAAAATTTATAAACTTGTCGGGAAGATCAAAATGCAGTTTTAAACAAAATTTTGTCGTTTACCGTAAGCAAATTCATCATATTTGAATTAGTAAATTATTTGTTCCTTCAAGCAAAACATAATAATGAATAATTCTTTTTTTTTTTGTAAACATAATGGATAATTCTTTAATTCTACAAAATAACACACACGTCATAATTAAGGGGACCGCTTGATTTTATAATTTATATTAGTCAGGCAATCTTATAAACGAAACATATGATTTCGACTTTTATATATGCTCCTAAATTTTTCACTTAATTCATGTATATATGTGCCACTTGTAATACTAAAAAAAAAATTAATTAATTCACCTAAATTTATCACTTAATTTGTTGAAGTAGATAAATTCAGGCAGATCGATATCAGAGTGGTAGGCATGCAAAGGTCTCACCTCATTCATATATATGATATGCACCTAACATAACACTGAACGCGTACAATAGCATGGATGGGGAAAAGAATAGATAATTGTTGTTATGGACGTACAGCTCCAACTTTCAATTAGTTGGTGAATCATAGCCATAACTTATAATCATCTTGTGAATTTTCTCATTTTGTATCGTGAACACCATATTTTGTCCTATCTATTCCCCATTTTTGTTTTTTATTTTTTATTTCTTGTTCCATAAAAAAAAAATATGAGAAATGAATTAAAATTTAAAAAAAGAAGAAGGAGATAATGACAACTCATAAGTCAAGTATATCTCTTTTAAGTAGACAGCCCATGCAGCCTTGCAGTATCGAAATTTTACAAAAAAATGGAGTCAGGTCAAATAAGGAAGAAAGAAAGATGTTTGAGAAAGACTACCAAAAAAAAGAAAAAGATGTTTGAGAAAGAAACAGGAGGGGGGGAGGGAATAAACAAGCTCAATGGATGGAAAGATTGAGAATGTTTGAGAAAAAGATGTTTAAGATGAAAGATTGTGGGTATTTCATCGCGCAAAAATTGGAAGTGACATTTTCAGCTAAATGTTTGATGGCTTATTTGGTCAACCTCTCTTTGTAAGAAGACAAATTCTATCTACGTATATTGAACAAAAATAATAAGGAAGAAAATGGATGGAAATTTTTTTAAAAATATGGATCCTATTTCTTTATGAAAAGTAAAAAAATACAAAGTGTATCATTTAAAATAACATACATTTTTATCTTCTTTTATTTGAATATTATACCTTGTATTATTTTTCTTTTTTGAATTCACCGATTCCAGCTATTAGAATAGGGCATGATATTGTTAGCTTGGACTTATTCGCACTGTTATTAAAATTGGACCGATTCGGCCGGATCGATCCGAGAATTAGTAAACTGGTCATATAATCAGTCCAGTTGAAGCAATGGACCAGCCATGCATCAGAACTGGTATGATTCGGTCCGACCCGGCCGGTTTTTATGAAAACTGGTGACCCGGTCGGTTAACCGATAACCCGGCCCGTCCAAAAAAAAATTAAATTATTTATTTTTCAAAAAAAGAATCATAATGGATATATTTGAATATTTTTGTGCTTATTGATTTACATAAGTTATGTACCTACAATACTAATATTATCTCAATTATGCACTATCTAGAAAATTTTGATTTGATTTATAGTTAGAGATGTCGTTTTCTGAACCTAAAGCTCTGTATCACGATCATTATATTTTTGTTTGATCCTTTATTGGATAATAATATAGGATTTATTATTTTTTATATTAAAATATTTGAAATTTTTATCATTTTTTTATATACTTTATAGTATGTTGATATTTTTTTAATAATTATAAAATTTCATATAATTATCGGGTCATGCGATTGAACCAGTGATCCACTGATTGAACCAGTGACCTAGTACCTCGACCGGATCAACGAAGGAGTCAATTTTAATAACATTATTTATTGGACCTTTATACCATATGAGGTGAAAGAAATTAAACAAGTCATGATTAGACATTTTTAGTAGAATAGTTTCCTCCAAGTAAAAAAATAAACGAGTAAATGAATAGTACTAGATGTTCCAGGAGCGTCTTATACAGTTTTGCTTTTGTCCAGCTCGAGAACTTATCTTGAATATATACGGTTGATGTTGGAGTATAAACGTGAATCGTGTCTCTATACATGTAACTCTCTATACTAATAATAATAAGGAAAAAATGTTAATGTAGTTAGCAAATAAGTTATTTGTATTTATTCTTAAAATAATGTTATTTTGGTATTGAAATTTTAAAATATTATAAATATAAAGATTGTTATAACCCTGAAATAAATTAAAATTACAAAAATACCATAATTTCCGTCCCAAAACGACATCGTATTGGGTTTACTGCAAATAATTTATCTGCAGTAACTACAGAAAAAACGAACCTTAATAATAATAAAGGAATTCATTCATGGAATAATTTAACCGTGATGATTTATTAATTCTGCATATTTTATTTTGATTTATTTTAGCTGTGATAATTTGACGATTCAAAATTTATAATAATAAAACTTATAACATTACAATTTTTATCAAAGGGATAATTTAACCGTGATAGTTTGTTAATCTCGTGTAACACCCTCCCTTGTATGCATCCAAGAGAGTTGTTTGCTAAGCGGATTAGAGTTCTTTAATCATATTTTAGAGACTGAAAATCACTTTTACAATGCCAATTAAAAACTTATAATTGAAATCGGGTTCGTCACAAAAATCAGAGTATCTGAGCCTAATTCTAAAATAAATGTCCTACACCTTCCTAATCGTACTTTAAATAAGGTTTTAGTTTGAACGGGATGTTACATCCCGCATATTCTATTTTAATTTATTTTAGTCGTGACAGTTTGGTGATTCAAAATTTATCTAAAATTTATAATAATTAAAATAATAACATTAAATTTTATTTTAATAGAATTAGCTGAGTTGAGACGACTTGTTAATCCTACAATTATTATTTCCGATTATTTTAACTGCAACAGCTTGATGGTCTGAAACCATCAAATCCAAAACGTTTAAATGATTTCCTTTAAATTTATTTTCAAAATTAAAATCAATCAGCACACGAATATCTTTTACAGAACGACATAGTTTGGAGTTTCCTATCTCACCAAGGGATACGTCGGAGCGGGATCCTTCTCATCAAACACAAAAATCAAATTTTCAAAAATTAAATTTATTTTATTTTTTGTATAAAAAATTATTTTCTTTTCTTTATTCAATTTTGTTTAAGTTTTTGAGGTGAAATAAATATTTAAAATTTTATCAATAATTTGCATAACTAATATAAGTTAACTATTTTTTAAATGGATTGTGTAGGGTGCTAACACATTTCTTACTCGTAATTGACTCCCAAATTCATTTTCTATTTGAAAGACTAATTTTCTCAAACAAAAGAATTTTTCCAATATTTTCTCAAATAAACCTTGATGGCAACTCTATTATTTTTAATACTCAATTTCTTTCGCCGTCACATCGCGATTCGGTTGCAACATGCATGATACCGGTTTTTCTATTTTAGATTATTTATACCTTTCTCTTCTCGAACTCCTTCATATTCACCTCTAACTCTATATCATATTATCCTTAATTATAAGAGGAATTTTAAACTGTAAAATGAAAATTTAACCTAAAAACTTAAATTAACAAGTGAGGCCAGATCAATAATTTTATATAATATATTAATGTCCCTAACATACCCCTAACGCGCTAATATCTCTTAGGGTGTGTTTGGTACAATAGAAATTTTTTGGTATCCGAGAATCATGATAAATGGGAATACAATAGAAATTGAGTTTATCCGGAATGTTACGAAAAAAGGTATTTGGTTCGTCAAAATATTACCGGAAATATTGAGTAAAGATTACTGATTCATGTTTGGTTTAGAACGGAATATGACTTGGAATATGAGATTATTTTACAAAAATAACCCTAGACTATTTTTACTTTTGTAATTGATAAATTGACTAGGTTTTGATGTGTTGAGATATTTTTGTCACAAAAATTATTGTTGTGCTTTTCCTTTACTTGGAATTCTGAATTACCATATTATTTTTTATAATCAGAATAGTGACTTTTCTTTATAAATCAAATTACTGGTAAATATTGGATATCCAAAAACTAAGTTTTGTATCTTGTACCAAACATGGTAATATACCATTACCAAAGAACGTTTATCAGTAATCTTTCAAGTATCCTTGTACCAAATACACCCACAAATATCTTATTCGAAACCAAATTAACTTTTAGATTTTTTTTATTTCATATATTGTTCGTTTTTATGGAGGAGATAGCATAAGCATACTAACTAGGGGTGGTAAACGAGTCAGGGGCCTTTGGCTCGGCTCGTAAAGGCCTGAGCTCGTTTAATAAAAGCTCGTGTGGGAACCAGGCTTGGACTTGTATAAAAGCTCGTATAATAAAAAGGTCTCAGGCTCTAATTCAGAAGCTCGGCCTTAGAGCCTCCCAGGGTAGCCTAGTATATAAATATTTATTTATATTTTTTATACTACTTGTAATAACTCTCTCTAATCAATTTATTTCACCCCATCTTATTGGTTTAACAGACTTTTTGAATGATTTTGTTCTATATTATGCTATTTGGATATATATTGAATTTATGTATATTTATGGAATTACTAGTGTTGTTCTATATTATCCTTCAACGTCCTTCACACAAACAAACCCACAAAAACTCATTCGTTCCACTGTACACTGCTCGTTTGTGTCAATTTATTTTTTATTTTATTTATTTTATTTTTATTTTTGTTGGCACTTTTTTTATAATGGGCTAAGATAATATAACCTGTTATCTACCTTCTCTCACTTTAATTTTATTTATTTATTGTAGACTTTGTAAATTATTGTTGCAAATTAGAAGCTAAGGTTTCTATCTGGAAATTTATTTTTTGTGAAATTCTGTTCTCTTATTTTTATTCTTTAACATGCTAACATGCTAAGACAGGCTTGACAAAGGCTTTTATTTTTTGTAAATAAACCAGGCCACATGCCAATATTATATTCGTAACAGGTAACATGTTAAGGCCAGTCGGACACGTTTAAATACAAGCTTGACCCGTTAAGATCAAAGCTCGACCCGTTAACCCCCTAATACTAACTTACTAAGAAGATGTTTGACTATGAGTATAAAAAACGACAATAATCACATTTCTTTCTCTCTCCTCCACTTCTTTTAGCTTAATTATTGTTTTCAATCTTTTATTGATTTATAAAACAAATTGTGGATCACAGAAGTTCTTTTAAGAAAAAATTTATACATCATCTTTAAGAGCTACCTCTAAAGCACGGACACATATTTTTAGAAAAAAAATATGTGCTGGACACGTGTCAGACATCAATATATTCTAACGTGCGTTCGACACATGGTTAACATTTTTCGACACATGATCAACAATTTTTGACATGTTTTTTTTTAGATGTCCAAAATTTATTTTATCTTTTTGATTGAAAATGAAAAAAAAATTTATAAATCAAATATTTTCTGTTATAAAATTTGACCTGAAAAAGTAACAAAGTATGAAAAATTATTTTTTCTTTATATTAATGTTATACATTTGAATATTTGATTGATTATATAACTTATTATGAGCTGCAATCAAACGTAAACTATATTATATATATTAAAAATATTATTTAATATCAAAACATGTTCTAGTGTGTCGAAATCTAATATTTTTTATAATTAACATGTTGGCGTGTCATGTCGCATCCCGTGTCCCGTGTCGGTGTCGGTGCAACATAAGAAGGTACTACCGTATAGGTTGAATAATTATAAAAATATACACCAAATAAATTTTTATGAAAAACATAATTTAGATATTAATACTTTTTATGTAATATTTTATCAATGTATGATATAAATAATTACTCTTGTGATTCCTATCATCAAAAAAAAAATTACTCTTGTGATTCAAGAATTAATATATTTTTAATATAAATTTTATTCTAGGTTGTAAAATTTTACCCTTAATTCTAATTTAGGAATTAATATAATTTTATGTAGAGTTTCTATCACCATGTAATTATATAAATAAGTGACAAAGTGAGATTAAAAAGATAAAGAGAAAAGAAAAAAGTAGCACTAATATGGACAAAGACAAAAAAATATCCTCAATCGCATATTTGCATGGATATAATATCATCATTTGAGAAAAGTAGAGGGGTATTATCATAAATTAAAAAATAAAGATAAATGGCACACGTGTTATACAGAATACCTATTTAAGGAAATTGCGACACCTGACCCCAAATTCTTTTTATTCTCCTAATAATTTTATAATTTTAAATATAAAAATAAAATAAAAATATATAATTTTCGGAATAGTTAATGTTTCAAAAAGAATATTTAATAAAAAAAAACTTTTTCTTGAATAAAAGATGAAAATTATTTAATAATAAATATACTATTTTAAAATGATGTTCCTTATAATAATTTTATTGATAATGGAAATAATTATTTCTTTACAAAAATTCAGTAATTTAAATTATTTTTTCTCTTAACTAATTTTTAAATTCTATTTTTGTGTATCAATATTTTACTCAAGTAAGATAAACAAGTAAATTGCTAATAAAAAAAGTTAATTTTTTTATTTTTTATAGAGTAAATACCTTTTTTGGTCCTCAGCAAATTTCTCGACACCCGTTTTAATCTCTAGCAAATAAAAAGGCCCGTTGTGGTCCCTAAGAAATTCAAAATGGACTCATCTAGTTGAAATCGTGGTCCCTCACAATTTCTAAAAAGACCCATATCAGTCCCTAAAAAGACTAAAATGGGTCTATTTTGAATTCTTTAATGATCACGATGGGCCTTTTTATTTGCTAGGGATTAAAGCGGGTATCGTGAAATTTGCTGAGGACCAAAAAGAGTATTTACTCTTTTTTATAACTAAAATTTGTAGCTTATAAAAAAGATAGATGTCAAAAATTAAATAATTTCTTAAAATTCAAAATGACCTTAACTCCATCCTCAACCGACCCCGCCAAGGCTGCCATCATCGTTAGTTCATCTTCGCTCCACCATGACTACTGCCATTTCCATATCTTTCATCACTGCCGTTATCACTATCGGCACCAAATCTTATTTTCATGATTTGTTTCATAATTTTAATATATTTAATTTTATATATTAAATGTATTTTTTATTAGAAAAATATTTATCATTTTAAATGATTATGTTATTTTTAATGAAATTACGTGCGTAAGTTTTTACATTATTTATCCTTCATTTTCTTTTTCTTTTTAATTTTATAAATTAGAGAAAATGAATAAATACACTAAAACAACATAGTTTGGTTAAAAATGATACAAAGTTGTATCATTTAAAATGACAAACATTAAATCTATTTTTTAATTTTAACGTCCGAGAATTTTTTTGATTAAAAATCTTTGTTACGCATTAAATCCAAGGGACATTGACCATATTGCCACTCCTTTAATAAAAATTTACCTGATTGCCACTTCTGAAAAAAAATTTGCCAAAATGCCACGCCTGAATCCCGCTGGTCTGACAAGCGGGAATGGACTGGAGACGTGTCAGCGTCTGAATGGTGAACCATTCTCGCTGGGCTGCCCAGCTAGAATGACAGAATGCTGACACGTGGCAAAAGTACAGACATCCAGAGAATGCCTGTGCTTTTGCCACGTGTCAGCATTCTGTCATTCTAGCTGAGCAGCCCAGCGAGAATGGTTGACCATTCAGACGCTGACACGTCTCCAGTCCATTCCCGCTTGTCAGACCAGCGGGATTCAGGCGTGGCATTTTGGCAAATTTTTTTTCAGAAGTGGCAATCAGGTAAAATTTTGCCTAAAAAGTGGCAGTATGGTCATTGTCCCTAAATCTAAATCCAATATAATTTTAGATTTTAGAAAATCTAATAAAATAATATATTTAAATATTTAAGTTTGTCGGTTGATAATTGGGTAACGTTGCAAGTGCTGTCCACAAGCTCAGAATAATAATAATAATAATAATAAAATTTTGAAGTTTTTAAAAAGTTATGTAATTTATATTATTATTATTATTGTTATTTAAAACATGTATTCCTTATTTATCAAGCTTATATATCACATGCGTAATCAATCTACTTCGTCAGCTAACTTTTTGTCCAAGAAAATTTATTTCGTGAGGTCCACCGAATTGACTTTATTGCATATATTACTGTAAAAGAGCAGTACTTGCTATTAACATGTGATAAAAATGTGTTTACCAAAAAAAGATATATATGATTTTAAAATGGGTATTTGCCATTACACCACATAAAAGTTAAAAAAAAAACGACTAATCTCGGAATAAAAATAAGAAAGTTGATATTTTTAAAATTTATAAATATAAATTTTCTAAATACAAGCAATAAGAATAACGTCAAATAATGATTATTTAGCCTTATTTTATACGTTATATTTTAGTTTGATACACTTTTCTTTTAATTATCAGTCAAATAAACATTTATTATAATAAAAAATTACAACAAAATATATTTTATATTTTTACGAATTGTCATTACTTTGTTAACGAAATTGGAGGTGACCAAAATGTTAATAGCATGGCCATTCTTTATAACTTAGATACCGTAGTACAAATCATGGATCATTTGACAACACTTGTTATTTCATAAAATCCTTTTCTTCCTCGTAAGCCTGATATTTGATCCAAAATATTTACATCTACAACAATTTTTAAAAAAACAACTAAAAAATTCTCTAGAGTCTAGACTAACTATTCGGCAAAAAAGAAAAGAAAAAGTTGAAATATCTTGCCACATATTTTATTAAATTTATTTCTTGTCTGTTGCAGATTATTTAATTTAATTTTATTTATTAAAGGTTGTCGTTTCTCTTTTAACTATTTATTTAATGTTGCAATAATGCAAGTGGGGAGCAGAGGGTGACGGTAATCAAGTGGGAAAATGAAACCTCTTTAATCAGTAGTGCCAAAAAGCAGTTATTGCATTGCAATGAATTGATGCCACTATTCATTATTCATTAGACATTTTTTTTTTTTTTTGGTAAAAATTCATTAGACATTAGTTAACTAGCTGTATCTTTTTTCCTTCTACATTTATCTTGGCTTTTCTTAGCTACCACTGAGTGAATGATAAACCTTTATTATTAATTTGTTGAAATAATTAATGCTGTAACAACGAAAGATATATGGGAAAAGTTCACCAATGTCCCTGTGATTTGCTTCAGAATCATTTATGCTCTTGTGGTTTTTTTCCTATCACATATGCCCCTGTGCTTGTAAAAAATAAGAAACCACAGGGGTATATGTGATAAAAAACCATATCCTTTTACAAACTACAGGGGCATATGTGATAAGAAAAAAACCAGAGGGGCATAAATGATTCTGAAGTAAACCACAGAGTCATTGATGAACTTTTCCCCGTGTATAATTTATAGGCTAGCAGGCTTGTAAACAGTTATTTATACGAGTTAGTCACATCCATAATTAAAGTTTTGGTGCCATGTAGGTTATGATTAAGTTTATCTGCAATTCAAACTAAGTTAGCTATAATATTTTCTTTCAAAAAAATTGTTTTGGTAGTTGGGAACGTTAGATAACTTGAAGTAATCATGTGATTCGAGCACAAACCTAATACATAGTAGTATTAATTGTTTTAAAGGATAATTCCACAGCTTTCTTTTTCTAGTCTCTACTTTAGCGTTCTTTCTTTTTTTTTTTTTTTTTGATAACAAGCGTTCTTTCTTTTATCTTGTCCATGCACCGTTTTATTCCAAAGGAAAGCAAAAAGAGCAACCCAAAAATTCCTAGAAAAGAGGTATCTCTTGCTTTTTCTTTTTCTTTTTTATATATTATAGATATCCTCCACACAAAGTAATTTTGTTCAGGGCATGTTCAAAATTAAAAATTTAAACCCTTCCTAAAGATAATTCTGGAGAAAATCAAACACAAATTTTGTCCCTCACATATCAACTTCTATGCACCAACTAAGCTACCATATGATGATATCTTGCTTTATTTGTTTTGAAGCTCTTTCACTTTCTTATTTTTGGGTTACAAAAGGTGGAAGCAAAGTTTAATATGGGGAGAATGGTCAAGTAGTTAGAGAAAAATAAAATAAAAAATGAACTATCCTTGAGAGAGCATTCTTCATAGAAGCTAGACAACAACAACAAATATTCATGGTTTAGGATACCTTCAGCAAACTGAGCACAAAAGTGTTGAGATATATAGTCCCACATTGATTGGATGGACAACTAATATGGCCTTTATAAGGCTTTGGGCACTCTCACCCCTTGAGCTAGCTTTTGAGGTGGTGACCTCAAGGTTCTTAACATGGTATCAGAGCCTCACCGTTCCCCGCTTTAAAAAAGTGAAATTAAAATAAAATAAAAAAAGCACAAAAAGGTAAACCAAAAATAGGCCTGTGCAATTTTCACGCTTCTAGCCTAAAGGGCTATTGCGTGAGGGGGCGTGTTGAGATATATAGTCCCACATTGATTGGATGGACAACTAATATGGCCTTTATAAGGCTTTGAAAACTCCCACCCCTTGAGCTAGCTTTTGAGGTGGTGACCTCAAGGTTCTTAACACACAAATAGCTAGTAACCGAAAATCCTTGGACTTGTGAAAAACAAGACCATGAGTAAGAGTGCCAACAAGATATCTTAAGATTCGTTTGACTGCCTTCCAATGAACTTCAAGAGGATTGTGCATAAATTGACTAACTTTGTTGATAGCAAAGGAAATATCTGGTCTTGTTATGGTTGCATATTGAAGTCCTCCAACAATGGATCTGTATAAAGTGGGATCAGAGAAAGCAGTGTCACCTGTTGCAGACAGTTTCTGATTTGATATCATAGGAGTTGGCATAGGTTTAGCGGAAGTCATATGAGCTTTGGTGAGGAGATCAGAGATGTATTTGGTTTGAGTTAGATGGAGAGTAGTAGGTGAGGTGTGAACAGCTTCTAATCCAAGGAAATAGTGAAGGGAACCAAGATCTTTTAAAGAGAAAATGTTGTTGAGGTTGGATATAAGAGAGGCTATTTCAGTGGAGTTGTTACCAGTGATGAGAATATCATCAACATATACTAAAATGTAGGTGATTGAAGTAGATGTGAATCTGGTGAATAGGGAGGCATCAGATTTGGTGTTTGTGAAGCCAAATTTCTGCAAAGTCAGAGTGAGGGTATGAAACCAAGCTCGAGGAGCTTGTTTTAGACCATAGATAGCCTTGTTGAGTTTGCAAACATATGGAGAATCTGTGGCGTGAAAACCATCAGGCTGGGACATATAAACAGTCTCATCTAGAACTCCACACAGGAAAGCATTATTGAAGTCAAATTGTCTGATGATCCATCCTCGAGTAAGGGCTATAGACAGAATCAAACGAATGGTTGTAGGTTTTACAACAGGGCTAAAAACTTCACCAAAATCGAAGCCTTCCTTTTGTTGGAAACCTTTTGCCACAAGTCTGGCTTTGTATCTTAGGATGCTGCCATCAGGTTTCCTTTTAATTTTAAAGATCCATTTGCAACCAATTGGTTGAATTCCAGGTGGAGGAGGTACTAAAGTCCAAGTATTATTGTTGATAAGAGCTTGAAATTCCTCTGTCATGGCCTGCTTCCAGTGAGGACAATTGATAGCTTGAGATATGTTTGCAGGTTCAGTGTCATGAAGATTAGAGAGATGCTGGGGAACTGAAGTATGGTAAGTTTTGGGTTTATAGATGCCAGACTTGCTTCTGGTTTGCATGTGATGAATTGGTGGAGGATTAGAAGGAGGAGTGGAATTCTGATGTGGTGGTATTGGTGCATCAGCAGAAAGTTGTGAAGTGGATGTATGAGCTGGACCTGAAATTGGAGGACTAGAAGATGTATTAGTAGAATCTGTAGATGTAGAAGTGGAGTTGGTTGGATGAGTAATAACAGTTTCTTGAGAAACTAGAGGTATTTGAGGAATTGTAGTAGAAGTGGGTGCATGAGTTGACATGGAAACAGTAGGAAAAAGAGTAGCATAAGAGAAATCATTTTCATCAAATATAACATCTCGGGAAATGAAAATTTTTCCTGTAGGGGAGAGGCAGTTGTAGCCTTTGTGATTCATAGCATAGCCTAAAAATACACATTTATGGGATCTGAAATTAAGTTTGTTTTTGTTGTAAGGTCTAAGCAAAGGAAAACAAGTGCATCCAAATACCTTAAGAAAACTATAATCGGGTTTATTATGATACAGCAATTCAAAGGGTGACTTGTATTGAAGAACAGGAGTTGGTAATCTGTTTATAAGATATATGGCAGTGGAGAATGCCTCTTCCCAATAAGAAAGGGGTAATTTGGCATTTGCTAAAAGAGCCAAACCTACTTCTGTGATGTGCCTATGCTTTCTTTCAATTCTCCCATTCTGTTGATGAGAATATGGAACAGTCAGTCTATGTGTGATGCCATGAGTGTGAAGAAACTGAACAAAAGAAGTGGAAATAAACTCCTTAGCATTGTCAGTTTGTAGGTTCTTGATTTTTAAGCCAGTTAAGGTTTCAATCATTGCCTTATATTGTATAAACACAGAATATACTTGAGATTTATTTTGGATAAGATAAAGAGTACCAAATCTTGTATAAGCATCAACAAATAGGACATAGTATCTACTTCCTGATAAACCAGCAAAGGGAGCTGGACCCCAAACATCAGAAAAAATTAAGTCCAAGGGAGCAGCATAGTGAGTAGTAGACGAAAAATGAGGTAACTGATGTATTTTTCCAAGACTACAAGCTTCACACACAGATGGATGAAGTTTGAGGTGATTAACAGAAACAAAAATATTACATTGTTGCAAGACAAATTTTACAATAGGAGAACTAGCATGGCCTAATCTTTTGTGCCACAAATCAAAAGAAACAGAAGAAGTGGACAATGCCATAGGGGGTTTGGGATTATGGGGCATTTTATTAATATAAACATCAGTGAATTGATAGAGGCCATCTTTAAGCTTGCCCTGGAGGACTATATCCTTGGTTACCTGACATTTAACAAGGCAATAATCAGGGTAAAATTCGAAGTATACCTTGTTATCCCTTGCAAACTGTGATACACTAATTAAATTTTTGGTAATGTGAGGAACATGGAGAAGATTATCAAGTCTGAAAGTAAAGGATGAATCATGTGAAGTAAAAGATGAAAAACCAGTATGGGTAATAGGCATACCTGCTCCATTACCAGCTAGAACATGATCTGAGCCACGATACTCAAATATAGAAGAGAGATTACCAATGTCATGTGTGAGGTGATTGGTGGTTCCAGAGTCTGGATACCAAGAATTGTCAAGAAGTGAAGCAGGTTCAGCTAAGTAAGTTGCAGGATTGTGAAAGGAAGGAGGTGGAGGAAGAGGTGTGCGCATATGTTGAGTGTTTTGTGAGGAGGATGGAGTGGTGCTTTGAGAAGCATTCTGGTAAGAAGAGTCAAACCGATAGAAACACCTCCATGGAGGGTGACCTTGTCTTCCACAAATGTGGCACTGTAAACGATTTGTGTTCCAAGATTGGGGTGGACCTCTACCACCTCTAAAGAATCGTCCACCTCTGCCTCTACGGCCTGCAAAGAAACGACCACCATTGTTGGGTTGGGATAGAGGTCTTTGCATAAAGTGAGATTGAATAGGTGTGACATTATCAGGTTTCTTGAATCTTTCAAGCATGTTTTCTTGAGCAAGCAAAAAGGCTTCTAATTCAATGACTGTAAAAGGCGGATTTCTGGACATTGCAGAAGTGATGAGGGGAGCATATTCTTCATTGAGGCCATCAAGAATTGCTTCTGAATGTTCAGCTTCTGTGAGAGGAGAACCAGCTGCTCCTAATGAGTCTACCACTTTCTTGAACTACAAAAGGTATTCGGATGCTGGACAAGTCTTCTTGACAGATTTTAATTGATTCTTTAATTGCTTGATTTTGGCTTGAGTATGAGAAGCAAAATAGACTTGTAGTTTGGTCCAAATTTCATGAGCAAAGTGGCAACCTACCATACGATTTTTGAAGGACATATTCATGGAGGAAAGAAGCCAAGAAACTAGAAGATTGTCCTGTTGATGCCAATGGATGTAATCTGGTGTTTCAGTTTTAGGATCTTGATTTGCTTCTTCGGTATATTGAGGAGGAATCTTGTCATTGGTGAGATGATGTTGAAGATTGTGCCCATGGATGGAAGCAAGGGCAAGTTGTTGCCAGGGAAGAAAGGTATCTTCATCTAGCTTGTCACCAATCAGATTGGAGAAACTTTTCATGATGAGTTTGGTTGCTGTTGCTGATGCATTTGCATTGCTTGTTGATGATGCAGTAGATTTAGGTGACTCCATGGATCGTTGCCTGCTCTGATACCATGTAAGGTATCAGACCTTGATGACATAAACGAAATCTCACTCTTAGAGTGAAAACAAGAAATGAAAAGAAATGTAAACTGAACAATTCTGAATGTATTAAATCTCAAGAAGAGGATTACAAGCTGCTATATATATAGCAGATGAGAAAGACTAGAAAGGATAAAAGAAGAATCTAACTAACAAATAACTGACATAACCAACTTAATATATCTTATCCTTTATCAAAAAGCATAGCTAAAAGTAGATATAGATACCAAATAATGATACGAGTTCAGTTGGTGCTAGAGAGAGAACTGAGCAAGTGGGAGTAAGAACATGTCTTTGATTCTGTCCAGTATCGTCTTTGAAAGAGGTTTAAAGTCTTAATTTTGGGACCTGCCTCAAATTAAACTAGTCACGAAGTAATAAATCGATTAAAATATCTATATATAAAAAGTAGATATAAATAAATTAGAAGTTAACAAAATGTTTATATTTCACACAGACAAGTGAGACAACAACCTAGGTGCTCTAATTTATATATTGATCCAACGTATTGGGCTGGATCAATATCTTTTATTAAATTTTTATTAGTTATTTATCTGTAATTCAAAGATCACGAATTTAAATTTGAAAAATAATCTCTTTACAAATATATAAGAACAAGGCTGCAAACAAATATTGTCCTCATCCCTATTCTCCCTAATGAGGATTTAACGGGGAGTTGAATTTTTTTTACTAAATTTTTACTAGCTATCGTCTCAATAATTCATGGTTGCATAATCCTTACCGTCTACAACTGCAAAACACACTTTCCTTTTATATTCACCTTGTTTACAAATATTTGGTCTTCAAAAATTGTAAAACAAGAAGTAAACATGTTGCTTTTGCTAACAGAAATAACAACTTTACAACGAGAAACAAGGGCTCAAATCTTCAAACAATTATGTTATTTGTACAGAGAATTCCTCTTACAATTTTACAAACTTTTCATTATACTTATTCATTTTTCCCTTTCCTTTTCTCTCTTTATATTTTTCATCATTAATCTATGACTTAGTCCCGTTACGTTATTGCTGAGCTTGTTCCGTGTAAATAATATTTTCTTGTTCTATATCAGCTTCAATTTAATATCATATACACTTAAATCAGTAGTTCTGGACCCTCTTCATTCCTAATAAATTCTCCTGGTCCTGCATCTCGAGTTGCATCAAACAAGAACGTATTCACTAAAATTAAAAGCAGAAAACCTCCCCTAATGCAAAGGAGTAGAAATCATAAGACTTGCATTGGATACCAAAAAAATAAATAAAAAAATCGTAAGTCCTAATTAAGAAAATCTTCCACTATAATAATAGGGGCAGGATATTCTTACACCGGTGTAAGAGTTAGAAGTCTTACACTCAATCTTGACCATTGATCCACTTGTATCTAAAGGCTCACATTACTAAAAAATTTGAGCCGTTAGATATAAGTGGGATTAACGGTCAAGATTAAGAGTGTAACTTACACTGGTGTAAAATGATCCTGACCCATAATAATAATATGATTACAATAATCAAGCTTTCCTAATAATACTAGATATTCTCACTCAAACTTCACCAACGGTGGTATTCAGAAGTTTTTTCTCTCAAAAGGTCACGCTCTCAAACTTTTTTTAGAGGATTTTCTAACTGACTAAATCTTTTATCTTTTACAAAGGTTTTCTTATCTTCGTATAAAGTTGAGGCAAGACTCTTCATTTCCTTCTAGAATATTTCTAATAATTAGGTAGGTAATATTTATTAGGGGTATTTATTCAGTCATTAAGCCATACATCAATAAATAAAGTGCTTGTTCAGCCACCAAACCCTAAGAAGGAAAACACCCTAACAGTGTAGTTGAAAATTTCTAATAATTAAGATCAAGCAACAGGACACGTAACTCAGGGAAATGGAAGACATGTACTACAAAACAAAATTGATATAGGTCCACCTAAGGTTGTTTTATTATAGTCTGGTTCAGTGCATTAAATTTATAAACTGTTCAATAAACACTAAATAGCACTGTCACATACGCATGATTTGTAATGAACTTGTATTCATTCACCAGGAAATCATGCAGTGCAGTGTTTGAGACTTGACAAGCATTTTTAGAGCCGTTTGGATTGTTTTCTCGGAAAAAATATCATTTTAAATTTTTTGAACAAAAGAATTGTTCAGTTTTTCTAAAGTAATGCAGTCAAATATGTCACATATGTTGACAGGACTAGTCTCGTCACTGACACTGACGGGACTCGTGCCACGTAGGCAGTCTCATTATCGTAAAACTTCGGAAGGTCATAACTAGTGACTCGGGTATCCAAATCAGATGATTTTTTTTTATTTCACATAAATTTTCGAGATCTAAGTAATGACATCTCATTTAACATATTTTATCTCTCACAAACATAATTTGAATTGGTAACAATTGTACCACAATCACGCGTTTAAATTCAGAAGATCTTCAAACTATGTTTGTGGGAGATAAAATATGTCAAATTAGATGTCGTTGCTTAGATCTCGAAAATTTATGTGAAATAAAAAAAAATCATCTGATTTGGATACCCGAGTCACTAGTTATGACCTTCCGAAGTTTTACGATAATGAGACTGCCTACGTGGCACGAGTCCCGTCAGTGTCAGTGACGGGACTAGTCTCGTCAGCATATGTGACAGTTTGACTGCATTACTTTGGAAAAACTTATCCAATCAGCTTTAACTGAGCAATTCTTTTGTTCAAAAAATTTAAAATGGTGCTTTAGCCTTGTTTTCTCAAAATAAAATTTTTTATGCCTTACATATTTTAAAAATGCTTTTCTAAAGCTATTTAGATTTTTAAAAAAATATTTGGCTTTCAATTTTTGTTTTGTTTTTTTAAAAAAAGTTGAATTTTTTAGCTTCTAATAAATAGCAGATTTTTGGTTTTTTTTATTACTTCTTTGTTTTTTTAAAGTAGCCATTTAAATAAATATTTTTTGAAAAATACTTATTTTTTCTTTAAAAAAATAGCTTTTGGAAAGAAAAAAAAAACCTAGGCAAACGGGCTTTTATACTTTTATGCACTTGTTCATAAATGACAATCACCATTCCTTAAGACTTAAGAGAGGGTTCGCAACTTAGGTGGGCTTTGGCTCACGGAAAACCCACGCTGTAAAGGAGAAGGGAAAGAAAATGAGAGTGGTAACACAGTGCTGAGAAATTCGAAATTGCACATTTTCGTTGCACTATTTCACGGGGGATATGTGCTAACAATTTCCAAAAGAACAAGCTGAACAAGATTGTGAGAAGAAATTAAAGGTGTTTGGTTTATTTCTTAAATATAATTTTGATTAATTTGTTTTTATTTTTTTAACTATAGAAATATGATATTATTTTTATTTTGTTTGTTGTTTTCAGAATTTTGTGAAGGAGTGTTGCTATTATTTTCTTCACAAAATCTTGAAAACCTGACATAAAATGAAAAAAGTAATGTATTCGTAATTACAAATAATTTTTTTAAATAAAAAACAAAATAAAAAACAAACCAAATAGAATTAAATGTTTGGGTTGCCCAAGACCCAAAAAGTAGCAAACCCATAAAAGGAAAACCCTGAAAGCTCGCTCAAATGAATGTTGTTTCCAGTTTCTTGCCTGAAAAAGAAAAAGAGAAAGAAGAAGGAAAGAAGGTTTATCATCTATCATTTAATACGACCACAAAAATTTTCCTACACACACAACATTTTGCGGGTCCCGCAGGAAAAAAAAAATTGGCATGCAAAAGAAATCTCTATAACATAACACAATCATTTTTCTTACAACATAACTCTTATAAAATCCAAGAAAAAAAAGAATAAATCATGAATAAATATTAATTGATGATTTCAAGATCTTCAGATATCCTTGGCAAGAGTGCAAGACATTATTAGTTGCAACTAATAAGTAACTGGCAAACAAAACGGCACCATAATCTGTATATGATTCGTCGTTTCGCTACCTTGAAAGTTACTAGGTTGTATTTGTACTGAGGTATGTTTGGTGTGACGTATAAGACATGATAGTATAAGCTTATACTATATGTTTTGACATTTTCAGTTGTTTGGTGTGATCATCGTATAGTATAAGCTTATACAGCATAATCCCTTAATACATCAAAACGATGTATAACTTAATCCAGCCTAAGGGTGAAGAATAAGGCATGATAAGAGATTGATGTATTATCATGACCAATGTAATTCTCAAAAATTAATATATTATTTTAATATTAATGTATTAAAATAAAAATTAATTTTTCAATATATTAATTTTAAAAAATATTGAATATTTTTTGTTTATAAAAATTAATTTATGTTTTGAACATAGTGATCAACAATTTTTTATAAAAAATAATATCATATGATATTTTTTGAAGAATTATATAAATTCTTTATTAAAGGATAATTTTATTAAAAATATTTATTTATATCCTATATAGTATTATACAGTGCATTATCAAATACTATATGATATTATCTTATACAATATATTATTTTATACAATATCGTGCCAAACGCTGGATAGTATTAAAATTCAATCAGGTCTTATACAATCAGGTCTTATACTATCAGGCCTTATACTATACTATGTACCAAACATGCCCTGAGTGAAATACTAATTTTATATTTTAGGAGACTAACATTTTAGGGAAAAATTAATCTTATGTTACATGTGATAAGTTTATCTCCTACACACCATTCGATAACTGTGCTACCTTTTTATTTTATTTTTTATTTTTTCAGATAGTGGAGCCCACAAGTTTGTCTACATAAGATAATTTATCTCCTTTAACATAAGATTAGTAAAACCCCAACATTTTATATTGTAAATATGAAATATGTGAGACTCGTTTTTTTAAAATAAATAAATAGATCTCATATTTTAAAAGTAAATAAATTTCATATACTTTATATTTATAACATAATATACTAATATCTTATAACATGAGACTAGTATTTTCTTTTTATATATGATTATGAACTGCGTTGCATGTACACAGACTTTTTTAAAAAAATTGCTTGTCCGACACGTGTCCGACACGTTTCGACATGCGTCCGACACGCGGTCAATGCTTCGACACGCATCCGACACGTTTTTTTTTTAGAACTAAAATTTATTTTATTAACTAAACATGAAAAATAATTTCTAAATCAATTTTTTTTGTTATAAAATTTGACATAAAAAATTAACAAGGTATGCAAAATTATTTTTATTTATATTTATATTATAAAATTTGAAAATTTGATTGATTTTCTCACTTATTATGAACTGTTATATGTATTAAATATAAATTATATTATATATATATATATATTAAAATATTATTTAATATCAAAACGTGTCTCAACGTGTCAGAATATGACATTTTTTAAAATTTACTGACACAATACGTGTCCCGTATAAGATGCATATAGATTATGAACTATAATAGACCAACCCCGTGTCTCTTTTAGAGCCTGTTTGGATCCTCTTATTTTTAAGCTAGAAGCTACTTATAAGCTAAAGCTAAAAAAGAGAACTTAAAATAAGAAGCTAAAAGCTGTTTGGAAATTACATAAAAATTTTAGTTTAAAATTTACTTAAAAGCACATATTTCAAGAAGATCATCTCTCTCTATTTTTATCACTCTTCATTTAAAAAAAATACACAATTCAAGAAAAACAGATAAGAGCTTAAAAAGAAGCTCCTCCTAGGAGCTTTTAGTTTTCAGTTTTTTTCTTCATTATAAAAAAAAGAGTTTTTCATTATAAGAGCTTTTCCCAAAACTTGTTTGGTCTAACTTATACTTATGAGTAGCTTCTAACTTAAAAATAAAATAAAATAAAATTCAAACATACACTTATAATTTTGCGGTTGGAAAATGAAAACTGATAAACACTTAAAAAAGAGAATTTATTTATCTATTTATTTTTTTGTGGTGCACCTTCTGTCACTTATGTGGCTCTCTGTGTCTTTCTGACATGCTCACTCATCCTTTGCAGCAGTAGAGAAATACTAGGTAAAACTCTTTTTTCTATCTACCAAAAAAAAAAAAAACTCTTTTTTTTTTCCTGAGTTTCAGAATCTTAATTTTGATTTCTGCTATCTGATTATCATTGAATTTGGGTGAGGAAACCATGAACTAGAATTTGGTCTCTCTTTTTTTTGTTTAATTATTTATGCCAACCAGAACTTTGGAGTTGTAAATGGCTTCCATTGTAACAAGCTTGCCGCCACCATTGCTGCTCCATGGTAGAAAATCACATCCAGGAATCTTCCAAAGTTGCCCTATTTCTCTTCTTGCAGGTAATCCTTACTGGGTTTTACTTTTTGGGCCCCGGGTTCTTTCAAAGTTGAAATTTTTATCCCCGTAGACACTATTTGAAACTTGTTTTATTCTGTAATATTTGTGTAACAATCTAGATGTTCCAGTGCGAAGAAATGAAAGTATGGCGTTGTTTGAAACTTTGGTTTTGACCTAAGTAGTGCTTTTTAATTTCTTGAGCGTAGTCAAAGCGAGTAATCTTGCGGGGAAGCTGAACCTTCAGTTCAGTTTCTAAGTGGGAATTTATTTATTTATTAATTCAGGTAACCCATAAAATTCATGAGCATTTTTACACTAGTTTGGGTCCAATTAAAAAAGTCATTGTTGTATGTTATTTGGGAATATAATTTTCATACTCATTAAGCTCAATTTTGAACTTCAGTAGCATACTGTTCCATGGAGCAATTGTGACAATGTCACAATGTCACAATGTTCCTGTCTTTGTTAATGGTGGTGGTGTAAAAATCTGTGTGGTTGATTATGGTGACATCAGTACAAAACACAAAATTGCATACAATCACAAAACGTCAGAATGCAATATGTAAGGCATAAAAATTGCAGAAAAACAAACCCGAGCCAAGTATTGAATAGTGTCCTTAAGGCAATTTTCTCCCCTCAACGGTGCCTAAGATTTGTGGACAAATACCTCCCAGGATCAAACAGGTTACCTTTGTTTCGACGATGACACTACCAGAAGAAACAACACTGGTGGACACAACGAACGCTGATCAATCTCACAGAATGAATGCAAAAGATTTCAAAAATCATTTTAACAGAGGTTCGGTACAAGCGAGAAATCATAAAAGTTTCTATTTATAAAAGTCACGATGAATTGTATCCATTGGTAGTGAAAGGTCATGTTTATTCACCCATGAATAATTATGTCTGTTTGACAGTGAAAAGACACATTTTCACACCCAACTTCTTATTCATAACATTTGAATTCTATAAGAATTCCAACAGGCTTTATATCACAATTGATTTGATTGCTTATAACTTGTGCTGATGTGTGTCATAAGTGTTTGTATCTCTTTTTATGTTCCTGGTTACTGATTCACAATTTGCTCACTTCACAGGTAGACGGAATCATGCTGCTTTTGTTGTGAAGGCTTCTGGAGAAAGTTCTGAATCTTCAACTTCCCTTACTATTTTGAAGTCTGTTCAGAATGTTGTGAGTTTCTCCTTCCATTCCCATCCTTATTGTCTTTCTTTCAAAGAGAAAGAAAAAGTATCAGATTACCTAAGTTTGCTGTATGTTGTTTGTTTGTTGATTTAAAAACAGTGGGATAAACCTGAGGACCGGCTGGGACTTATTGGTTTGGGCTTTGCTGCTATAGTAGCAGTTTGGGCATCAGCAAATTTGATCACGGTAATCTTCATCACTTCTGGACTAATCGCGTAATCGATGAATAAGTGGTATATGAATACGCCATTGTAGAATTTTAACTGAACTATTGGCTTATGGACTTACATGGCCAACTATTATAGAAAAGTTTTGAATTGAAGGTATAATAAGCAAATCCATTCGGGATATCACATTTGAGCTTTAAATAAATGGTTATTTATTAAGGATTTGGAAACCTTTTAAGCAACTATTTCTTCTTTTTTGTCTTTGTGATTTTTGCATATAGGCCATTGACAAATTGCCAGTTATCCCAACTACACTGGAATTAATTGGAATACTTTTCTCCGTGGTAAGAAGTGCAGTGCTACATAATTGATGAGGAATAAAAGCACCATAAATTTATTTATCTATGTGAATTAGTATGTTTCTTGTAATTTAAACTTCTCTTTCTATTTCAGTGGTTTACTTATCGCTATCTCTTATTCAAGCCAGACCGGTAAGCATTTTGGTCACCTTTGTTCAAATTTCCATTATTTTATCTGATATTAACTACATCATAGTATGATTTTAAGACCTATGATTTCATTATTGAAATGATGAAAGAAAAAGAAAATTAATATCAAGGACCAGTGGATGTTCATAATTACAAAAAGAAAAAAAGAAAAAAAGAAAAAACTATTAACCACTTGAGTGATTAATCCTGTTAGAAAGTGGTTAATGATTAACTACCTAATAAAGATATTAACCTCTCAAGTGGTTAATGAAACTTTTTTTTTCTTAAACATGATCATTCACTGTTACTTTTAAAGAGATTGCACACAGTTTGTAAGCAACTTCACTTGAATATTTTCTTAATACAGGGCAGAGCTTTTTCAAATCTTGAACAAGTCAGTATCAGATATCTTGGGCCAGTAAGATGGGCTGCCAAAATGTTACACTAGATTGTGATTTTAAGTACAGATTCTCAGCGGCAAAAGTTGTTATTTATTTTGTTTAAGACCACTATATTACATCAATGAGTTAAATCTTACGTCTATTGCATTGGCTTCTTTGTGTTGAGCATAATAATATAGTGTTGCGATTCTAATGAGGTTCCCCTAACCATGGATATACTATGCTCTTCATTCTTCAAAACCACAAAGAATTAAAATTGTAAAGAACCATCTCAACCCAAAACCTTAAAGTGTTGGGTGAGGGTAGGGGTGAAACTGGGCCGGGCCGGCCTACAAGGGCCTACGGCTCGACCTATATCAGGCCAGATCTGACCTAGTATATTTTGTATAATAGGCCGAGCTTGAGCCTTAAAAAAGCCTGTTTAACAAAATGGCCGCAGACTCACTTTTAAAAGGTCGGGCCTATAAGCCCACAGGCCAGCCTATATTGTTTATTTTAAATAAAATAAAATAGAGTAAGTATGTCTTGAAGAAAAAACAAAAGATATAAATTTAATCAATTGCAATTATTTATAACTTAATTATATTCGATTATATTTTAATAGAAATCTTATTTTATTTCTTATATAGGAGGAACCAACATCTCAACATGTTAGATTGTATATATGAATATATTAAATGATTTTTGGGAGAGTTATACTTACTACAAGCATCATGATTTGTTTGTTGGATTCATGTAGTTATTTTAATTTACATAGTATAGATTTGTTTATTGGATCTGATGAAATATATGTTATTTAAATTGAGCATTTTGTTTACCAAAAAAAAAAAAAAAAATTTAGCATTTTGCTTTCGAAAATGACTTAAGTGCATATTGTATAGTTTTGTTATGATTCATGATTCTGTTTGGACGTTGAAATTATGATTTTTGGTGTAGCAACTGAATTTGAGTTATTTGTAAAGTTGATTCATGGTTCTGCTTGGAAGTTAAAAATTAACAGGCTAACGGGCCAAGCCAGGCCATTTGTTTTTTTATAAACGGGCCAAACCAGGCTAACAGTTAGACTCATACTAGGCTTGGGTCAGGCCAAATTGAAATTTTTTGATGTAGGCTTGGACTTTTCGGGGCAAAGCTTGGCCCAGCCCAGCCCAGCCCACTTTCACCCCTAGGTGAGGGCCTTCCTATTGATTTATATTATATTCTCTAACACACCCCTTCACGCAAGAGCCCTTTGGGCTTGAAGCGTGGATATGACACAAGCCCATTATTGGTTTGCCTTGTGCTGCATAAGCTTATTTTTTGGTCTGCCTCGTGCTTTTCTTAATTAATTCCACTAAAAAGTGGGGGCGGTGAGGATCGAACTCGTGATCATATGATCCTAAGCTCTGATACCCTGTAAAGAATCATCTCAACCCAAAACCTTAAGGTGTTGGGTGAGGGCCTTCCTAATAATTTATATTATATTCTCTAACACACCTCCTCACGCAAGAGCTCTTTGGGCTTGAAGCATGGATATGGCACAAGCTCATTATTGGATTGCCTTGTGCTGCTTAAGCTCATTTTTTGATCTGTCTCGTGCTTTTCTTAATTAATTTCACTAGAAAGTGGGGGCAATGAGGATCGAACTCGTGACCTTATGATCACTTAAGCTCTGATATCATGTAAAGAACTATCTCAATTAAAAAGTGTTGGGTGAGGGCCTTCCTAACGATTTATATTGTATTCACTAATAAAAACCAAACTTCTCAGTTGTATGACAGTTGCAAAACTAGCTATGGGTATGACCGGAAGAAAAAGAAAAAGGAACGCACTGAAAACAACTAAGAAACTAAGAGTCGTTCGTTGTTTACCTCTTGTTGATTTATGAGCAAATTATGGCATGAGAGGACCAATGAGACAGAACACTTTTATGTGTTTCTTATATATTACAAGTCTATGTCTCGTACCACACATTTGACATAACAAATTTCTCACGCTTAATGTTGCCATTGATGCTCGCTGAGTTAATATAATTCGATAATATACCCTCACCTGTGATCTTATATGATCAAATTATGTGAAATGTTTTTAGTCATTAATAGACAAATCAATAGTGATAAGAAATGAAGAAGAAACCAAATGGTGGTAGCTCATTGGTAGTAAGGGAGCTGAGTAAGCAGACAGAGAAGGGCTTTGGGATTTTTATATGTTATTTTTAGGAGAGACTTAAATATCTTCATCCCTAATCTGTTTTACACTTTGAATTAGTCTTATAGCGGAATCAAAGAGTCAAAATTTGTAGGAATATTGGGAGAAATTAACTCGCCTCAAAGAAATAATTAGAGTTGAGTTAACTCCAAAATAAAAAAAATGAAGAAAAAATATTAGAATACAAAATGAGTAAAAAATAATAATTAATTTGTCTATTTACTATTAAGAATCTTCGAATTTAACCTGAATACATGAAATCAGATTGAGCTTAAATTTTAAACTCTTAATTTTCTTTTAGGTGTGTTAACTGTATAAAATTTCTTCATGTCTTGAATTAAGTTGTCATTCAAATCCAATTATGAGTTGAAGTGGACCTCCTTAACAAAGTTATGATTATTTATTTAAGGCGTTATTTTTCTTATACAGCAGCACACATGTGAGTAGTTTTGTTTCTAGTAGAGACGTATGAAATGGGTCCCATATATATTTTTTTAAAAATAAAATAAAAAAATTACTCGTTTTCGAATTGAGTATAGCATGAGATGATTTTTTTATTCGATGAACATAATAAAATGATTTCCCATTTATGAAATGAGTTAAAAGACACACCAATATAAAAAATAGGAAAACAAATAATTTACCATAAAGAAAGGAAAAAAATTAATTTCAAAATAGAAAGGAAATTGATGCAATAATTTTTTTATAAAAATTACATTAATGTAATATCTTAGAAAAATAATAGTAATTTATAATAATAATAAATTATAAATTAGTAGTAATAATATATATATATATATATATATATATATATATATATATATATATTTATTTGATGGTGATAGATAACAAATTATAATATAAATTTTACATTTGATAAAATGATTTTGTGCGATATATGTGCGATATGAGTGCTATTGGAAAATAATTTTGATACTTTGTAATACTCAGATTATTAATAATAAAATAATATTATTACAGGTATTTTTTTGGATTTAAAGGTATTAATAATATTGCTAATAATATTCCATAGCTGATGAGAATGCAAAATTGATGAATGAAAAAGAACAATTAAAAGTTGTGACAGAGGATTTAAAGGTATTTTTTTTTTAATACCTTAAAGTTTGAGTAATGTTTTCATGTTTCTATTGTTACAGACTCACAGTCAAATCATGAGTTTTGCTACTCTTTTAGATCCATTTATGCATATCATCTGTCTATTAAATTGTTCCTCTGATATGAATATTTTTTTTTAATTTATTCTTAATTACTTTTATCTCAGTTTAATTGTCCGCCTTATAAGCTTGATCTCTCTGCAGTAGCACAATTTCGTTTGTCTCTTTTGTTCTCGTAAATCGGTATCAAACTGTTCTCCACCACTCAGTTCTAGTTGTATACAATATAAATTGCTGATAACTAGTTTAAGTCGTTCAAAATCCTTATACAAGTGTTATTGATGTTTTATCCTTATTAGATGATCGATTGTGTTGTAATTTTTTGGATTTTTCCACTGTGTACCATGTATTGTGAATTGTGATGATTTCAGCAGATACAAAACTCGTTTTTGTTATTAGTTGCTTTTTAGGTTTGAATGTACGAACATATTTTCTTCAATTTTCCAGCTAAGTACAAAGTGATAGAAACTATAAGCGAGATAAGGAAAAATCACCGTCGCTATAATTCACAATGGTTAGCGGGTATTAGTTATAGCCAATTCTTCACTGTGTGACTCATTGATAATAAGAAATCATTTGAATGATTGTCAGTGGGACATGACAAACACCGGATGGCTTGGGTCACCAAACAAAGAATGGCTGCACAAATACCCTAGTGAGCAATACTTTCTTATATTAGAATAGATGAAAAATATTTCATAATATCTTGATTGTATCTCAGAGTAATTTAGAGTATCTTATATTCTCTCTTAGGATTGGTTTCCATATATCCATATATTTCATGATTTATTATAAATCTGGCAAATAGAAGTAGGTGCTAGAGGGCAAAGCAGACAAGGGCATTGCAGACAAGGTCAAATCGTTTGTGACAAAGATTGGGGGACAGGTTGCCTTTGGGACAAAGGCCAAACTAGACAGTTCCAGCTTTTTCTCCCCTCAATGCTATGCTGGCATCGAAAAACATGCAAATGGGCAAATAAGACTAATGATTTTTTTCCACCAAAAGTAGAGTATTGATTCAAAAGGATTAATCTTGCTTGAAGCCCTTTACGGCTAAAAAGGTGAGTAAATAAGAAGACTAAAGAATATGACTTTAAGCAAAATGATAAAGAGACCGAAATTGGAGGTGAGATTGACAATGTCTCGGAAGGTGGCATATGAATGCCAATTGAACTTGGAAATGGAATAGTGACGGAACAGGTCATGAAGAATGATACCGCTTTGATGTTATGTTGAAATTATAATTTTAGGTATAGAAGGAGGAAAAGAGAGGAAATGAATACTCAATAAAATCATATTAATATTGTTACTAAGGATGCAGTATGATGATGTACAGGCAAAGCATTAAGCTTTATTTATAGTAATAGAAGAGTCCTAATCCTATTAATGGAAACAAAATAACAAATCATGAAATATATGGAAAGCAATCGTAAGTTATAATTACTCTAAATTACTCTAAGATACAATCAAGATATTATAAGATATTTTTCATCTTTTCTAATAGAACAAAGTATTGCTCACTAAGGTATTTGTATCTAAAGGGATGTATTGAATTTGAGATTTCAAAAGGATTCAATTAGTAAAGAAAGTGCAAATTACATGTATATATACATATATGAAATTTTCATGTGATTTTCATGAACTTTTTAATGAGATCTTTATGAACATTATTTCATGTGATGTTAATGAAAATTTATTTCATGTGATCTTTATGAATAAATTTTTTTATCTTTTATATTTCAATTTGGTTTGGGCCTATAAACTTTAGGGGGTGTTAAATTATGATTTTGAAAGACTTTTTTGAGATAAAAAATCTTACAAATTTTAAAAGACTATTTATAATTGGAGAGATTTTAAAAACTTTTTTAAAAGACTCTTTTTACAATCAAGATTTCATAATATTGGACAATATGGATTTATAAGATTTTAAAAAATCATATGAGTTTAAAGTTATTAAGCATTAGCTTTCCACATATCTAAAGTTATACTAGCCATCCACGCATTAACATCTTCTTATTTCTGCTCTTGGGTTTAACCAATGAGTTAAAAATTATCTTCTTCATTAACTGGTGATACTGAAGATGAAGATGTATCTACTGATTCAATTGAAAATTTATCTGAACGACATTCTTTGTGAAGAAAGTTATGTAGTGCTACACATGCTAGCACAAGCTCTGCTTGTGTTTTAAATGGAAATGGAGGTGTTGACTAAAAAATTGTGAACTGTGATTTAAATATGCCAAATATCCTCTCAATTACATTTCTCAATGATGCATGACGAAGATTGAACACGAAGAATGTATCATTGCCAAACACGAAGAATATTAGGATTTTTAATAGAGTTTGCCACCGAATTATTAAGATTTGTAATATGTATCATTGCCAAACACGAAGAATATTAAGATTTTATGCTCATTATAATCCAAACAATATACAAAAGAAGAAGGTCGACAAAGAATGTATTTGATAAGTTTATTAGTTCAATTTAGAGATTAGATACATGTTTATCGTCAACTTTATACAACTCTGGTAAAAAATAATAATGAAGCACATCATTAATCATGAAGGAGGAATACCCAAACCTGAGAAAATATATGAGAGTAAAAAAAGAACATACCTTGGCTTTGAAAAAATGCTAGAGTAGATTGTGAGACACTTGTAATGGAGAAATCTCAAGAAATCCAGGGGTTAGGGTGAGATTGTGAGAGAGACATCCTATTTATATTTCTCACTAAAAAGTCTCACGAAATCCACACCAATAGAAAATCAATTAAAATTGTCAGATTTTTGAATACCACAATATATTTTTTCCTTTGTTTAAAATCCTGATTGAATACCAATGGATTTGGACGGACTCTAAATTAATATTTTAAAATCCTAATCGAATACCATATGACTTTTTTTCAATCCTTTAAAATCCTAACTGAATACCAATGGATTTTTTTGTCAAAAAATAATCCATTAAAATCTTCTGAAATCCTAATCTAGTACACTCTCTTAGTTTGCAACTTGGTAGGCCTTACATGACGTATTAGGTTTTTTAGTTTTTTATAATAGGTCAGGCCAAACCAATAAATTAAGTCTTTAATAGGCTAATAGGTCAATATAGGCTCTAAGTATTTTAGATAAGCTTAGGCTATTAAAGCCAAAGCCTACAGGCCTAACCTGTCCCATTTATATCCCTAGTCGTAACCTGTGAAGAACATCAACATAGAGAGACAAAACAAACTTCACAATTAAAAAGAAACATGGAACAATCAGCAACAAATGTCTAAAATCATTTAAATGACATTGGATCCACATAAATCATTTAATCAGTGTTTTAATATTTAAAAAATTTTAAAATTACAAAAAAAACAAAGAATTTATTAATGGGTATGTACAAGAAATTTTCATACTCCATATACATATATTTTCATTGAATTTTTTCTTTAACAGTTTTCACTTATTAATCGTCAAAATTCTTATTTCTGTTGTGAAATAAAATACAAATAATACCAAAAAACAATTCTATTTCATTACCAATAGCAACTGTAGCTCTACATTAAATTATTTTATTTTTTTAAAAAAGTAAACGTTAAACAACACTTCATTTCTCAAAAGAAATAAAATCAATAAAACAACCATACAAAAAAGTTATAAATAAAAAAAGGGGCATGAATTTCACTCATGTTTGAAACACCCAATAAACAATTATGGTCAACAAAGACAAAAAATTTCTCTTTTACAATATTCAAAAATGTAAATCAGTTTTTTCCCTAGTGAACAATATAATTACCAATGCATATTCTAAGAGCATGTATCCGTAAAATTTTGAGAAAGGAACGAAACATCGTACATTGTTGCAGAATGGCTGGGTTCCGGGTGGTGAATGCGAATAAGAAAAAAAAGGTTAGAAGAAAACCCTAATTAGAAAAAGATGAAAGAAGAATAAGAAATTAAGAAGAAAGCAATATGTTATCTGGTCACACACGCAAAGCAGCTCAAAATCTTCATCTGTTATCACTGTTATAATTTTAGCTAGGGCCAACTTATAATTTGAGTTAGAGCCCAATTGTAATTACTTATATAATTATATATAATAAATAAAATTTGTCGAAATTTAGCTGGGGCCCATGCCCTACCTAAATATAACGTGGCTCCGCCACTGTTAACAACACTATTTTACATTTTTACCTTCAACTTTGCTATTCACTTATTTAGATTGTTTATCTCTCTGCAAAATGTTTTCTCTATGTATAAGTTTTTTTTTTTTTTTTTATAAACAAAAGGGGTTAAACCCCAGCAAACGAACAACAAAAAACAACTAACAAGAAAGAGTAACTACATGTTCTCTCCCTACAGACGCAAGATCTGCCATAAATAACAGAAAAATTCCACATGGAGGCTCCTCGAAAGAAATCTGGTCAGCCTGCTCCTCTGAGTTTAACAAATAAATTGCCAGCCAATCAGCACACATATTCCCTTCCGTAAAAGTATGTTGAACTTGAACTTCCCAATCCTTGCCAATCCACATTCGTATATGAGAAATCAAACGCTCCTCACGAACTGATGCATCCTGTTTGGTGAGCACATTGATTGCTGTAAGCGAATCACTTTCCAGAATGACCCTTCTATAGCCAGCATTCCAAGTCACCTCAAGGCCATGAAGTATGCCCCAAAGTTTCGCTTTATAAGCTGAACAAAATCCAAGTCTAAAAGAGAAACCTGTTAACCAGTTACCTTGCGAATTCCTTATCACCCCCCGGGCACGCAGCCAACCCCGGATTACCACGAGCTGCTCCATCCGTGTTTATTTTTACAAAACCATCTAAAGGGAACTGCAAACTAATATATAAATGACTAGATCCAAATTTCTTGCTATGATTACACGCTTCAATATAGCTCACCTCAATATCCTGAACCAACTTTCTGATTATCTCCATCTTTAACTCCAAAGGAAGATTTTCTTGATCCTGACAATGCATATTTCTCCAATGCCATATTTTCCAACAGGTTACCAAAAAAATTGTACGCCACCTCTCATGCACGCCACTTTGAACATTCACAAAGTTGTTGGACAACCATTGTTCAAGATCTTGATAGAAAATTCATCTGCTAACTGATATGGAATGAGACGATCCCAAATCTTCTTTGCATTATTGCAATCTCGCAATGCATGCATAATAGTTTCCTCATTATCCCTGCACCACGGACAGCTACTATCACCATCATTCCACCTAGCAGTACTACTCTTGGTTAATAATCGATGATGCATCAGTTTCCAACCAAAAAATTTCACCTTCTATGGACCATCCCAAGACCAAAGACAATTCCACCTTTTCCTATCTTTTTCATCCGTGTTTCCTTGACCAACAATGCATTTATAAATATCTCTAACAGTGACTGTATCACTGTTATTGAAGTTCCATAACAACCTGTTTGTACCATCGTCCTCTGTTGGTGGCAGCATGCTAGAAATCATATTAGCTATTTGGCTCGGAAGCAATTTAACTAAACTAAAGTTATTTATGATTTAGTATGCTACCATGGACAATCCTCTGTATTGTTGAAAGTGTTACTTCTTTAATTTTTGAGAAGCATGTTGTGACAGTCCTCATGTGTATAATTCTTTCAATTGAAACTGCTATCCAGGTGGAGGATATATTATTTTATTATTATCAATCTAGAGTATTACAAAGTATCAAAATCAATTTCCAATATCACTCATATAGCACATATATCGCACAAAATCATTTTATTAAAGGTAAAATTTATATTATAATTTGTTATTTATCACCATCAAATATATATTTATATATATATTATTACTACTGATTAATAGTTTATTATTATTATTATTATAAATTATTATTATTTTTCTTGGATTTTACAGTATTAATGTAATTCTTTACCTTTTCCTATTGATTCCACAGGAAGCAGAGGCTAAAGCAGCAGAGTCTGAGGAAAGAGAGCGTTCTGTAAATGAACGCTTATCTCAAACCTTGTCTCAAATTAATGTTATTGAGGCTCAGGTTCACCAAGTTCTTGAATGAAAGTATGTCTATAATGGTGGTTTTGCATAAATATGACTTACTTTAGTGGTGAACTACAGATTTTGTGTCTTAGAGCTGAACAGACTCAATTAAGTAGGACACTTGAAAAGGAAAGACTAAGGGCAGATAAAAATAGGCAGGAATACCTTGCTGCAAAGGAGGAAGCTGACACTCAAGAAGTTCATGCGAGACAGCTTGAGGAAGATATCAGAGAAATTAGGCAGAAACACAAGCAAGAGTTACAGGAGGCATTGATGCATGGGGAGAAAGCTACTTTCTGCAAGCATTATTGGACTCATCTGGAAGTTTCTCTGAAGGAGAAACTCTGGAGAGCCACGCACGAGTCCTTACTACATGAAGAGCATGACACCTAGTGCTTTTGAATCTACACTTCGTCAAAAGGAGGGTGAACTTGCTCATTATATGTCACGATTGGTATGTTTTGTTACCTTTGTTCCTTGGATATTTGGGACATCAGCTTCCAATTCATAGCTCTATTATTTCTTTTGTTATGGTGAACTTGACATAATGTATAGGTTATGAATTTATATTAAACTGATACATAGAACACATGATCTTGATGACATTTTTTCATATTTGGAAATTCCAGGCATCAATGGAATCTATTCGTGATTCTCTTGCTGAGGAGTTGGTCAAAATGACAGAACAAGTGAGTTCGTGTTTACTACTTACTGGTACCCTTTTCCTTAAGCATAATCTATGTACCCTCCCTGCAGTGTGAAAAGTTGCGCGGAGAAGCTGCCTTTTTACCTGGCTTACGAGAAGAGCTAGAAGCACTGAGGAGGAGGCACTCTGCTGCTTTGGAGTTGATGGGGGAACGTGATGAAGAGGTGCTTTCCCTTTTGCCAACTTTTTCTTCTTATAAGAAACAATATCCTAGACACAATTCGGTGTTTAGTTGTTGAATGTAATGGTTGGATAGTGCCTGGCCTGCCTATTCCCAGTAAGAAAATCAAAGCAATCTTATCTAGTTTGTAGAGGAACTCAGTCGCTTATAAATTTTCTTCTGTTGAATGGTTCTGACTTCAGAGCCAACAAGGACATGGACAACTGAATCCTTCTCTGTCTTCTAGAAAATTTAAAAGATTAAATGGAAGAAACCCTCTAATTGTGCAGAAGGGAACCCATCAAAAATTTCATTTTTATTTGGTCTTTTATTTGCTAAAGTTATTACATGGTGTTGATATTTTGATTCAGTGCTAACTTTTGTTTCATATTTGCTTAGGTATAAGCATAATAATCTAAGTTAAACAACACAATTACCATGACTTTTTTGTTCTTCTATTTTTTCAATTTACACAACAGAACAATGAAACACTTAACACGGTTAGCCCAAGGTAAAACGGACAAAACAAAAAGAAAATGAAGGATCTTTTGGGCTGTAGTTATACTGAGGTTTCGGACTTTGCTACTGTCCTGTTTCCTTGTATGCTTTTATCCAAATAGAAAAGAATTACTGCTTTCTATCTAAAAGAAGTTGAATGTGTTTAGCTGGAGGTACTTCATGCGGATATTGTGGACTTAAAGGAAATGTACTGAGAACAAGTCAACGCGCTTGTGAATAAGGTATATTTATTAAACAACTTTTTCTTTTCTTTCTTAGATGCCCTTGTTATCTTTTTCTGAATCTATTTATTTTGTCCAGAATGCTTTCCCCTATCTTTTATCTATCCTTTTTGAATTCTAACCTTGCTACATATGCTTGCAGATCCAGAGAATGAGTTCATCAATGGTTAGTGGCTAATTGAGCTGAGAAAAAGAAAGAGGGGAGCGGGTGGTGAAAGTTTAAGTGTCTGGTAATTGTTTGAGATGGCCATGCCCTTTAGCTTTGTGTGATATAAATGGAACAATCATAGTATATTGAAGATTAATGCGTTCTTTCTCCGGAGAATGTTTCCTCCCAAGCTCGTCATTGGAAAAGTTATACATTGTTTGTCTGGGCAACAGTTGCTCAAAATCAAAGTAATTTTGTATAGTCAATCTCTCTAGACCATATTCAAGCTTCAGAAGGTTTGGGGAATGTTTTGATGAAGATACTCAGTAGCTATGGGATTCTTTCATTCATTCATTTTTTTGGGTGGGTGTTTGTATGTTGTCTCAAAGGAACACATATGAAAAGTGAGGGGTGCAAGAATTGACTATTCGATGTTATATGTATCATTCCTTGAATCTGTGATCATGTTATACGTTTGTTTTCTTGTACACGCTTCAAATTCTTGCATTCGCTAATAAAAAACACCAAGTAGTATCAGTCAATGAATTACGCGATATCAGATGGATGAATTGCTTGCCAGCCAATTAAGGGCTATTGTCAATTTGCCACCATATGATCATAATTTCAGCAATAAAAAGAAAAAAAAATTTGTATGATCATAATTGTTGCGACTCGGCAAGTGCACCGGTCGTTAAATAATAAAAGTGTATCAGAGTACGAGATCGTTCCCACGAGGATTGGTTTTCAAGCACTAGTTCGCTAATCGCGGTTTAGTTGGACAATCAAGATTGAAATTTAAAGAATTGAAATTGAAAACAATTAATAGCATGCAAATTAAAATTCAGAATTAAAAAGCAATTGGAAAGATGATTGATTTAAAGATTAAAAACAAGCGTAGTTAGGATTTCGACTTCCCCCAATATCCTCTATATGCTATGAATTAAACTGTCGAGAATCTGCTCTTAATATAATGTCAATCAATTCTTTCTAAGTTAATTAGGGCTCAATTCCTTGTTACTCTAAATCTATGTGATCTTGAAAGAACTCTAGTTCCCCGATTATTCCCCAAGAAAACATGCATTACGATCAAGAATTTAAAGATTGCACAATTGCCCTATGTCTATCCCTAGATTACAAGGATTGTGATAAATTTATCAAATCAGGGTTCATGCACCAACATCCCTATTATCATACAATTCCCCTAAATCAATCTATAAGGAGCAAACTCATAAAAAGCATTAAAGACAGATAAATCTATTCAAATATAAAAAGAGAAGAATTTAGAGACAATTTAATTTATAAACATAAGGATTTAATTGTGTTTCATCTACCCCTAACTACAGAAAAACTTAGCCTAACATACTGAATTCAAAAGCAATAAGAAAGAAAATAGTTCCCAAGCCTCCGTTGGTGTGATGTTGACTTGGCTTCCCAGTGCTCCAACACTCCGCGACAGGATTCCTCCTTTGGGTTTATGTGTATTTCCCCGTGGTGTGGCTGTGAATGAGTGAATTCCATTGACCCCAAACTCCCTATTTATAACCTTTGAAGCCATATCTTTTAATTTTTCATCAAATCTCCCCATGAATCTCTATCAATTCCCAATCAAATCTTGATTTGTTTATGCTTTTATTTAAGATCTTACAGATTGGGCTTCAAATCTTTGTTATGATTCATTTATCAGTTCTTAGCACCAAATCTTGTGGATTTACCTTCAAACTGAGCAAGATATCAAAACATTAGCTCAATTTTCAAATCTTTATAATTTTATCATATAACAACTTGATTCCATGTCGTCTACCATATAATTCTTGTAGAATTTAGCATAAAAATATGATAAACCAAAGATTTATCAATAATTCGTATCATGTTATTATCAACCCCAATGGTTTGGTTAAGGAGGTGTTTTAGTGTATAACAAAAGCAAAATGACATTGAACCTATTTTTCTTTTTTCTTTTTTGTTTAAAAATAAACAAATAAAAGTAATGTGTTAGGTTATCAGGGATAGCATAAGTGGATTTAACATCATATTTTAACTCACTTTATGGGTTATTTATGTAATATTGATGTCTGTTTGTTTATGTAACAAAAACAAGGTATTTATGTAACATTGACGCCTCTGATTATTACTCGAACATACTATTGTGATTATATAATAATATAAAGTTTAGGATCTTTTAGTTGACAGTATGAGCTTTTCCTTTGTAATTTGTTGTGCACTTTACCAAATTAACGTGTTTATTAACTACTGCTTATAAGTTAGTGAAAGAATATTAAGAAATTCCGTTAAAACTAATTTAACAAAAAGTGGGATCCAATCCATTTTAAAATAGCAAATTTGTTTTAGTAAATGTTTCTTATTGCACCAATTCCCCCGTTTTGTTATTATTTATATCAATAGCCCTGCATTTTTGTTGCAGATAACTCTACCCCAGATACAGGGAAAGGAACTACATGACACAGAAAAATCTCAAGGTCTGTTACACTATCTGGTAGCAGAATTTGTGCATTAAAGTATATAGGACAGGACTATTCGGCATTAAGCTTTGTGCAACTCGAGAAAACTCTATGCAAGAGAAACAAATAGTTATAGAACATACTATAAACAGATGATTGTTGAATGTACTAATTGAAAACCAAGAAACATAGTGTAGTAAAAACATTAAAATCAAAAGGAGAACATTAAAATGAGTTCAGTGTTAACAATGCACGTGTCATGAATTTGGCTGGTGCAAAAATAGATAGTAATAATAATAATCATCATTTATTACATTGTCAAACAGTGAATAAATCATGAATTTGGCTATTAACTCTCTCATCTACAATACTTTTATTTAATTTTTCTTCTTCTTCTTAAGAACATTATATTGTCACATAATAATAGAAAAGAAACATAATTAGTTTCCTGTGCATGATTGATAGAATCAGCTAAAGTTCAAATATTGAGGAGTAGAGTATACATTATTCTTCTGATGCAAATCAACTCCCATTGAAGATTCACGTGCAAGCAAATGCAAATCTCAGCCAAATTTTCAACCATAGAAGTAGGAGCTGCCACATGTCCAAATACACATATACCATATCAGACCATACTTATTTGATCAGCTTCAATATTATCTTTAAAAAAAAATTAAAGACTTAATCTTAAACTCTTCACAAATAGTATTATAGTATTATACATATGATTTATTTACAAGTATTATTATACGTATGCGAAATCTATGGTAGCTTTTGTTATTGTATTGGCCAAGACTGCGTCACATACTGACACGTGCCTTCGTCTCCAACTTCCATAACAACAGTTCACTCTCCTTTTCTGATTCAATTGCATCTCTCTCTATCTCTCTCTCTCTCTCTCTCTGCATTTCAAGCGCCACTCCAAAATCTTCATCAGAGAACAACAACAACAAGGTACCACCTTTCAAATCTCTCTCTCTCTCTCTTTTTCTGTGTAGTATGTGATTGCATTTGGGTTTTCAACTTTCTTGATTTCTGTGATTTCTCTTTTCAATCCCTTTTGAACTAAACAAAATGATGGTGAGATTTCACTTTCCCCGCATTGCATGGGAATAACGATGTTCATGGAAAATCCATCTTAAAAGTGCTTTTTTGTAATATAAAATGAAGTTCTGGGGTTGTCAGATCTGAGAAAAAGTATGCAACTTTTGTTGTTGAGATTGGTCTCTTGTTATACTTGATGTTGTCATGTGCTGCAACTGATGAGTTCTATGATTGATGTTTATTGTTCTGATGATGCAGAAGATTGTGTAAAGGTACTCCTTTGCGAGGTTTGGAGAAGGTTTTTAACGTTTCGCCATGCGGGGACGACAGCGAGTAGCATCCAGGGAATACATATATGTGCATGATAAAGATGAAAATTCAGGTACCTTACTGTTTTTGCTGTCTTCTTTAAGTATGTGCTTTTGTTTTTTCTTTATTGTTTTTTTTTTATTAAGTTTAAACTAACTAGTTGCATTTAATTATTTAAAAATTATGGGTTTATTGATTTTATATTTGAGTGATCCCACGAGTTATTAAAGGTATCCAATATGCTATGGAGTTGAATATAACATCCGAGACAGAACTCTTGGGGAAAAATAATGGAAACGGCTACTTTAAAACGGATTATACTACAAAGCAATTCAGACTATAGTATCTTCATTGCATAATCGTATATGTTTACATGTGTGTTTCCTGAACTTCTTGCTGATGAATACCCTTTTTTTTTTGTGTGGGGGGTGGTATCTGTAATATATGCTTAGAAATTGAGTACATATTTAGACAATCCATTGCTTTTATGAGCTTGCGAAATTTGGTTTGAGATTTTTAGAAAATTGTGCATGCAAACATACTTAAGAAGGTTAACAAGTCAACCAACAATGAGCTTCTGTTTCATCTGCTTTATGTAGTTTGAAATTCTTACTTTTCTTTCTGATGGGAGAGAAAATGATGGAGAAGTGTGGTTTAGTCATTTGATAAGAACCTTGGGATGCACCACCCCAAAAGCTAGCTCAAAGGGTGGGAGTGCCCAAGGCCTTACAAACTCCACATCAGTTGCCCATACAACCAATGTGGGACTCCAAGTCCCATACCTTGCAAATGGGTCCCTAACATAATAATATAAACCATTAAAAATGCCTTCACCCATCACCTTAAAGTTTTGGGTTGAAATGGTTCTTTACATGGTATCAGAGCTTAAGTGACCATAAGGTCACGAGATCGATCTTCACGCCCCCCACTTTCTGGTGGAATTAAAATAAAAGCACAAAAGGTAAACCAAAAATTGGGCCTGTGCAATATCCACGCTTCAAGCCAAAGGGCTCTTGCGTGAGGGGGTGTGTTAGAGAATAATTAAACCATTAAAAAGGCCCTCACCTATCACCTTAAGGTTTTAGGTTGAAGTGGTTCTTTACATGGTATCAGAGCTTCAGTTACCCCGTGTTCGATCCTCACCGCCCCCACTTAAATAGGGTTTATGGTTGGTTATGTTCAGTTGTTCATTTAGAAGTTCCGAGTGTACTGGTACTGGTTTAAGTTTGGTTACCTTTTTGTGCTTTTTTTTAATTTAATTCCACTTTAAAGTGGGGGAGCGGTGAGGATCGAACTTGTGACTTTGTAGTCACTCAAGCTCATGTAAAAAACCACTTTAACCCAAAACCTTAAAATGTTGGGTAAAGACATTTCTAATGGTTTATATTATTCTCTAACAATTTTTCCATTTCTTTTTAACTTTTTTATAACCTATTTTGGAGAAATTGGTTTCTACTTTATAATGATATCACTAAATACAGCATTTCATTCCTCATAGCTTCAGTGCGTGTACCAAATGTCAAACCTGGTTGGCGGCGCACTTTGCCGCATGTAATAGTGGCTTCTCTTTCTTCATTCTTGTATGGCTACCATATTGGGTATGTTCTTCTACACTAAAGCTTGACCCACCTTCGTTCTTCTTGTGTATGATTGAAATTATCTATTTGCTTATTGCTATTGGCAATGCAGAGTAGTTAATGAAACCTTAGAGAGCATTTCTATAGATCTCGGCTTTAGTGGGAATACAATGGCTGAAGGTACATTATCTTAAAAAAAAAAAAATTTGGTACATACTTTATCTTATTTTTTTCTGATTAACATTAATCTCTTCATCATCTTTTACTTCTAAATATTTATCGGCTTTCTTTTATTTTTATGTTAATGCAGGTCTTGTAGTAAGTATGTGTTTAGGAGGGGCTTTTGTTGGATCTTTATTCAGTGGGTGGATTGCAGATGGGATTGGGCGTAGAAGAAGTTTCCAGTTGTGTGCTTTGCCTATGATCATTGGGGCAGGAATGAGGTATCAGCTGCATAAGTGGCGAGTTAATTTCTATCTTTCATTATTTGTATCTCCTTGCATTCTTATGGAATAAAACTTGCATTTTATTTCTTTACAGAAAGTACAAAAGCTATGCTGTTTACTGATAATTTATATGCTCAAAGTATAGTATGTTCCTATTTCAGAGGAGGTTAATTTTCTTCTAACGTGTTTAATGTTTTGGAGTTTGAACTTCCTAGTTCCTTCTAATGTGGGAATTGGAAAATGTGAACAAATTTAGTAAGCCTTGTTTCTTCAGTGAGAAAATGGTGTTATCATCTCTCTTTTATGATCAATGAAGAAATTTACTTGAATCCAGTTATTTATCTATCCCTTGTGTGTTTAGTTGAAGCATCGAAATCCATTCAACAATCTCTGACTTTATGTTCAAGATGAGGTTTCCTATTGTATGTCTTCAATTTGAATTTTCTTTTTCAAGTTACTTTTTTGGAGATATTCCAATCGGTTCATCGCTTCCCGACTAATTCGATTCGGGGTGGGTCCCGAGATTAAGGCTTTAAACTCCTCCCAAAGACGATACTAGGAAGGATTGAACATATATTCTCACCCCCCACCTGCTCAGTTCCCTAGCACCAACTGAGCTACCATTATTTGGTTTTTTTCAAGTTACTTTTGGTAGACATAATTTGTAAATAGAAATCAGAACAAATCAGGAAGAAATCACTTTACAGCTCTAATAATCATCATGATAAAACAATGGAGAGCCCCTTTCTCATGCTTTCTTTTTTATATTTATTTTACTATTTTTTTTTCAAAATAATGTCATCCTATTCCAAGATGTTTTCTATATAAAACAGAAGATAATCTAAGAAAAAGAAAGGAGGGAGAACAAGAAAGAAGGAAAAGAATCACAATGATAAAACAACAGATAAAGCTATAAACTTATTATTCACAACTTTTGCAGTGCAACAGCGAAAACCCTATGGGGCATGCTTTTGGGAAGGTTATTTGTTGGTACTGGAATGGGACTTGGCCCACCTGTTGCAGCTCTTTATGTCGCTGAGGTATATTAGATAATATCATCAATATTGTTTTCTCTACAGTATGAGATCACAGTATATTTCAATAAAGATCTTTTCAATTACCTTGAACACTTACAAAATCCACTTGCATTTATAGGTCTCACCTCCAGCTGTACGGGGTACTTTTGGGGGCTTAACTCAGATTGCAACATGTCTTGGACTCATGGGTGCTCTCTTTATTGGAATTCCAGCCAAGCAAATAGTGGGTTGGTACGGAATGATAAATAAGCTTGGTGAAATTCATGAACATGTGTCCAATTACAGTCACTTTTTTCCAGCTGTATTTTTTAAAAGGTAGAAGTTTATGTGGAAATTATGTGCTCAGGTGGCGGATTTGTTTCTGGGTATCTGTCATTCCTGCTACAGTACTTGCCCTTTTCATGGAAGTCTGTGCAGAGAGTCCTCATTGGCTTTTCAAGGTTATCTACTCTCCATGTAAATTATCAACAACTTCCAAGTACTAACTAAAGTTGGTTAACTTTTGGCTATTTTGGATCCTTTGTTGGTGGCTAATTGATTGAGTGGAATGAAGAACTATAAAAATGTTGATCCTGCTCATGGCTTATAGATATTTAAGTGTGAACTTGATCATTGTTATGATATATAAAGTTTGATGCTCGGATAGATAGATGGATTAGTAAGAGAGAGATAGGTAATAGAACCTACATGTGCTAAGATCCCTCTTTTATTTTGCTTTTATTTTTTGTTTAACTTGATTCTAAAGAGCGGTTTTAAGTGCTGTTTCTTCAATATCCCGTCAATATTATGCTGATATGGTGCTATTCGAAGGCTCTAATGCTAGGTGACTTGTGTTTGACCGTGTTGTTTCTTTTGCTTAGTGAGAAAAAGGAGACTCTGTTCCCATTATGAATGATGCCTCTTTTCTAGATTTCTGAGTTGTCCTCTCACAATAATTAAGTCCCTTGTTAAATAACAATTAAGTACATCCTTCCTGATGTCTATTTTTAACCTATTTAATACTTGTTTTATAATTTATTTTGTGAGAAGAATATACCATACTTCCTAACCGTATTTATTTCCTTTTTTTAATTAAGGTTATTTGTCTACACAAGCACTTATATTTCTTTGACTTTGTTCAGAGAGGAAGAACCATTGAAGCTGAAACTGAGCTTGAGAAGCTCTTGGGAGGAGTACATGTGAAACCTGCAATGACTGAATTGTCAAAGTCTGACAGAGGTGATGAGTCTGATACAATAAAACTCTCGGAGTTACTATATGGCTGCCATTCTAGAGGTACTTTAATAATGTTTGTTTATCTTTTCAATCCTCTAGATGATTGCTTAATCATTCCATAATTTGTAAAAGTTGTTTGTTTTGCAACAGTATATAGTTGTGTCGTGTTGGCTGTCGCTAAATCACTAAATGCTTTTTGCAGTGATGTTCATTGGATCTACGCTTTTTTCTTTGCAGCAGCTATCTGGCATAAATGCTGTTTTCTATTTCTCCTCAGCTGTCTTTGAAAGTTTTGGTGTACCATCTGATCTTGCAAACACATGTGTAGGAATTTGCAATTTATTGGGTAACTGCTGGCTTAACTCCTTTGTTTTTGCATTTGTTTTTCTTTGTAATTGCTATATATCTCTCTCAACCTTTGTTGTGTATGCCATTTCAGGGTCAATTGTTGCAATGATTCTAATGGATAAACTTGGAAGGAAAGTGCTTCTCCTGGGTAGCTTTTTTGGCATGGTAAGTGTAAGAGAATATAATATAAAAGCATTAAAAAGACCATCACCCAATGCCTTAAGGTTTTGGGTTGAAGTGGTTCTTAACATGGTATCAGAGCTTCAGTGACTATGAGGTCACGAGTTCGATCCTCACCGCCCCCCACTTTCAGGTGGAATTAAGAAAAGCACAAGGCAGACCAAAAAATGGGCTTGCGCAGCAAAAGGCAGACCAATAATGGGCTTGTGCCATATCCACGCTTCAAGCCCAAAGGGCTCTTGCGTGAGGGGGTGTGTAAGAGAATATAATATAAAGGCATTAAAAAGACCATCACCCAATGCCTTAAGGTTTTGGGTTGAAGTGGTTCTTAACAATAAGAAAGAAAAGTGAAAATCATAACTTCGCTGAATTAATCTTTTCCAAACTTGAATATTACTTGCATAAATTTTCATTAGATTTTGTTGTAAAAGTTCAAACCTCACTGTAATTGTCTACAAGTCAATAATTGTTTTTTTATTCATCTACTCTAAATGGATTTCCAGAGGAATTAGGAAGCCGACATAACCATTTAGCTCCAAAGCAATGTTTTTAGACACCAAATTACTAAGTTCCAAACGTCCCTCCTTGGGCTTGAATAAAAGCTACTTATAATCTTATGTGGTGAGATTGCTTAAATTTTTGGCCAAGTCAAGCAAGCATGCTTAGTTTTTCGAATACAGTCTTGGGGCATTTAGCTAGGGTGTGCTTGGTAGGCAATTGGAAGGTAAAGGATCAGAGAATGAAATTCTCTATCTAGTACTGCAATAGAATGACAAAATATATACAAGAGGAGAGTATCTCCATCCATGATTTTAGGACCAAAATCTGTTACCACAAAATTTGGATTGATTCTATATTGACATAGCTAGTAAAAGAATGACAAACAATCCTATCTAATTTACAGTATACTAATCAGGAGAAATAAACTCCTAAAATTAGTACGAATAACAATTAACTGGATTAAGGCTAGATTTTTTAACCAGAATCTCCTGTAATCTTCAGTGAAAAATGGGAATCTACCCAAACTTATTATGCTCAATACATTGCCATTTTCCCCCACTTCATAATCCACTTGCTTATTTTCACTTTTAGCAAGCTCGCCAAGAGTGTGACTTTACTTAGGCGATTTGCTACCTTAGGAAGCCATTTAATTGTACGAATTTTCCTATGATGCTGTTCAAGAATTTGTTTTCTTTCCAATTATTACATTTTCTACTAAATTTCATAAGTTAGGTTATGAGATTTATATTATCTGACGTTTACTGATTTTTCTTGTTTAGGCTGTAGCAATGGGTGTTCAAGTCATTGCTGCAAGTTCTTTTGCATCAGGATTTGTAGCGATGTACCTATCTGTTGGTGGCATGTTGCTGTAAGTGATCAGAAAGCTTCGACTTGCATTTTTATTTTTATTTTTATTTTGAGGGTGGTTTGGGGGGAGGGGGGAACAAAAGACAGAAAATTGGAATTATTATATGGAAAATGGGTAGGAGTGGGGAGAAAGGACTACGTTAGCAATGATGGTTTTCAGAAATTGCATCCTTAATTTGTTGTTGCATCAGATGCACCAGTAAATGTATGTATTAGCAAGTGGTTAATATAGATTTTTTTTCAATCTCATTCTAGCTGCACAATCACCGGGCAAAAAATCTAATGCGGCTTTATGAATGTTCATTAATATTTCAAAAATATGTGCATTTCATTGTTTATTCTGAAATGGACTGCTACATAGACTGTTGTTCACAGTGCTTATGAATCCAAAATACCTTGATTCCTTCTTTTGCACTGCCAAATTACTAAAAAGATCTCTACAAACTTGAGAGATCAAGTTTCATGATATGTGTTGCTAAATTTGAAGTGAACAATGCAGATTTGTGATGTCATTTGCTCTCGGTGCTGGTCCAGTTCCTTGTCTCCTCATGTCCGAAATACTACCTAGCAAGATCAGAGCCAAGGCAATGGCAATTTGCTTGGCTGTGCATTGGGTAATTGTCTTCTGCATGCATTCATTTAATTACTTCATCTGAAGTAATTAATTCAGGGCATTCTTATGAACTTGAAATCCATTAAAATGTTTGTTCTTATTGTAGTCTTTTACCTAATTTTTATCTCAGATATTGCTGGTAAAATTTTTATGATGTTCGAGTTTCAAAACTAAATTCTGCTGAAATATTTGAGTGATATGTTCATTTATATTCTAGCAAGGTCCTTCCTTTTATGCCTGTCAGTTTTATGTAATAGATAATTGGTAACTTGACATGGTAGCAGAGTATGAATGTTGAGAAAGTTACTGAATAGAGAAATCTTGATAACCCTGGTGAATAATCAATAGTATTCTAATAATCAGTCTTGGTGACTTATGTTGATTTCTGTTGACTTATTACTTCCATGGTGCATTAAAATATACATGTCACTTAGTTTGGCTTTTTTTATCCCCAACCCATTTCCTTCTCAATTTTTTTCAAGTTCTCTGAGATTGTAAACATTTCTATTACAGGTGATAAACTTCTTTGTTGGTCTATTATTTTTGCGCTTGCTGGAGCAAATTGGGCCACAACTCGTGTATACTACTTTTGGTTCATTTTGTCTGTTGGCTGTGATTTTTGTGAATAAATATGTTCTGGAAACAAAAGGGAAGTCACTTCAGGAAATTGAGATTGCACTTCTTGCACAAGAAGCAACCTAAATGAGAACTAAAGAGGCCATATCATATGGATGAGGTATTGGCATATTTTCATTTGTTGAATCAGTTGTGCAAAACCTTTTTGGTGAAAAAAGAAAAGAAAAAGCTTCTTTCACATAGAATTTTCAATTTGCTTAGAAAATTTAAGTTATAAAGTGAATTCTTCTAATGGTATAAGCAGAAATTCCTTGTGCTAAATGCAACAGTTCACAAAAAAGAAAAGAATAAATGAATTTTCCTTTGGATTCTTGTTCTGTGGTCTTGAAGTTAATAATAAATATGGGTCTCAAAAGTTTCTAGCATCAATTATTTCTGGATGAATTTTGTCACTACTCCTTTTGATTAATCCTGAGCAATTGTACTCTCAAAATAATAGCCAAATAAAATATATAATTCAAAGATTCTTTGTTGTTATTGTGGCTATATTAATCCACCCTTATTTCTTTATCTTACTGATTTGCAGGAAAGTTTCTGCATTCTGCATCTGTGGTCCAGTTTTAGGAGCCTTTTTTTCTTTTTCTTTTTTGTTATCATCCCATGCTAGAGTTGGAGTCTTTCATTGAGTGCTCACTAAAAGGCATTTGTAAATTTGAGAGTTTTCCTTTTTACGTAAGATTGGTGAGCACATTATGTGGCCATTGATACTTTATGGGAAATTGTAATTGCTAACTATAAAATTGATATCAGAGCTTTGCCTTCATATTATATGATAGAAGTGAATCAATCATACTCGTTGAATTTCTTCTAGTAAAGACCAAGATGCGTTTACACTTAATTAAAAAATTGAAGTAAAATCAAATTTTCTTAATCAGTTTGATTCGGTTTGGTCTAGTCAATTTCTTTTTCAAATAAACACAAATTTCTTTTTATTTGTAAATAAACACAAAATTCACTTTATATATTGCAACGATAAATATATTTTAAATTTTTTTATCAGGTTAGAAAATCATTCCTTTTAACAGAAAGTGTTAGCTAATTTAACTGGTAAAATTCTTTGTAGGTATATGTCGCTTTTCCAAATCAAATATATGTGACAAAAAAATATATTCCTTTAGGTAATGTTTGGTCCGGGAGAAATTTTTTTTTACTAGGGAAATGTGATTGATAGGGAAATGGTTGGAAAGTGAGTTTGGTAGGAAAATATACAAAAAGTTGTTTGGTTGATCGAAATATTACCGGAGAAATTTATTTAAATATGCAAAATCTATGTTCGGGAGAAACTTTGCACCTGTTTTTTCACTTCCCCAGTTATCTCAAAATACCACATCTCAAGTGGTATTCTGTAACAGTGAATTTCATCCAAAAATAAACACAAAAGTCATTTTTCCATCTATCCTCTTTGCCTAGTATTTTTTGAAAAAACCTGAACCAAACGTGGTATTTTTCAATATCCACTTACACTTTCCCATTAATCCCAAAATAAACCTTCAACCAAACACTACCTTAAGGTATGTTCAAATGAATAATTTCTCGAACCAACTATATCTGACCCAAAGAAAAATAACTTAGGTATGTTTTGACGAAGAATTTGGAGGAAATAAAAAGAAAAAAGAATCAATTTTAAATTAAGAGAATTATATATATATATATATATATATATATATATATATATATGAGATTTAAGCTTCGTGACGGGAACAAGTCAAATCATTCTCGCAGACTCATCAAACCCTGTACCAAATCTTTTCTCCTTTTCTTTTTATTAAAAAACCGGTGGGACTCACGAATTTTATTTATATATGTATATAATCAAAAAAAGACATCATAATGATTTATCATTTTACTTATTTTATTATAAAAAATGAAAAAAGTATTTTCTTCAAATAAAAATTTATCATCTCTTTTCTTTTCTTTTTTTCTAAAATTATCTGTGCCAAAATATAATAGTTTTTTTAAATTTTATCTTTTAAACTTATGATTGTTTTGTATAATATGGATCCAATTGATGGGTCGGGCTTGGGCCAATGTGACCGAACCCAAATTGATTCCCCGATTTTTTGTTAGTAGCGACACTGCAGAATCTGACCCGACGAAGAAGAAGAAGAAGGATCATAACAGAGCAGAGCTTCTTCATCATTTTCTTCTGTGAGTTTCTATTTCATATTTATATGAATCCAAATTTTAAGTTCACCCTAAAAATTCTTCTTTTATTATAATTTATATGTATATTTTATTTTTAAATCGGAATAAATGTTTTCTTTACTACTGCAACTTCTTGCTTCCCAGGTGTTCGACACAATGAATGAATGAAGCCTTGTCGCTTTAGTTATAGTCTAGACCATTGGTGTTAATTGTTCATGATTTTTCACATTCATTATCTTTGGGTGGGTATTAAAAGTAAAAGCATCGTGATTCGTTTAATCATTGCCTTGCAGGTGTTTGATGGAATGTGTAGCTGAAAGAAAACTTCCGTTATAATTATCTCTTTGAACTCACTAGCTTTATTTATTTGTTTGATGTTTAATATTAGTTTGTTTGGGTAGCTTTGAATGGCTAGTGCGGAGGATGCAGAGGCAGCGAAAAAGTCCCAGATAGTAGATGTTCGGGCAAGAAACATCAGTCACAATGTGAGGTGCACGGAGTGTGGGAGTCAATCCATTGAAGATTCTCAAGCAGACATTGCCATTCTCCTCAGGAGGGTATATGCACTTTTTTTTTTTTTACTTTCTGAATGGATTTATGAAAAGGAAAGGTTAGTTATTTTGTATAAATTGACTGATATGAATGTTAAATTGTTAATCATGGTTGTCCCTTACTGCTAGCTAAAACATGATTTAGTTTACAATTTTTTGGGTTTCAGACTTCATGTTTGGAACTTTTAATGGTTTCTAAACTTGAAATATTTAGGAATAGGGAACCTGAAATTCCTGGACTGAGTCGAATTTGTTTTCATTTTATATCCAACATTTTATTGTTTTCACCATTTTCTTTGCAAATTCTTGACAATAGGAAATAAAATTAAAATTAGGTAATATTCTTATAATTATTAATAAAAACATCTCTATCTACCAAAATATATATATATATATATATATATATATCAATTTCAAATGAAAAAAAAAAAAACGAACTATAAATATTCAGATTGTTTTCTGTATGCAACTTTATAAAATAACATCTAACAGCCTAATTCCTTTTGTGATATAATGTCATCTAGTATGAGTTATCAAATATCATGCGTTATTTGGATATATTACGTACTAATTTTCTTTCCCTTGTCCTAACGCTTCGACCTTTGTGGAGTTATACAGTATACTTTCTAATTTACTGACTGATATAATTTATCTTCTTTCATTCTTATGTTGCTTTCTGTGACATTTGAATGGCTGTCAATTTTCTTTCCTACAACACCACGGGAGGGAGGAATAAAAGAAAAATCCCCCCTTCCCCCTCTTCCCATCCCTTAATGCCTATTAGTGGTTTTAGTTGGATACATGGTTTGTAAAGCTTCATTGGCTTATCAAAGCTTTTTGTCTTTTGTTCCCTTTGTTGTTATTGACCTGAACTTCTGTCTTAGGGAAGCTAGGAAAGATTAAACAGAATAAGATACGTTTGCCGGGAAATTCCAGATGTGTGAAATAACTGATTTTCTTATATTTGTAAAGCATATTTTTTAAGATTTTGAAGTTGCTTGCCCATTTTTCATGCCTGCTTTCCATCCATTTCTGCTCAGAATTTCTCTTAAAAAATAATATTAATAATAACAACCAAGCCTACTAGCAGTCGTGGGAAGTTAGCCTTTGTGCTATTATGTAAATCCTAAATACTCGGTACTATTTTGCAGTTAATTCGTGATGAAATTCGGGCTGGAAAGTCTGACAAGGAGATCTACAAAAAGCTTGAGAATGATTTTGGAGAGACTGTACTTTATACACCTAAGTTTGATATGCAGACAGCAGCTTTGTGGTTATCACCGGTAAATGTTTTCTGGAGGATTGAAAGCACTTGTATTCGTAATTTATTTATTTTTGGTGTAGTTTAAATTTGAGTGTGAGCCTTAGAGTAATGGTAAGGTTGCTCCTTGTGATCGGAAGGTTACGGATTTGAGTTTGAAAAACAGTTTTTCTGCAAAAGTGTAAAGATAAGACTGCGTACAATCGACCGTAATCTCTACCCTCGCAAGTTACAGAGCCTTATGCACTGAGATTTGCCCTTTTAGTGTAGTTTAAACTTGTGCTGATTCTATATATTTGTGCTTTCAAATAGCTCTTAGTTGCAGGCGCAACTGCTGGAGTATGGGTTTACAAGAAGCATAAGCAAAAGACTAATGTTCATGTCATGGCTTTGAACCTTGTTAGAGGTGTTCCATTGACCCCAGGAGAGAAGGAAACTATGCTTGGTATTCTTACACCACCTCCTTCACAGGGAGCTAGTACTTCTTTCTGGCAGAGATGGCGAGGTCAATGATCCCAGTTACTATGTCCTTTCATGGCTCTTGTGGGCGACTCAGTCGTGGCTTCGATGAACAGCAAATGTAGTCAACTTGAAGAGAACCTTTGACATGTAGTACATGTTTGTAACTACAAGCTAGGTTTCACTTTGATCTTAATCCACAAATTCCCAAGCCTAGTATTTTAATTTAATTTGTCGATGCCCAAGTTGGTTACAGATACACATGCTAAGAATGAGTTGACTTTCTAATAATACAGATTTCATTGCTTAATTTCCGTGCCAATCCTTAAATTCTGCTGTATTTCAAAATCCATGACATCCAGGATTTCTGGCATTATGATATTTTTCAAGAATTAATATACGATGTATTTGACACTATTTCGCATTTTTTTTATGATCATACTAAGCTAACAAATTTACGTCATTTATTTTTCCACACGATTTCTTCAGAATATGGTTTGACATGGAACGTGATATCTCGATATCAACGAACAACTAGCTCCTATAACTTGCTTTCCCACGTGATTGTATGTTCATAGTACTCTCCACGTTTGCACTTTTATTAGGTCTCCCCTATTACGTGGTAAACAATTCAAAATCGAGTTTTTACATGCAAATGGAAAGCGGGTGTCAGAAAAATAAACATGAAACGTAAAATTTCTATTACTTAATTAAAATATAAAATTGTATATACATGCATGTAAAAAAAATACATAAGTTATTATTCAAAAATTAATAAATAAATTTATATTTAAAAGATATAAGTCACGTAACTATATAAGACGTAAGTTCAAAAACACATAAAGAGAAAATTGAATTTAAAAAAAATGGAAAATAAGGTTTTTAAAAAAAATTGAGTTTAAAAAAAATATAAAAACTTGTGTTTCTACCGTTTTTACGTTTCTATACGGTGTTTTTATCCATTTTTACTTACGTCTTAATACATTTTTACATTGCATTTCTACTATTTTTACATTTCTAAGTTTTTAAACTAATTTTTCACAACAATAATGGTAAATATGCTTTAAAATCATATTAGAGGCCCAACATATAAAAATAAGTACTAACTAAAGACGTGGTTCTTTCTTCTGCAATTTTAATTGTAGAATTGTTTAAAAGGAAAAATAGTTTGTCATTTTAAATGACACAACTTATATCCTTTCACTCTCACAAAGAGGTGAGACTCACACCTTTATTTTTTCTGTCCACACTCTCTCCTCTTTATCTATCTCTTTCTCTCACTTAAAATCACACAATTTTATATCTTTTAAAATTATACACACTTTTCCCTTGCTTAAAAGATGTATGAACCGAAGCTTCTTGTCGTTAACCTGAGAATTTTATCGTTCTAATTAGTTTTTGTTTTTTGTCTGATGCTTGTAACTCAATTCTAATAAAATAATAAGTTTGCAAATTGCAATTTTTAAAGGAATTCCAAATGTAACCAGTCGACCACTACCTGACTAGCTCAATTTGTTATGAAGTTTTCCTCCTTACGTAATTTGACTTCCTGTCATAAAGAAAGAATCTGAACCTTCTGGTGCAGAAACAACTGCATCCTTCATTTTTAATAATTTACTCTTTGGAATATCTCTGTAAGCTTTAATTTTTTGAGTTTGTTATTGATTAATTCTTAGTTTGGACTTAATCATAGTTAAAGGCCCCCTGTGTATTTGATGGAAATCAAACAAGTTCTCTCCTTATTTATTATCCTGTATTACCAAATGAATTACACCCTTTATTATATTTTTATTTTGTTATAAAAGAAAAGGAAATAAAAAGCCATTACTAAAAGACGAATATCTGAAACGTCATATTTGTTATACAAAAGGACGATTTTGGTAACTATTTTCTTTCTTTGAGAGATTAATTTGATGCGGTGACAATTGATCTTTTAAAAGATTAATTTGACAACAAAAATATTTAGAGGATTAGTATAATGACACCCTAATTTTAAATGACCAAGTAAAGGATTTGCTTGAGAATCATGATCCTAGGCAAAATTAAGCTATTTTGAAAAATATTCCTTCTGTCCTATTCGTAAGAAGAAGAAGAAAAAATTCATTTCCAAGTGTATCTTGAACATGATAATTAAAATCGGAATTTTACCTAAAATTGAAAAGAAGAATAAAAAATTATAAAATGTAAAATCTTAACATAAAAAAATCGTAAAATTTCATAAAAATATAAAAACGTTTGGAATTTTGATGAAATTATTTTGATTAAAAAATCGTAAAATCATAAAAGCACAGATTAAAATCGAGATTTTAATTACCATAATCTTAAAAATAAGGGGTTGACATGACCACGTGTAAAGCACAGAGCAAAATGCACGAAAATGTTAAATATTTTTTTTTTTAAAAATGAGTTAGGATATTGATACTATCACTTTCTATTACTATTAATCTATTATTACTCTAATTATTGTTAGATCAAATCTTTCATCAATTTTTTTCTCTCCCCTCAACGGACTTTTTGCCTTAAAGTTTAATTCAACAATAATTAGAGTGATAGTAGATTGGTACTAGAATGAATATCTTACCTTATGATTTTTTTTTTTTTTGTTAAATCTAGTAAAACTTAATTTAAGATATGGAAAAATTGTTTGTCCTTTTAAACGACACAATTTGTGTTATTTTACTTTCACAAAAAAGTGAGATCAACATCTTTATTTTTTTATCCACTTTTTCTTCCCTATAATCTATTTCTCTCTCTCAATTAAAATGAAATATTTTCACATCCTTTATAACACATTTTTTCTTGAGATATTCGTATTTATTTTCTTATAAAGAAAAAATAAAGAAAAACCAGGACCGATTCTCATAAGTCAAAAAATCTCTCCGATGTGGACTCACTATTATTTTAATCAGCCTTGCAACTTGCAAGCTCATTTACGATTACACTCATCCTTATAAATAATAATAATTTAGTATATGTCCCGTGTTTCATGCTCATCCTTATGAATATATTTGAAAGTTGAAAGTGACATGACATTCATACAAATCTGCTTATAAGTTGTAACACACATCTAATCACAATATTAGTCCTCCAAAATCTTCCTAGTATTTGAATTGAAAGAGTTATATACTTATATATAAGTGAAAAGTGTATCTCATTTTAAAGAATGTATAATTGTGTTATTTTAAGTGAGAGAAAGAGATACATAAAAACAGAGAGTCGACAAAAAAAGTAAAGATATAAGTCCCACTTTTTTATAAAAATAGTTATTTAAAACAACGAATATTTTTTCCTATAAATATAAAAGAGGAGAAAGCAAAGGTAACCAAACCAACCGTCCCAAGCGCCCACATTGACCGAAGAAAAGAGACAAACTGCAAAAGGCCAATAAAAGTGCATAAACGCAGTCACACAGAGTCGTATCTAACTCTTCCGCTCAATTAATATCACATTGTTTGTTTGTTGCCACCTAAATGAGTAGCTCATTAAAGCCTTTCACCAAACACCTTAATTTCATCTCTTTCCACAAACACCCTGCTTTCTATGGTTTCATAGCTTCACCTTCATTCACTCGTTTGCCAAGTCCTACTACTTATCCTAGGTTGTGTTTCTCTCACTTTCGGCCATACTCATGTGAGTTTCTCTTCTTCCCTCATTTTCTTTTTGTTGCTGACAATGAAAGTATGGTTTTGTTGATTGAACGTAAATTTATTTTTTTTATTTTTTTTGGGTTTTGTCATAGGGTCAGTGATTTTTATTTCAATTGGGTTATTGACTTATTGGGGTGATGAAAAATTCTATCTTGAGGTTGATTTTGATAGAATATATTATTGGGGTGTCTCACTACCGCATGCACAAGTAATGGGTATTGATTTCTCTTACTGAGAGATGAAAAATTGTATCTTTATGTTGAGTTTGATTGGAATGTATTATGGGGGTGAAGTAATTTTACCTGAAACTGTTCTTTGTGCAACTCTGTTTCTCTGTAGCTATCAGCTGACATCACCCATTAGCACAATTTGGAATTTTTTCTTTTTTTTTTTTGTCTTTTTTTGTTTTTTAATAATTAAGGATAGAGATTAGACAAACAGTGTGTTTGATTATATAGCTCCGAATTGCTGATCAAGTTGTAATCTTGCTATCATGCAAACCTGAGTTTTCTGGATTAATTATTTGTACCTGTAATAATTTCTTTCTAAATGCTGTATTTGTCTCAATCATCATAACTTAATAAAATACACAGTTTGTAAGAGATGAACTCTAATATTATGAGGTTTACATTAAGTTGTTATGATGATCCTGTGATAATGATATTGTTGTGTAGGAAAGTTTAGAAGGGTGATCTTGGTACTGAGAAATATTAGTTTATTGAGCAATTACTTAAGAAAAATACCAAATAGATATTGTGGTGGTTCAGTTTACAGAATGTAGACATTGTTTAAAATCTAATAATTCCATTTATGAGGTTGATTGACTGTTTCTTCCTTTTATACAGCATCTCGATCTGCTACATTTATGGAGGTGTTCAAAGCAATTGCTCAGCAAGAACTTGCAGCTCATCATGGCAGTACTGCTATCAGAGCTGATCAGAAGAGTTACAGTTACAAGCAACTCATCTCATCTGCACAGAAGATATCTCATCTCTTGTGTGGCAATGGTGTCAAAACAGTGAGTTACACCGTAATACATACTATTGTTGTTGCTAGATGAAATAGTTTTGGCGCTCATGCTTGCATGAAATGGGAGTGACGTACTACATTCACATATATGTACAAAATAATCATTTAGTAAATTCTTGATGGTACTAAAATCCAGGGAAATCTTGGTGGAGCTCGAATAGGAATTGTAGCCAAACCCTCTGCTGAATTTGTTGCTGGAATACTTGGGACTTGGTTTAGTGGAGGTGTTGCTGTTCCACTTGCACTAAGCTATCCAGAAGTAGAGCTCTTGCATGTGATTAATAATTCGGTATGCTCTGGAAACCCTCCCTTTTTATTATGGCTCCCCTTTTCTTTTGTTTGTGTAACATTTAAATGGCTTGCTAACTTTATGAAGTCAACTCCCTCAATTCACCATTCACATTGTCTTGATATCTTTCATCTCAACTTTCAAATAGCTGATTTATATGTAGATTTTTGCCTCTATGAAAGTACATGACTGAAATATGCTATGTAAGTAAACTTTTAATATTATTGATTTCATTTTACTGGATGTTCAGTTCAGACATGAATAAACTATTGAATGATGGATTCTTCTGTTCACCTGTCCCAAACAAAATAATCCAAATTGCTTTTGGAATAGCTTTTACATGCTTCTGTTGTCATTATTATGTCCTGCTTCTGCAAGTATGTCCATTCTCAACTGACGAAATTCTTATAATATGGGTTGGAAGATGCCAATAACTTTCTACAATATAGATTGAGTATCATGTACCTAAGGAAGAAAGAATTTTTTATATATTGCTAACAAATTAGTTGAACCATTTATTTATTCTACATTACCTTTGGGCTTTGCTTCTGCTTTTGTGGATTAAATCTTAATAGAAATTTGATGATAATTTGGCTATAGGATGTGTCTGCAATACTAAGTACTGAAGACCATAGTGAATTAATGCAAAGCATTGCCAATAAAAGCTCTTCTCAGTTTTTTCATCTTCCGCCTGTTCTCAATGAGTCTTCAGAGAATGGGGAAATTGACCCAGACAGATTTTGCCTGGAGAATATTGGGAAATCAAGTAAGAAAATGAACGTTTCAACTTTTAAAATGGATAGAGTAAATCTTTTGGTAGCAATCAGCTGACAATTGTTTCTCATCATTTATTTTTCATATCCATTGGCATAGATGAAGATCCAGCACTGATTTTGTACACTAGTGGGACAACAGGTAAACCTAAGGGAGTTGTTCATACACACAGAAGCATCATTTCCCAGGTATGCTCTGTGATTTATGTCTAGTTACATCAAATGATACTTTGAATAGACATTTTCATCTACTAAGATAAAATCCTCTTCCTTAACAGTAGCTCTATGATTTTGCAAGTTCTTTCGGTGTGATTATCAAATTGTACAAAATACTGCTGTTTATAACAATTTTAATCATAGTGCAATTTAACCCTTGTTGACTTAAGCATGTCAATCATTCTTATTTTCTTTTTCTTTAATATTCTTTCCCAATCTTGTCTTGATTTTAGGTTCAAACCTTGACAAAAGCATGGGAGTATGCATCTGCCGATCAGTTTCTGCATTGTCTACCGCTACATCATATCCATGAAAGTTTCAGTGTTTACATTATTCAATATTTTATAATTCATATTACCATCTTTTGTATATTTGCTGAAATGTGATTTGGGGTTTCCTTATGATGTCAATCCTTAACATATATGATATACATGTTCACGGGCTTTTCAATGGTTTACTGGCCCCTCTCTATGCAGGTTCCACGGTAATTTACTCTTTTCACTTTTTCTTCCAAGGCAAAGACAATACTAGAAGAAAAAAAAAAGTTAAATTTTTGTTCCAGCGGCCTCTAAATAAGTAGTATGCATTCAAAATAGATAGTTTTTTGTTGCTAAGAATCAAATTGTCTTGTTGAAGGTTGAGTTCATGCCAAAATTTAGTGTGAGGGGAATTTGGCAGAGATGGCGGGAGTCATATCCAACTGAAGGATCTAAGGCTGATGATGCAATAACTATGTTCACTGGAGTAAGTATAATTCTTATCAGCATTGTGCAGATCTATGATATGGTTCATTCTCATGGTACCTTGGTTTGTGTATATAATCTAAGCTTGGCTGGAGATAATTATCTTTGCTGCTTTAATCATACAAAGACAGCATTTATAGGCCATATGATGGTGTTCTTTGTTATGCCTAAAAAGTTCTTAAGTTGCACGGTTTGTGCATTTAAAATTCATATGCATACTATTTACTATCAACATTAGTTGTTGTGGTTGGAGAACTTGTCTTGGGTGACCTCATCATTATTAAATCGTTTTGTAAATGAAGGTTCCAACTATATACACCCGATTGATACAAGGTTATCATGCTATGGATCCTGAGCTACAAGTTGCTTCAGCATCTGCTGCAAGGAATCTGCGTCTTATGGTAAGAGAAAAAGGCACTGTGCTGTTCATCAAACATTTTTATCTCTTAAAAGAAGATAAACAGAAAATTGTTTGAATTTTAAAATAAAGGATTATTCTTTATTTTTAATTTGCTATGCATGGACACACTACAATTTACATTATGTGTTCTGCATTGGTTCTGAGCACTGATTACTAACTCAATCTCAGAAACCTGATATTTTATCATCTCACCATTCAGATGTGTGGGTCCTCTGCACTTCCTCAGCCCGTTATGCAAGAGTGGGAAGCCATCACTGGGCATCGCTTATTAGAGCGATATGGCATGACTGAAGTATGTACACTTTAGTTTAAGTCCTTCAACTTTGCAGAGAAAGATGTACAGTGTATTTTACTACTGTTCATTAATTTTATAGCAATTCTTGGATGAATCTTACGATATAATATTAATGTTTCTAGTTTGTCATGGCATTGTCAAATCCATTGAAAGGTGAGCGTAAGGCAGGCACTGTTGGCAAACCATTTCCTGGTATACAGGTTAGTTGAGCTTGCACTTTTCCATTTGCTGTTGACCATAAAATATGGTCTTGTTGATCTCTCATTCCGCTGTTGCGCGTAATATATTTACATGATCAACTATTGGGGATTTAAGTAATTATCTGGGCACGAGTTTCAATTTCAGGTTAAGGAAACCAAATAATGTGTTATAAACTTGAAGGATACATGTAAAAGAAGTAGACTTTGGCATACTATGAGATGGATGTTTTACTATGACCTGCAGGGAGGAGTAGCCTCAAGTGTTGTTGATGCTCAATGTGAGAGATAATATCCCATGGAATTGCAAGGTTGACTTTTCTGTATGCATGACAGGTCAAGATTCTCGCGGATGAGGAGAGTGGGAGTGATAAAACTGGAGTGGGTGAGCTTTGTGTTAAAAGCCCTTCGTTGTTTAAAGAATATTATAAACTTCCTGAGGTACTTAATGTTATGTTCTTTTGTTTATGATTCTGAAATAATTATTTAGTAATAGTTCTTTCCTGTTCTTTTGATTCTTATGCTTCTAGTAGTTCCTTGTTGATTTATAATGCATTACATGATTATGTGCATCATGATATAATACCCTATTTCCCTGCTATGCTGCATAAGACTGCACATTTTCTTTCTGAGAAGCGGTTATTTGAGCAACAGAAGTTCCAATATCACAATAAAAGGAATATAACGTTAATTTATGTCGCAGAAAATTCAAGATTCCAAAGGTAGATAATGTGATAGGACACCAGAAGAAAACAGGGTCAAAGTTAGTTAGACGGGGCGATGTCTGATCAGTTAGTTTCAGTTAGAATCTATCAAGGGGATAGGAGTTAGGAACAGGGGTTCGGGCTTAAATAGCAGGAGCAAGGTAAGAGGAGGGAAGCATTCAGGATTTTAGATTGAAAAGCAGAGCAAAGGCTCTATGGTAAAAGGAGAAACCCTATCAACATCAACAGCACCTTTATTCCAAACTAGTTGGGGTCGGTGGTAGATCGTAGATGAACCCAAAAGAGAGATACAAAAAGATTGAGAAAAAAAGACAAAAATAAAATTTAAGTATATATATGTGTGTGTGTGGGGGGGGCAGGATTTTCTGACATCGATGTAAGAATAATAAATTTTACACTTAATCTTAATCGATTTTTGATATCTGACGGTTATAATTTATTGGGAATTAATAGTTAATTAATAAGAATAATCCAATTAATTAGTCTTTTGATGAATGGAAATCAAAGGTGAAGATTGAGTGTAAGATTTATTATTCTTACATTGTTGTAAATTGATCCTGTCTATATATATATGAGGTAGGATCCTTTGACACCTCATCTGATAGTCGTTAGATCAAAAAAGATCAATGGTGTCACATGCTTGCAAATCAGAGTTGTTGATTTTTTTTTATCTAACGGCTCTCAGATGAGGTGTCAAATTTGAAATTTGACACTGGTGTCAAAGGATCATATATATATATATATATATATATATATATATATATATATATATAAGCAATACACAATTAAAGGGAAAAATGAAGATATATAGTAGGACATAAAATAATAAGTAAGAAATAAAAAAAATAAAAAAATAAAATAAAAAGGAATTTGGGGTAAAAAGAAAAAGAAAACACATAAATAAATGGGTAAGAGAAAAAAGATTGAAAGGAAAAATGAAATAAAAGAAAAGAAGGAAAAAAAGAAAGAAAGGGAGGGAGATAAAGAGGAAAAGGACTAAAAGGGGACCATTTGAAACATTGGAATAAAAACGGGTCTAATCCTCCACTATGCTTATAGCTTTTCTTCTCCACTCTGTCCTAAGATACATCGTCCGCTAATGTATATCCCACTCCATTAAGTCTTGTTTTTACTACTTTTCCTCAAGTAAATTTTGGTCTACCTCTACCTCTCTTTGTGTCAAGCTCTTGATAACAAACTTTTGTTCTTATGGGAGCATCCTGGGGCTTTCTCATTACGTGCTTAAACTACCTCAATCTATGTTCTCTCATCTTTTCCGCCACCGGTACTACTTTCACTTTTCGTCGAATAACTTCATTTCTTCTCTTATCCATCCTCATATAACCACACATCCATCTTAACATCCTTATTTCCGCTATTCCCATTTAATGTTCATGTTGCCTATGTGCTGGCCAACATTTAACTCCACATAACATTGCAGGCCTTGCTGCTGTCCTATAGAATTTTCCTTTTAGCCTAAGGGGAATTATGTGGTCACACAAAAACCCAGATGTACTACGCCATTTCATCCACCCTGCTCTGATTCTATGATTTACATCCTCATCAATCTCTTCACCTTTTTGCAAAATTGATCTCAGATATCTGAAAGCATCTCTGGATGGAGAAACCCTATGTGAAGGGAAAATCCTTGGAAGGAGAATTCTCTACATAGTTCTTTGTTTGTAATTCAATAAACACTACCGACGCGTTCTTCTTTTCCTTTCCTTTCCTTTCTCTGTTTTTCTTATCTCTCCCTCTCTGAAAACTCATAACCCATTCTTGGTTCCTAACACAAAGGTAAAAGAAATATAATCTCTCCCTCTGAGAATTTTATTATTTCCATGCAGGTAACGAAGGGATCATTTACTGATGATGGGTTCTTTAAGACTGGAGATACAGTTACTACAGATGAAGATGGATATTACATCATTCTAGGACGTAAGGAAATCTATACTTCTCCATGCATGCTGTCATATGCTTGCTTGTAAGAGTCAGAGCTTTGAGTGCAGCCTGCAGTATGGTTCTCATGCATTAACTACATATATCTAGTAGTACCCCAATTTTAAATTTCTAGAACATTATCTTTGAGCTGGGCCTTTCTATTTTCCCAAAATGAATCATCAAACGAAAGAGAGAGAAATCATGCTTAAAGTGTTACATGCAGTTTGTCAGAAAGTACATTCCTAAATTGCTAATAACTAGGACATCTGGTTTTGCCGAAATTTTTTGCCAATCTTGACTGGTATAAAATTTGGATATGTATCAGAAGATAACTGTTTTATCTTGATTGGCTAAGTGAAAATGTAAAAATCCCTACATCTGAACTTATCATCAGAGAAGTAAAAGTTAGATCGTGGTGTTAATAAAACTAAATATATTGTGCTTGTTCTCCACTTGTTTATCAGGTACTAATGCTGATATTATCAAGGCTGGTGGCTATAAGCTGTCTGCATTAGAAATTGAATCAGTTATAATAGAGGCAAGTAGCTACCGTTTTCTCATCCTAACGTTGTTAGTTGTTAGTTGTTAGCAATACTTTATATAGTTGCATGGTTTCTTTCCACGGAAGGAGCTGAATACAAGGAATGATATGGTATTCACAATCAGAAGCTTTTTGCAGCATCCAGCTGTCTCAGAATGTTGTGTTTTGGGCTTACCAGACAAAGACTATGGAGAAGTTGTTGGTGCAATTATTGTACCAGAGGTTGATGTTAAACGAAAGCGAGATGAAGAGTCAAAGCCTGCATTAAGCCTAGAAGAATTGTCCACCTGGGCCAAAGACAAACTTGCACCTTACAAGGTAATGGGGGCATGGCCATTGTTTGCTTATATATTGTCATCTATGGAGATGAACCTCATATTCTTAGAATCATATATAAGCTGCCACTGAAAATGCTTGTGATACTAGGTTCATCAATACTTTCTGTTCCTTTCTGAAAATTTCAATGCATATGATTTAGGTGATTTCTTTCTTTTATTTTAATAATTTAATCAATTGCATATATCTTGTTTATATTATGTTATTTTCATTTGATAATTTGTTTGTATGTTGTTAGATACCAACTCAACTATTCCTGTGGGACTCACTCCCTCGCAATGCAATGGGGAAGGTAATTTACTTTTGTTTATAGGGGAAGGATCCGTTTACAAACTTTTTTTTACAAATTACATTAAGTATGACCGGTCATACACTCTTGATTAAAGTATGACCGGTTAGACATAGCGTAGTTTGTAAAGAAAAAGTTTGTAAATATAACTTTTCCCTTGTTTATATGTCGTCCTAATAAACAACATCATTTACTTTTTCACCATGAATCATTCTTAGGAAGGTAAGTTAATTCTTCTTCGTGTGAAATTTCAGGTAAATAAAAAGGAGCTGAAGAAGCTGCTGGCTTCAGAAAAGTAAATTTTCTGAAACCAGTTTTAAGATGTGGCAATCTCAGCCGTTCATTTTTATTATTTATTTATTTATTGGTTTAAGTTCTATGTGTAATCCGGGGGAATATGATCAATACGAGCTATCTTAATTTCAATAAGGTCGAGTACGATCTTATTTGCATCATACTTGCTTGATCATTAGCAACTAATGTTCTTTCATTAGTTGATTAATTACTGTAACGCTATTGTGCAAAATCTTCCGTAGAAGTACATAGGCCAATAGCTTAAGCAAACTAGAGGGTCTGTTGTTAGTATTCTATTTGATTGATTGTACTTGCTGTTTACAATGTGATTAATTTGGTACTATCTTTGTAGAATTTATAATGTGTACTGTTATAACCCAAAGAAATTTTAAATGTAAACTTTTGCATCAATACTGTATTTAAAAAAAAAAGAAAAAGAAAAAGAGTGGATAGCTGTTTTCATCATGCAAAGATATATGCAAGATCATTAGTTTTTTATTTGCCAAATTGTTTGTTCAAACAAATACTTGACGTCAACATGAAGTACTTGTTGGGGTATGAACATAGTAAGGTGTAATATCTGCTACTTGCTATGGGTTAGTAAAATGTTCAAAATCAAACACTTCACATATACACAACTAGTTGTATGATGGCACCAGTTGTAGGATGTCCATTAACGAAACATCTCAAGTCTCCAAAGTCCTATTCACCACTTCCGTTTGTCCATCCGTCATTGGATGATATGCAGAGCTAAATTTCAGCTTTGTGCTTGCGGCTTTAAATAACTCTCCCCAAAATTTGCTCACAAATACCTTATCTCTATCTAAAACAATTGACCTTGGAAATCCATGCATTCTGATAATCTCTTTTACAAACATAGCAGCTACCTGTTCAGTTGAATATGGATGCACTAGAGTAATAAAATGGGCATATTTGGAGAGTCTGTTTACTACCACCAGAATTGTGTCCATACCTTTAGATTTTGGTAACCCTCCTATGAACTCCATAGAAAGATCCTCCCACACTTGTTCTGGAATCGGTAGAGGTTGTAACAGCCCCGCTGGTTGTAGGCTTTGATATTTTTGTTGTTGGCACACTCCACATGCTTTAACATAATTTGTCACGTCCTTTCGCATCCCTTCCACCAGAACACTGCTGCAATTCTCTTGTAAGTCCGCAGCTCACCCGAATGTTCACCCCACTGGGAATCATGAAACTCTTGTAAGATGAAATGTATCCGTGAAGAGGAGAATGGAATTACCAGCTTATCATGAAACCAAAGGCAGCCTCTGGATGCATGATACCCCGGATGAGACGTAGCATCCTGCATGACATCAATTAAAATAGATTTAGTGACAGGGTCAGCACTCACATCTTCTGCCAAGCTCTGTAAATCTGGGCTTGATACAATGGACAATCCCTTGCAATCCATTACTCTTGATAGCGCATCAGCCGCTTTATTTTTCACACCGGGTTTATATTGTATCTCAAAATCGAAACCCACCAACTTGGTTACCCAACGATGCTGGCCCTCCACGATTAAACGTTGTTTCGTTAAGTATTTTAAGCTTCTTTGATCAGTCCTGATAATGAAATGGCGCCCCAACAAATAATGTCGCCATTTTTGAACCGCAAATACGATTGCTTTTAATTCTCGTTCATAGGTTGACAAGGACTTGGCTGCATCCGAGAATGCTTGACTTAAAAACGTTATTGGCCATTTCCTTTGCATAAGGGCAGCCCCCATTCCAACTCCTGACACATCGGTCTCTTCCACGAAAACTTAAGAAAAATTCGACATTGCCAACTCTGGCAGCAACATTGCCCTTTTTAACTCTTCAAAAGCGATTTGGGCTTAATCCCCCCCAATTAAAGCTGTCTTTTTTTAACAGTTGAGTGAGTGGACGAGCAATCTTGCTATAACCCCTCACAAACCGTCTATAGTACCCAGTGAGTCCCAAAAATTCCAGAGCCCCTTCAGATTCGTGGGAATTGGCCATATCTGTATGGCTTCCACCTTCACTGGGTCTACCTTCACCCCTGTTCCTGAAATAATATGTCTAAGATACTCTAATTCCCTTTCTGCAAAGGAGCACTTTTTTTTATTGGCACAGAATTGATGCTTTCGTAATACCTTCATTACTTGCCTCAAATGATCAACATGAGCAACCTCATTTTGGCTATAAATCAGAATATCATAAAAAAAAACCAAAACAAACCTACGAAGGAACGGTCGGAATACCTCATTCATCAAGGACTGAAAAGTGGAAGGTGCCTCAACCCAAAAGGCATTACCAAGTACTCATAGTGCCCCTCATGAGTCTGGAATGCTGTCTTTTCTATATCCTCTGGTTTCATCCTGATCTGATGATAACCAGATTTCAAGTCTAGCTTAGAAAATAATTTTGCCCTATCTAATTCGTCCAGTAACTCATCAATGACGGGCAATGGAAATTTATCTGGTATGGTTGCTTTTTTGAGTGCCCTGAAGTTCACACAAAACCTCCAACTCCCATCTTTTTTTTTCACTAAGATTAATTGTATACTTCACCAACACTCTCAGTATCCACAGTAGCCACAGAATGTAGAACAGAAGCGTCAACCTCATCTCTTTTCTCGTTATCACCTGAAGCCTCAGGTTGAACGGAAGAAACAATATCTACACTTTCATCTGCTTGCACCCTTTCTTCTTCTTTATTCTCTTCATCTATCTTGACATGAAACTTTTCTTGCACATCACTAATACCTTTTGACTCACCAAGATCAATAGTACTACCCTCTACTTGATCCTCCTCAAGATTAATAGCCTTGGGTTGCATTAACATTGGACTCTCATGGTTTCCCACTTCAGCAATGTCATTCTCTTGATTACTGATAACAGAATCCAAATTCTCAGCATTATGAATATTAGATTCAGACAATTCAACAGGCATCCAAGGTAAATGGTTTTCTGCCTTTCAATGGTCCAAATTATGTGCAGTTGTTCCATCTGCGTCCTCTGTTTATGCTTTCCCTAATAACCTAACACATTAAGACTTTAAATGTGTTGGCCCGTTTTACCATCTAATTGTTACAGTGTTTTTTTTTTTTTTTTGGTAAAAGTGGTGGGCCTAACCCATAGAATTAAATTGAAAGCTGATGCATGTTAAGAGAAACATGCTCCATCAGCAAGAACTTACAAAAGTCACTCCAAAATGGAAAAATACTTGTAGGAGGAGAGGAATATAACTCCAACTCTCCACTCCTACACTTAAATCCTACCAAAGCTAAACTATCAGCACAATAGTTAAACTTTCTGGGAACAAATTCGAAAGAAACATGCTCAAATGACAGTAAGTTATTCCTAATTTTCCTAGCTACCAATGAGCAGTCATCCAAATCATTTAGGTTAGCCACACATAGTAAGGCTTCTTTACTTTCACTCCCAAGCCATACTTTCTTAATCTTTAAATCACTTGCCAGCTTTAGACCTTGCCAAATGCCCCACAACTCAGCTTCAAAGATTGAACAAGTACCAATCTTAAGTGAGAATCCACTGATCCAGTCACCTTTCCAATTGCAGATCAAGCCCCCACATGCTCCTGTTTTAGTCTCCAAGTTCACAGCACCATCTACAAAAAATTTTAAAACCTCCTTCTGCTCCTGAAAGCCAGCCCCGACAGAGGTATAGATGGGTCTACTTTCTGAGAAAAAGGATCATCAGAGCAGTTACTTTTCATGTCTCTTAGATACAGCAAGATCCTACTCATCGGATCACTAGGCCAATCAAATAAATCCTCATGAACAACTAGATTTCTCCATTGCCAAAGCATCCAACAGGTTACAAAAAATGCTTCCTTCCATGAATGCCAGCACTTCGTTGAAAAAGATTTACAAATATTTAATCTGAACCAGTCAAGATCATTAACTGACAGAAAAACATCAGGAATCTTACCTCCAAACCATCTCTCCCACACCTTCCTAGCTTTCAAGCAGTCTCTCAGCACATGCATTAAAGTCTCATGAGATGTTGAGCAGTTCGGGCAAAGAATCTCACCTCCATTCCACAAGCTAGTGATATTTCTAACTGTCAATTTGTTAAGACATGCTAACCACATAAATGTTGCAATCCTAAAGGGCCCTCTCCATTTCCAGATTAGAGACCAGGCTTTATCTTTCTTCAAGTTTGCAGCCATTAATTGCTGGTATGCATTTCTAACCATAGAACAACTTGGACTGCTTCTTAACCAACAGATCCTGTCCTCTGGTCCATTTGTGCAAGGGATCTGTATGCTTTGCATCCTCCTAAGAATAGGATCTTCAAGATAATTCTTCAGATATTCCCACTTCCAATCACCTGTTACTTGATCAACAATATTAATCACCTTCAAATCCTGCTCAGCAGTGCAAGGTTTATTAAAGGCCAGCTCATAAAGATTATCTTGCCATCAATGCCAACAATCTGTCCAAAATAAAACTGAATTACCATTCCCCATCTCCCAAGTCAGATGCTGGTCAAGTTTGTCACGAGCTGCACAAATACTCTTCCATAAGGATGAGTCTCCATTTTTTACAGATAATCCTCTCCTAGGATCATGCTTTCTCCCATATTTCCCAAGGAGAACTCTACTCCAGAGGCTGTTAAGCTCAGAAATAAGCATACAGGCTCTCTTTTGCATGAAAGCTTCATTCTGCACTCGAAGATTAATAATCCCTAAGCCACCACACTCCTTTGGCTTATAAAGTTGCTCCCATGCCACATAGTGTGCTTTCCTTTTTACATCAGAGTCTCCCCAGATAAAATTTCGTTGGAGTTTTTCAATTTCTTGGCATATGTGAATTGGTATAGAGTTGTTTTGCATGTGATACATTGGCATAGCTGATATCACACTCTTAGCCAATGTGATTCTACCAGCCATAGACAAGCATTTGGTCTTCCACCCTTGGAGCTGATTCTGAACTCTACTAATGACATTAGAATAATGATGCCTACTAATCTTCCCATGTCTCATCAAGGTTCCTAGATAACAGCCAATGCCGTTGACAACTTTGAACCCACTTACATCAGCCAAAAGACTCAGTGTCTCCTGAGGTGTGTTCTTAGAGAAATAGATACAGGACTTCTCCATACTCACACATTGGCCTGACATTCGAGAGAATTTCTCCAAACAGCCTGTAATACACTCCATCTAACTAAGGGAAGCTTCAGCAAATAGGATGATATCATCAGCAAACATTAGATGGGATATCTGAGGCCCTGCCCTACCAGCTCTAATTGGATACCATTTCTTCCTGTCTACTTCATCCATAATAAGATGAGTCAACTTCTCCATGCAAAGGACAAATAAGTAAGGAGACAATGGGTCCCCTTGCCTTAGTCCCCTTTGAGAGTAAAATCCCTGAGTCCTGCTCCCATTCCATAACACCTCAAAGAAGGGACTTGTAACACAACCCATAACAGCAGCTATCAACTCATCTGGAAGCTTCAACTCTTCAAGCACAGCCTTAACAAAACTCCAATTGAGCTTATCATAAGCCTTCTCTAGATCAATCTTGATAGAGAAGTAACTTTTTTTCCTTGCATCCTATGCATAGAGTGAATAAGTTCCTGGACAATAATTATATTGTCCTGAATATTCCTCTTGGGGATGAAGCTTACCTGATTAGGAGAGACAAGATCACCTATAAAAGGCTTAATCTTATTAACCAGAATTTTACTCAATCCCTTATACACAGTATTGCAAAGTGCAATGGGACGAAACTGCTTCATGAAACAAGGCCTATGCACTTTGGGGATTAGAGTAAGAAGAGTCTGATTAATCTCCTTAATCTGTTCAGGCTTGCTGAGGTACAACTTCATGCTATTGAAGACTTTTTCCTTAATCAGGTCCCAGTTCTTATGATAGAACAATGCAGGGTAGCCATCTGGACCAGGAGTTTTCAATGGGGCCATTTGAAAGAAAGCTTTCTTAACATCCTCTAGAGTTATATCCAATGACAGTAAGCCTCTGTATTCCTCCCTGATAGCTGGCCATGAACAAACAGTTTGGCTCTACTCTGAATCAATCAAGTCTTCTGTGAATAGATTAATGAAAAAGCTTCTGGCTAATTCTATCAATTCCTCATCTCCAGAAATCCATCCACCACCATTATTCTGTAGCTTGATGATCTTGTTCCTCTTTCTCCTAATCAAGGTACAAGTGTGATAATACCTAGTATTTCTATCACCTCCTTTGATCCAATCCCCCCTAGATTTCTGGTACCAAATTTGTTCCTCTTGAGCTAATATATCAGCAAGTTCCTTATTTAGATTGGCTTCCAACTCCTCCAAATGGTAGCAATTTCTCAAGCTCATCTGTCTTTGAATGCCTTCCAGTCTAGCTATCACCCTGTTCTTTCTATAGTGTGTGAAGCCAAAGACATTCTTATTCCAGTTTCTGACTGCTGGAGTAAAAGTGATCAGACTGTCCAGTAGTTTGGAATTTGAATCCCAATTGGTTTTGAGGAAAGAGTGGAACCGAGAATCATTCTGCCATACAGCCATGAACATAAAAGGTCTATCCCTCCAACAATGATCCTCTTTATCCAATCTCACCAAGACAGGGCAATGATCAGAGAAAATTCTAGGAAGGTTTAAGACAACAGCTTCCTCAAAACAGGTTCTCCAAGCATCATTTGCAACTGCTCTATCAAGCCTTTTGAACACTCTATCCAAGTGTGGGAATTTGTGCCCTTTCCAAGTGAATCTATTTACTCCTCCTCCCAAATCTATAACCCCACATGCATTTAACACATTATTGAACATAAGACATCTATTAACATCAACTGGATTGCCTCCTTTCTTCTCAGAAACTGAAGTAATCTCATTAAAATCTCCTGACAACATCCAAGGACTATTCATGGTTCTACCAATATGCTTCAGTTCTTCCCACAACATTCTTCTCTTTTCTTCTTTAGGACTAGCATATACTGTAGTCCAGAAAAAGCCCTCCTTACTAGGAAATTCAACCCAACAATGGATGAATTGATCCTGCTTTCTCTCAAGTGTGATACTCACCTCAAACGGATCCCATACAATCCACACACCTCCTGCAAACCCATTGGCTTCAGAGATTATATAGTTAGAATACTCCAAACTTCGAATAATTCTCAAGGCTTTATCTCCACTAACTCTAGGCTCCAAAATGGCAGCAACTCCAACTCCATACTTCTTCCTGAACCTTCTGAAAGTGCTCTTAAATTGTTTCTTTCCAGCACCTCTACAGTTCCAGGTCATTATATTTATCATGAATGTTGAGCTTGGTGCAAGATAACAAAGCTCTTGCCACTTACATCAAGACTTACATCAGAAGCCTCCTGAATAATAACATCTCCCTCACCACCACATAGCTAAGCCATACCGACCATACAACTATCCTTAACTGCCCCATAATGCTGATCCAACTCCATACCAGAATGAGGTTCTGCATTTTTTAAGTTATCCTTCTTCACCAAGTCAGGTGGTTCAGGGTCCTTCAACTCACACTCCAGGAGCATACTGCCAACTTGTTGAATGTTCTCTACAGTTTCCAGAAGAGCCTCAGTAGCTGAAGAATCAGCTGCCATCACCAAATCCCCCCATAATTTGCCTTTGCATTGGTCCAGGTTCTCTTTGACTGGTATCAGAGACAATGAACTAGTCCCAGTATCCAAAGAAAGAGCAGGCAACTTCTGTACCCCTTTTCCTTTAGCTGATAAGGCCTTATTCGAATTTCTTTTAAGTATTTGAACCCCTTGCTTCACACCAAAATTTTTATTGAGATTGTTTTGGGCCTTAGCAGTGAAATTCATCACCCCCACAACATTCTGAGTATTATTGCCCAATGACAGATTCTCCTTATTCATCAAAGAAGTGAGAATATTCACTCCAGGATCTTTATCAATAACTTTCTTCTGAATGCTACTCCCACTACTCACACTAGTTTTCATCCCCATACCCTTCTTAGTATTGGAAATGTCCTCCCCAAATAATCTGGCATTCTTGGGATCACTCTTAAGTGGTACTTGACCTCCTTTCTTCCTTCTCTGCACCACCATCCACTCACCAACCCCCTGAGATTCAGGCTTTTCCACTGGTTGCACAGGATTCTCACTAGGCGTTTCCATTGGAGTGTGTTTAGCAGCTTCTGGACAGGACTCAAGATTGTGCCCGTATCTGCCACACTTCAAACAAATTAGATACAATCCTTCATATTCTATCCTTTTCCTACAGCCATCCAGAACATACATCCCTCTCAGAGGCTTGGCAAGATCAATCTCAATGCATACTCTTGCAAACTGATGCTCTCCGGAAAGTATACCGATCGCACAAGTAATATAATGAGTAAGTAGAGTATCGTCTCCACAGGGATTGTAAACCAAGTACTACAATAACCAGTCCCCTTAAGTTGGAAAACTCGATTTGTTGTTTGGAAAAATTGCGAATTGATTTTGAGTAACAATAAGAAATAAAAGTAAAGACTTGTTTTTGAATTTTTATTTAAGAGAAATAAAACAATAACAATGAGAATTGATTTTAAAAATATGAGAAAACATTGTAGCTAGAGCGCACTCACCTTATGATCATCACTTCTTACTTTGGATTGATTCACAATACTTATTTATAGAATTACTCGAATAATTTTTATTATCTAAGAATATTTATTAGTTAACCCTCAATTCCTTGCAAGGTTAACCCTTTAATGCCCAATTGGAACCCCAATTCCTTGCAATGTTCCTCATGGTATTAAGCAATGAACGCAATAATTTAAGCATCTGCAATTAAATACACATCTATTCCTAGCATGCATACCAATTGTTATCCTACCCCCTTTCAAGATCAAAACCCCAATATTCTTATCTAGGGTTCTAACCCTCAAACTATTCTCAACTATTAGATTGATCAGTTCTAATAAAGAAAATAGAAAATACGCACAAGGTAGAGACAAAGATAATTATATAAATGAGTAAAACTAAATCAATCCATCGTAACAAGGGTTCACATAGGGCTCCTGACATTAACTACAATAAAAGATAACTAGCCAAGCATAATCATGGCTAAAAATAATCCAATATTCAAAAGCATAAAATTAAGGAGAAAAGAGAAGATGAACTTGATCCCCAGGAATCCCCTCAGAGCTCTGTCGTCGTCTCTCTTCAGAAGAATAGGTCTCAATGCCTAATTCTGTCATAGGGATCCTATTTATAAACCTCTTTTCCTTCTTCCAAAAATACCCTTCGCGCAGCACGATACTTCTTTCCCGCAAACCGGCGCCGGTGTGGTGCCAGTTAGCGCCATCTTCCTGCCCAATGTATGCTGCATTTCGGCGCTGGTTGGCTTTAGTTTGGGCGCCTAGTGGCGCCACTTCTTCTTCATGTTGGGCGCCTAGTGGCGCCACTTTCTTGTGAATTTGCGCGCTATTGGCGCCATGGAATGGTGATGAATGTGGCGCCATTTTGGTGCCACTAAGCGCCACTCAAAATTCTCTGTTGCAAAGTTTGTGATCCGGCGCGGGTGTGCGCCATTTTGGCGCAAACTTGCGCCAAGTCTCTGGTCTTCTGTACTGTGCAACCTTTCCAATCCGGCGCTGGTCTGCGTCAACAGGCTTTTATAGTTTTCACTTCTTTTTCCTGTAAAAACACAACCAATAGGTGAGAAATATAATTGAAAAGAAAGAATCAATATAATTAGCAAATATGTAATTAAGTTGCTCTTTTATAACTCAATTCTTATCAATTTTAACACATAAAATCACACTTGCCAGAGGCACATCAAATCATTCCCAGATTTAAACGTTGCTGTCCCCAGCAATGTACAAGACTCAATCCAGGAAACAATTAATTCTTCCAATACAACATCATACAGACAATCAAGAGATCACTATGCTAAGCATGACTGAATCAATGCAAAGAACTCCTAACAATGTCTTATATTCTCATGAACATGTCAGAATCTAGCTTGAACACCCCTCACCAAGATAATCATATAACGCTCAGCACTCAAGTGTTTAAGGGAGTAACAATCACTCAATCCATCACAGCAATAACATTACCATAAGCTTGATCATATTCTCAAGTTCCTAAAGATGAGGAACATTAACACATGCATAATTGATCAAAAAGACTTCACAGGTTGTAACTTGGCTAGGCTTAAGGGTATGAATTTATGGTTAGTAGCTCAAACAACAATGAGATTGAAAAACTAGTATTATTTCACTTTAACATCATCCAACTCAATGGAGTTTCTCCACTCAGATTCCCACATAATTTCGGGAATTAATTCCTATCAACCACTTTTTCTTTACATTCATCCTTTCTCTTTTTCTTGCTTTTTCTTTTCTTTTCTCTTTTTTTTTTCTTTTTCTCCCTTTGTTTTAAGGGCACAGATGAAATTTTACCTCCCCTAATTACTTGACCTTTGTGGAGCTTACCTCAATTTCTTTGTTTAATTTTTCAACACATCTGTAATTCAATCTCAATTAAGGTAAGTCACATGGATATAGGCTAAACCATCAATAAGGAATTATGAACAAAAAGGCTCAGGCTCAAAAGGGGTTAGCAATGGAAAAATTCATACAGGTGGGTTATTTTTGGCCAATAGCTAACAAGAAAAAAAAATGTCTTTATCATATCAACCAATGCATGTATCTCAGAGAAATAGAGCAAGTTCTAGAATGCTATCACAATGAGGTCTCTCAGAATAAAATAAGTGTTTAAGCACAAAACCTCACCAGCTATGATGTCAAGCTAGACTTCCAAAAGAAACATCAGGCATCATTAATCATTCAAACACAAAATTCAGACAAACGAGCAATCATGAAGTCTACTCATGCCCATATAATATCATGCCAGAAGTTTATACAAAACATGTTTCCTAGGATGAATCAGGCAAGTTAACTAGGGAAAGCATATCTAAACCTGAGACTTGCTCAGAAAACATGTTCAAAAAAAAAAAAATTGTTATATATATATCACACAAAATAACTATAAAAATAACTAAGAAAATTAAAAAAGTTAGAGTATCTCCCCTGATAGAAGAATTGCAGTTCTCAGGTGCAAGCCTGCCTACCATTCCCAGATTTAGAGAATTAATGTCCTCAGCAATAATTAAACCACGAGAAAGAAGAAAAACCTGCACAATAGAACAAATAGTGGCATATATAAGAAACTATAATGCACACATTAAAACATCAGAGAAAAATATCCTAACACAAAGTAACTAAAGAAAAGAAATACGAAACAGAAAAATAAACTAATATACAAGTTCTCCATACGCAAGGAGATATACTCAACCCTCCATGTCATCCCCCTCAGCAGCGTGGGATGACTCGGCAAATGGAGGATCTTGTGGTATTGGATGCCTTGGTGTATGAGACCACCATTCCCAGATTTGTTCCAAACCATGAAGCCATGTTAAGAACTCTTTGAAGCTTTGGTTTTTCTGGGAGATAGAGTCTCGGTGTCTCTTGTCAAATTTCAGCTCCCGGTGTCTCTTCCAACTCGTATCAAAGAGTTTCACCACTTCCTTTCTCAGTACCTTCTTCCGTATAGGATGACGCTTCCCTTGGGATTTTCTCCCGTGTTTGTCATCATCTTCATTGAGAATTTTGATGGTATGGGAAAAAGGATCTTTATTTTTCAATTCAGTTTCCTCTTCCTTCAGTGCTTCAATCACCGCCTCCTTATTACCCAAGAAGACATTTTTTTTGAGGTTGAGGAAGCTCCTTCAAATCCACCTTTATGGCACCATCTTCCTTGGCATCATCTGTTACACTTTGTTTTTCCTTTAAGACTTCAAGACTAAAACAATCGTCTTTGTGAGAAGACTGTTTTAGAGAATCAAAGACGTTGATGGTAACGGTCTCATCATTCATCCTTAACTCAAGCTTTCCATTTTCAACATCAATCATGGCCCGAGCAGTGGCCAAGAAAGGTCTACCCAGCAAAAGAGGCATCTCAGCTCCCCCTTCCATGTCCAACACTACAAAATCACCAGGAAAGATGAACTTGTCCATCTTTACAAGAACATCTTCAATAATACCACTAGGCTTCCTCAAAGACTTATCAGCAAGTTGAAAAGATGCCAAAGTGGGCTTCAACTCGGTGATCCCCAAGGATTTACAAACAGAAAGGGGCATCAAATTAATACTAGCCCCAAGATCGCATAATGCTCTGCCAATTTTTGTGTCCCCAATTTCAATAGGAATTTTGAAACTCCCTGGATCACTGAGTTTGGGTGGGAACTTCTTCTGTATGATGGCACTACACTCCTCAGTGAGTGTTACAGTTTGGCATTCCTGCAGCTTATGCTTTTTTGATAACAAGTCCTTCATGAACTTGGCATAATTGGGCATGCAAGCCAGAGCTTTAGCAAAGGGAATGTTGATATGCAATTTCTTGAATATATCCAGAAATATTTCATAATGCTGTTTTTGAGCATCTTTCTTAAACCTTTATGGATAAGGTGCCATTGCCCTCACATATTCTGGTTTCAGTTCAAACTTATTCTTTGCAACTGGTTTTTCCACTTCAGCAGGTTTTTCAATTTCTTTTTCTGGCTCACCTGCAGTATCCAGCTTATTTTCAGCTTCCACATTTATTCTCGGCTTTTCTGGAGCTGCTACCACTTTACCACTTCTAGTGGTGACAAACATACAATCATCCTTTGGATTGGTGACTGTGTTACTAGGGAAATTACCTGGAGTTCTATCAGCAACTTGCTTGGCCAGCTGGCCAATTTGATTCTCCAGATTTCTGATCGAAGCACTCATGTTTCTGGTATTAGCCCTAGTCTCTTCCATGAAAGCATTTGTGTTTTTGGTATAGGCTCTAGTCTCCTCCATAAAAGCATTGGAGTGTTGAGCCATTTGTCCAACTAACCTCTCCAAATCAGAAAGTTCCTTCTGTGGAATAGGAGGAGGTTGCAGAAAGTTGTTTGAACTATAATCAAGACCACCTCCTTGACCTCTCCTTTGAAAATTATTTTTGCCAGGAGAATTATGATTTCTTTGAAAATTTTGTTGGGGCTTCTGCTCATACCAAACCCCATTCACTTGCAACTGCTGTGGATTATCACCCATTAGAGTGGGACACTCATTAGACTCATGAGCTTCCTTACAATATTCACACATCACAGAAGTTGATTGAACCTTGGACACTTGCATTTTCTCAAATTTCTCATTCAAACTGTCAAACTTTTTGGACAACAGCTTTTGTTCAGCAAGCATAGCATCATTGGTTTCCAACTTTATTACTCCTTTTCTTGCCTGAACTGGGAAGCTCTCATTCTCATTTCTTGCAAGTTTCTTGATCAAGTCAATGACTTGCTCAGATGTACTCTGCCGAATAGAACCCCCAGCTGCACTATTAATCACCAATCTTGTGTCAGGAGAGATGCCATTAAAGAAAATTGCTACCTTTCTGTCATCATCTCCCTCATAGTGCGGACACTTCCGGATAAGTTCCTGAAATCTCTTCCAGGTTGCACACAGCGATTCTCCTTCAAGCTGACGGAAGTTTGTGATCTCATTTACCAGCTGGTTGTACTTCTCCATAGAAAAGAACTCGACAAAGAACTTTGTGGACAAGTCTTCCCATGTCATGATACTATTAGCTGGCTGCCTTTCTATCCATCTAAGAGCTTTTCCCTTAACAACAAAAGGGAATAATCGAAGCCTGATAGCATCGGCAGACACTCCATTGTGCTTGGTAGTGTCACAGATCATCAGAAATCGGTCTATGAACTCATGAGGATCTTCCTCCTCAGCACCAGAAAACTGAACCCTTTCCACCAAAGTAATCAAAGATGGCTTCAGCTCGAAATTGTTTGCCTCCACCGTCGGCCTGATTATACTTGAATTTGGCCTATTGAACACCGGAGTCAGAATGGTGTCCAACAATCTTGGAGGTGGGTCGTTTGCATTGTTGTTACCCGTCATTCCTTGTATTGGTTGTACAGGTACGTTCTTGAATTCTTCCCAAATTATCTGCTTGGCAACTTTCCTCATTCTTCTCTCAGTTCTTGCAATTTCAGAATCAATCACAAAGTCTGTAGGAGCAAGTCTACCTCGCATAAACTCTGGAAAAAAAAATAATTAGTAGCACCTGCAAACACAAAACAAGATAGAACAAAACAAAATAAAAATAAAAATCCAATCTCAAAGATCAACGGTTATTTGTAATATTGGAATTAACAATCCCCGGCAACGGCGCCAAAAACTTGATGCTCTCCGACAAGTATACCGATCGCACAAGTAATATAATGAGTAAGTAGAGTATCGTCTCCACAGGAATTGCAAATCAAGTACTACAATAACCAGTCCCCTTAAGTTGGAAAACTCGATTTGTTGTTTGGAAAAATTGCGAATTGATTTTGAGTAACAATAAGAAATAAAAGTAAAGACTTATTTTTGAATTTTTATTTAAGAGAAATAAAACAATATCAATGAGAATTGATTTTAAAAATATGAGAAAACATTGTAGCTAGAGCGCACTCACCTTGTGATCCCCACTTCTTACTTTGGATTGATTCACAATACTTATTTATAGAATTACTCGGATAAATTATTATCTAAGAATATTTATTAGTTAACCCTCAATTCCTTGCAAGGTTAACCCTTTAATGCCCAATTGGAACCCCAATTCCTTGCAATGTTCCTCATGGTATTAAGCAATGAACACAATAATTTAAGCATCCGCAATTAAATACACATCTATTACTAGCATGCATACCAATTGTTATCCTACCCCCTTTCAAGATCAAAACCCCAATATTCCTATCTAGGGTTTTAACCCTCAAACTATTCTCAACTATCAGATTGATCAGTTCTAATAAAGAAAATAGAAAATACGCACAAGGTAGAGACAAAGATAATTATATAAATGAGTAAAACTAAATCAATCCATCGTAACAAGGGTTCACATAGGGCTCGTGACCTTAACTACAATAAAAGATAACTAGCCAAGCATAATCATGGCTAAAAATAATCCAATATTCAAAAGCATAAAATTAAGGAGAAAAGAGAAGATGAACTTGATCCCCAGGAATCCCCTCAGAGCTCTGTCGTCGTCTCTCTTCAGAAGAATAGGTCTCAATGCCTAATTCTGTCATAGGGATCCTATTTATAAACCTCTTTTCCTTCTTCCAAAAATACCCTTCGCGCAGCACAATACTTCTTTCCCGCAAACCGGCGCCAGTTGGCGCCGGTGTGGCGCCAGTTAGCGCCATCTTCCTGCCCAATGTATGCTGCATTTCGGCGCTGGTTGGCTTTAGTTTGGGCGCCTAGTGGCGCCACTTCTTCTTCATTTTGGGCGCCTAGTGGCGCCATTTTCTTGTGAATTTGGGCGCCTATTGGCGCCATGGAATGGTGATGAATGTGGCTCCAGTTGGCGCCACTTTGGTGCCACTTAAAATTCTCCGTTGCAAAGTTCGTGATCCGGCGCGGGTGTGCGCCATTTTGGCGCAAACTTGCGCCAAGTCTCTGATCTTCTGTACTGTGCAACCTTTCCAATTCGGCGCTGGTCTGCGTCAACAGGCTTTTATAGTTTTCACTTCTTTTTCCTGTAAAAACACAACCAATAGGTGAGAAATATAATTGAAAAGAAAGAATCAATATAATTAGCAAATATGTAATTAAGTTGCTCTTTTATGACTCAATTCTTATCAATTTTAACACAGAAAATCACACTTGCCAGAGGCACATCACAAACCTAGCCCTATCTCCAGTTGAAGTTGTTCTATCAACTCTTAAGACTTTACCAATCACAGTTCCTAAATGATTCAAAAAAGGAAACTCACAATACTCTTGTGGAATACCTGGCAGGCGCACCCATGCAGCAACCTTATGAATGTTTTCCTTCTCTGGATCAAAGCAAGGCTCCCATGTCGTAGTTGCCAGGTAATGTCCCAAGATCACCCAAGGCCCTCCCGTAATCGCCAGATTCAGGTCCTCCAAGCAGCTGAATTGAATAGAGAAGAAGTCATTCCCTAGATCAGCTACAGTAATGCTACCCGTCTTAGCTAGAGAACTTCCAATCTTCGTTTCATGAACCCTACACCCAGTGGCGTATCCAGAAAATTAACGAAGAGTGGGCACTCAACAAGTTCATGTACTTATAGATCTAGGTCTGGTCTGGAACGCGACTTGCGAGCAGCTGTCGGCTGACTGGATCTGGTTTAGATCTAGATCTGGACGGATTGTGACTCAATTAGACCGATGATGGAGGAAGAAGCAAATGTTTCAACTTCCAATAACGGAGATTGAGATTTGAGAGGAGATGAATCAGTATGTATATGCAAATGATGGGTCGGGAACAGAGCTCTCTGCTGTTAGATTTGGATAATAAAGGTGGAGGAGAAAAAATACTCACGGGAAAATAAAATAGAAGGAGAAAAATTAAAGGGGCAGGATATCGTAACAACCAACTAGAATTACTACCAATCAATTTCACCGTGAGATCGATTATGTTGATCCAATAGTTATATTTATTTTTATCTTTGTATGGTTATTTGTATGGTTATGATCCCCATATTTAATGTAAAAGCATTAAATATGAGAAATCATAACCATACAAAAGTGAAAATAAATATAAAGTATCAAATATGGGGAATCATAACTATAAAAAGATGAAAATAAATATAACCGTTGGATCAACATAATCGATCTAACGGTGAAAATGATTGATAATAATATTAGTAGTAACCCTAATTAATTGTTATAATATCCTACCCCGAAATTAAATTTAAAAAACTTGAATTTTAACATAAGTGTATTTTTGTATTTTTACTCATATTTTAAGGGTGAGCACTTGCCCTCCTTCTCATCTACCTCCAGCCACCTCTGCCTACACCAATCCTCTTGCCCAGCAACTTAACAATCAAGGCGTTCTTCCATCGCAGACGCATGTGAGCTCTAGCTTCTCCATTGCTCTTAATTTCCACCCGTCCATCCTCTCTGACTAGTGTTTAAAAGCCCCACTCAGAAATAGTCCCCTGATTCGGATCGAGCGGATCCAGATCAGGATCCTCCTCCTCCATCAGCCAGGGTGATGCTTCGCCCGAAACACCATTCTCCATCCCTCTAACCTCCGCGAAGGACCTCTGCTTCTCAAGACCCTTTTCAACAGCTTGAAACTCATTTACCACTTCACGCATTCACCCTTCAGTCGGAATCTCATCACCATTCTTCGCACGCTTCGTGCTCTTCCTAGTCATGCACAATAAATCAGAGTGATTCTCCTTCAAATTCCCCATTGAAACAACAAGTTCTTAGAATAGAAACCCTAACAGACCAAAAAATTTTCGCGCGCCTAACTAACCCATCTTTTTAATAAGGTGTCGCTTCTTTTTTTTTTTTTTTTTTAATAAGGCTAACCCATCTCATCATAGTGACTTTAAATGTGTTGGCCCGTTTTATCATCTAATTGTTACAGTGTTTTTTTTTTTTATTCTTAAGTCATGGTTTTGGGCTGTTTTTGTCTGTGCGGTGCGTTTTCTCGTTTCTTGGTATCTGGCAAGTGGTGTCTACCGATGAGGCCGAACCCCATATGGCAAGCCCATACAAGCTCGATTTAAGTCGTAAAGAAAGGCCGTTTGATTTATCGGGCTTGGGTTAGCCCACGTCTTGGCCAAGTGATAATTGTTGAATTCATGTTACAACCGCTCTCTGCTTCTCTACGCTGCAAAGTGAAAACCTTAGAGAGAGAGAGAGAGAGAGAGAGAAATGGAGAAGATGAAAATAGAAGAAGTTCAGTCGACGACGAAGAAACAGCGTGTTGCTACCCACACTCACATCAAAGGCCTAGGTCTTGAGGTTCCTTCTCTTCCCCTTACTCTTATTCTTATTCTTCTATTGTGGGGTTTTAATTGCATGAAAAATAATTGCAAATTTTTTAAACTGTTTATAGGTCCTTCCTTATTGTCATAGATTTTAAGCTTGTAGGTCGAAGTGGAACTCTTTTGCTTATAGTGACCAACAACACAAAATCATGCTCTGCTCAAATGTTATGACTTATGAATGCTTCAATTTTAAGAGACTTAAGTGAAAAATTACATTTTTATTTATTTATTTATTTTGGTTTGATTATTGTTTAGGCGAGTCTAGGTTGTGATATAGGTGATGTTGTTGATGTATTTGTATTGTTTAGGCAAGTGGAAGAGCATTGCCTTTTGCTGCTGGTTTTGTGGGACAAGCAGAGGCAAGAGAAGCGTCGGGTCTTGTGGTTGACATGATACGCCAGAAGAAGATGGCTGGCCGGGCACTCCTTCTCGCCGGACCGCCCGGAACCGGCAAGACTGCTTTAGCTCTTGGGATAAGTCAGGAGCTTGGAACAAAGGTCTCCTACCAACAACTCATTCTTGTATTTTAATTTGTTTTCTCTTTGTGACCTATGAAGGGGAGGTCACAATTTGATTCGTGTAATTAGCCTCTTACAAAATGTAATGTAAAGCTGATTACTATACTGTATACACCATTACACCCTTTGCTAGACCCTGCGTAGAGCAGGATCTTTATAGCACCAGGTCGTATTGTGTTTGTGACCCATCTTGCTAATGCTAATAAATTTATATGACTCTGCAGGTTCCGTTCTGCCCAATGGTTGGCTCGGAAGTATACTCATCAGAGGTAAAGAAGACTGAGGTCCTTATGGAAAATTTTCGACGGGCTATTGGCTTACGTATCAAGGAAAATAAGGAAGTATATGAAGGAGAGGTGAGTTTGTTGTAATTCACATGTTAAAATTGGGATGAGATTGTTGTTTGCTTTTCCCTCTACATATTATTGTTCATATCAAGTCCTGATGTGTTGCTTTTCTTGTGTAAGGTAACTGAGCTCTCTCCAGAAGAAACCGAGAGCGTAACAGGTGGTTATGGTAAAAGTATTAGCCATGTGATAATTGGATTGAAGACGGTGAAAGGAACCAAGCAACTGAAGTTGGATCCCACTATATATGATGCTTTGATTAAGGAAAAGGTGAGGTCTCTAATTTTCTTGCTTTCCACTTACTGCTGTCATGTTTCTCTGTGTGTGTGTGTGCTCTTGTGCGTAAGAAGTTTTTTTTTTGGTAGGATGCTGTTTTAATTTTAAAGCTGTGTAATATTTGTGTCGACCAATCTGATATTTTGATTTGGGATTTCTGCATAATGTGCAGGTAGCTGTAGGGGATGTTATATATATTGAGGCAAATAGTGGGGCTGTGAAAAGGGTGGGCCGAAGTGATGCTTTTGCTACAGAGTTTGACCTTGAAGCAGAGGAGTATGTTCCACTTCCTAAGGGAGAGGTTCACAAAAAAAAGGAGATTGTTCAGGTATTTGGCTTGAAGATCGATTTTTTTTTTTTTTTATGTAATGCCTCTATAGACTATAGATATGCTAGTTTTAAATCCCGATATTTGATCGTACTTGAAACTTAAATTGATGTCCGGTTTCATGTCTAAATTTAATTGTTTTTTTCAATATCATCACATCTATAATCTATTTCAAGGTGATCTGTAACTGACCCCATGTAGATGATAACATACTTAGGATGTAGTTTGTTCGGGTGACGTTTCAATTGTTCCCTAGCCAACATTTTGTTTATATATTGAGAGTTTAAGCAATACAAGGAGCTGATATATTTCACCGTTGAAAGAAAGTTTTCTATCTTTATTTTCACTTTTTTTTTTATTGTTTATTGCTATTTTTGTTTAATTTCTAGTTTAAAAAAAAAAAAACCATTCCCCGTTAAACCCGACTAGCGAGTGTGGGGTGGAGGTAATCCTTGCACGCAGTCCTACCCTTGCATAATTGCAAAGATGCTGTTTCCTGAATTCGAACCCATGATCCTTCAGTCATAAAGGAACAGTTTTACCACTGTTCCGGTTCTCCTTTGTTTAATTTCTAGTTATTTATATATTTTTCCTTTTAATTTTCTTTTTATCCTTTTTTTTTCTGTTCGTTTGGTTCTTTCTTCTTTCTTTTTTTTTCCCTCAATCTTTTCATACTTTTCATTTGGGATAAAAGTGATAATGTTGATTGTAGAGGAACAAGCCTGGAGGCAGTGTATCAAACCACCTTAAGATGTCACTCTGTAAATCCTCTAAATTTAACTTGGAGTAGCATCTACTTTTAGTTCATTCATTCTGTTGCGATTGTCTAATTTTATTGCAATTATTAAATTGAAACCATGTCATGAGGGGGACATGGAGTACTTCAAGCAAAATTTCCGTGGACATCAGAATGTTTTTCTTGTAGATTTCAATTTTAGAGGAGATAAATCTTTTGAATTTTATTTGTTTTCAGAATAAATATCTTTTTGGAAAACAGTTTTAAATAAAAATAGTCAGGGGTCCAGATTCTTTGAGAATGTGCTTTAGGCATTGGCTATATATTACTGATTTGTTATTGTGATTTGGATTGTTTTTGTTCTTAAAGGATGTAACCCTACATGATCTGGATGCTGCCAATGCACGACCTCAAGGTGGGCAAGATATTCTGTCTCTTATGGGTCAGATGATGAAACCCAGGAAAACTGAAATCACTGACAAGTTGAGACAAGAAATTAACAAGGTATTGTCATAACTTGTGATATATGTTTGTATTTTTTTGTTTAATTAGTCATGGATGGTAAATTAAGGGTATAAAATGTGAGCTTTTTTCTTAGCAATTTCCTCTTACTTTCAGTTGTCCTTGAGAATATTACTTAATCTTTTGGATGTTTTATGCCTCGAATTGAAAGTGATGATTAACAAAGTCATACTTTTGACCAAGAAACCAAAGGAAAAGAGGAGGATAATACCAAGTGGGTAACTTAAATGCTTACTAATATGTTTATGTTGGTGACAGGTTGTCAACCGATATATTGATGAAGGTGTAGCAGAGCTTGTCCCTGGAGTTTTGTTTATTGATGAGGTTGCTGTTATCATCTTTCTCACCAACTAATGTTTGCGTTTCTATTGCTTTTAATTAATCAATTTTTCAATGCTTCTTTGCAGGTGCATATGTTAGATATGGAGTGTTTTTCCTATTTGAATCGTGCTTTAGAGAGCTCACTATCTCCAATAGTAATCTTTGCTACAAATAGAGGAATATGCAACGTAAGGTATGATTAAACTAATCTTGCTTTTAAAGAAGTTTTGGCCCAGTGTTAAAGTTGAGAAATCAAATGAATGAAATGTGATAATTGATAGCCAGTCATTCTTCATGCGTTATTACCTTATCAGGCATTGCCATGGTTCTTTATTTTGTTAATTAGTGTTTCAGATTATCTCCTTCATATTGACTTTAACTTTGTCATATGACTTTTGTGCATCAACATCAACATCAACAACACCTTTATCCCAAATTAATTGGGGTCGGTGGTAGATGAACCCACATGAAAGATACAAAACGGTTGAAAAAAAAATAAAAAAAAAAAAAAGAAAGTAAAAAAGCCAAAAATAAATAAATAAAAATAAACAAATAAAATAAAAATATAAAATAAGATAAAATAAAATAACAATATATGTATAAATAAATAAAAAAGGGACCATCTGGAACATAGGAATAACAGCGGGTCTGACCCTCCACCATACTTATAGCTTTTCTCCATTCCGTTCTAAGACATACTGTCCGCCAATCTATATCCCACTCCATTAAATCTTGTTTTACTATTTTCCCCCAAGTAAGCTTCGGCCTACCTCTGCCTCTTTTTGTGTTGAGCTCTTGGTAACAAACTTCTGTTCTTACAGGAGCATCCATGGGTCTTCTCATCACGTGCCCAAACCACCTCAATCTATGTTCTCTCATCTTCTCGGCTATCGGTACTACTCCGACCTTTCGTCGAATATCTTCATTTCTTATCTTATCCATCCTTGTGTAACCACACATCCACCTTAACATCCTCATCTCTGCTACTCCCATCTTATGCTCATGTTGCCTATGTGCTGGCCAGCATTCTGCTCCATATAGCATTGCCGGTCTTACTGCCGTTTTATAGAATTTTCCTTTTAACTTCAGGGGGATTTTGCGGTCACACAAAAATGCAGATGCACTGCGCCATTTCATCCACCCTGCTCTGATTCTGTGATTTACATCCTCATCAATCTCTCCACCGTTTTGTAAAATGGAGCCCAAGTATTTAAAAGCATCTTTTTTGGGTACCTCTTGACCATTTAGATGCACAGGTTCTTGGTCCTCATCTCGTACCAGAGAAAACTCACACTTCAGATACTCAGTCTTGCTTCGACTTAATGTGAATCCTCTGGATTCCAATGTGCTTCTCCACAATTCAAGTTTTCTATTAACACTCTCCTTGCTCTCATCAATAAGCACAATATCGTCTGCAAAAAGCATACACCATGGCACTTCCTCTTGAATATCTTTTGTTAGTTCATCCATAACTAAGGCAAAGAGGTAAGGACTTAGAGCCGACCCTTGGTGTACACCTACCGTGATAGGAAAATAACTTGATGATCCATTACAAGCTTTTACGCATGTAGTAGCCCCATCATACATATCCTTGATTGCCTTTACATACTTTAATGAAACCTTTTTCTTCTCCAGGACCCACCATAAAACTTTCCTTGGAACCCTATCGTATGCTTTCTCAAGGTCTATGAACACCATATGCAAGTCCTTTTTCTTTTCTCGGTATCTTTCCATTAGTTGTCGCATCAAGAAAATTGCTTCTATGGTACATCTTCCTGGCATAAATCCAAATTGATTTACAGAAACCTTGGTATCTCTCCTCAAGCGATGTTCAATAACCCTCTCCCACAACTTCATAGTATGGCTCATTAGCTTAATGCCTCTATAGTTTGAACAATTCTGTATATCTCCCTTGTTTTTGTAGATAGGCACAATCATACTTTTCCTCCATACATCAGGCATCTTATTCGTCTGGAGAATCTTATTAAAAAGATTGGTCAACCATTTTATTGCCACATCCCCCAGGCCTCTCCACACTTCAATAGGGACACCATCAGGCCCTAAGGCTTTATTAGTCTTCATCCTCTTTAAAGCCTCCTTAACTTCATGTGTATTAATTCTGCGTACAAATCTTCTATTCATATCATCACACGCATCCTCTAAGTCCACCTCGCTTGTATCTCCATCCCCATTATACAGCTTGTTGAAGTATTTCAACCATCTTTCATTTACATCTTCATCTCTCACCAGAAGTTTTTGATTTTCATCCTTGATGCATCTAACTTGGGTGAGGTCTTTACTTTTCTTATCCCTTATCTTTGCAAGTTTATAAATACCTCTTTCACAATCCTTGCTCCCAAGATTTTTATACAACTCGTCGAAAACCTTGCCTCTAGCTTCTCGCACTGCTTCTCCCAAGATTTTTTTCTCGCACTGCTTTCTTTGCATTTTTTATGTGATGAACCTATATGACTTTTGTGCATGTGATTGGAAAAAATTTAAAGGTAAACCTCTGTGGTTGTGGACCCTTGTTGACGTTTAGGGTTTTAGTTTTATTCTTAATATACATAAATTAATGTAAATTTAAGTCAATTAGTCTTCGGTGCTCTTTGCATGTCTTATAAGACACCTAATAATGTTGGATTTTTAGAGTATCTCAATGGGCCATGTCTATTTTCATGATTTGTTGAGGCATGTAAGTTCCTTAAAACGGGTGATTATATTGATTAGTAGTTAGACTGATATGGTTTCATTTTCATTATTTACAGAGGGACTGATATGACCAGTCCTCATGGCATACCAGTTGACCTATTGGATCGGTTGGTCATCATTCGAACACAGACCTACGGTCCTGCTGAAATGATACAGGTAATGGCTTTCATCTTTCTTTTGAATACCCTTTTAATGTGTCAAACTCATATGTTTGGATGTACTAAAATACTTGCTTCTTACCTGTGGGACAGATTCTAGCTATCCGTGCACAAGTAGAGGAACTGGTTGTGGATGAGGAAAGTTTAGCTTTCCTTGGGGAGATTGGACAACGGACATCTTTAAGGTCTTCATTCTAGATTGGCTATTCTCGAATGTTTTTCTTTACCATGTTACTTACACTTGTTGCTTACAGGCATGCGGTTCAGCTTTTATCACCTGCAAGCATTGTTGCAAAAATGAATGGCCGAGACAACATCTGCAAGGTAATTACAATATTGGATCATTGGATGTCAGGCACTTGAAATAATTTTACTACATCCTTATCTTAATGAGTTTTTATTGTTATCATTACTATTGTTATAGGCGGATCTCGACGAAGTTTGTTCACTCTATCTAGATGCCAAGTCATCAGCCAAGCTACTTCAAGAGCAGCAGGAAAAATACATCTCATAATATTATTTTCAAACCGTTGCAAAGGCTATTGCTTGGGTTTGAATTAGAACTGGTTTCCTTGTTGCTTCTCTACTTTGTCTCCTGCATGGCTGGGGTAATTGGTTCAAAGAAAACATCCGGATATTATTGATGGTAGCAGGAACCTGAGATAGAGAACCTGACTCGTTGGATTGGATAACATTATGGCATGGTTAAAGTGTGCAGTAATATGTTGCTGAATTCATGATTTTGGGATTATTTTTCATCATATTTTTACAACTGGAAACGGAAAGGCAACATGGAAAATGTAATGAGGTGGATTATTTACTATATGTTTTCCCTTTTGTTTTTTCTTTTGCTTTTCTAAATCTAGTTTTGTTTATAATGATCTTTCCTTTTATACGTTTCTTCTACAAATTCATTGGCTTTTATCCTGTGTTCACTCTACTTGTCCATGTCGATGTTCCTGTCTGATGAACCGGTCAGTGCATCTAACTTCGCAGTCTGCCCACTTGGACTTTGAACGCTAGTTCTGGATTCTTGTGGACTTAAGAATTGTTTGTTTGTGCATTGTTTTTTAAAGAAAAAAGTACTTTTTTAAATTAAAAAGCGTGTTTGGAAAAGAAAAAACTCACGGTAATTTGATAAGTTTTTTGAGAAATATTAAATAAAAACTTTAAACAAGTTTTAATGTTATTTCGATAGCTAAAAGGAACAGTTTTTTTTTTTTTTTTTTTTTTTCAAGTTATATCATGCATGAAAATATATATTTTTCTTCTTAAACTTATCCAGACCTTTTTAGTATTAAGACAAAGTGGATGTTTAAGTATTACATAGAGGTTAAGATCAACGGTGTTGGCAACTTCGACTGTTACAGAATGTAACAAATAGTTGGCGTTTCAAAATGTTAATACAAGCTTATAAAATTGGACAGGTGTGTAAAATTTAGTAAGCATTTCGCAAAAATGTAAGCTAAGACTGTCATCTTCATGTGAGTGCTAGTTTATTTCAGTAAAAAAATTGATAATAATTATGAAGATAGCCAAGCATCCTTTTACAATTTTATTTTTTTTACAAATTACAATAAAATTTATAAGAGTTTGTAAACAAAAAATTTATAAATATAACCTTCTCCTATGAAGATAATATTTATATTTTAAGAAAAGTTCATAAACTCTCATGGGTTTATTTTTTTATCACTTACACTTTATATTTTTATTTTATTTTTTTTATTAATTACTCCTCCATGATTTTTTTCAATCCAAGTCTCATTTTAACACCGTTAATAATTGAGCTAACTTGTCCATTTCACAATCCCATCATAAGATTTTATTGCTTGCTTCAGGTACTACCAATATAGTCCAAATCGAGTTTCTACGTAGAAACAGAAGAGGGTGGTAAAAACGTAAATCGAAAAAAAGGAGACGAAACGTAAAAAATTTATTATTTAAGGTAAAATAGTAAAAATCGAAAAAAGATACAAAATAATATATATATATATATATATATATATGTGCATGTAATTTTTTTTTTTATGCATGTAATTTTTTTTTTCATTAGTCACTACTCAAAATTTAATAAACAACTTTATGTTTGAAAAATATAAGTCACATAACTATATAAGACATAAGTCTAAAAACATTAAAAGAGAAAATTAAATTTAAAATATGAAAAATAGATTTTTTTAAAAATAAAAAATAAGAAAATTGAGTTTAAGTAAAAATGATAAAAACGTAAAATCTTGTGTTTCTACCATTTTTATGTTTCTACATGCGTTTTTACCTGTTTTTTAATAATTATATTTTTATATTGCGTTTCTACGTTTTTAGATTAGTTTTTGATAAAAATGAGTGCTACTAACTCGAATATACAAAGGCCAAAAGTTTCAAGTAACGAGACACATCTTCTCAAATGTTAGTTGACTGAAAGTCCTAGTCTACCTACTATGAACCAGAAAGGGAAGACAAGAACGGTTCTTTTGTTGTGATGATGCATTATTTATCACTAGGCTCGTATCACGGATTAATTCACAGTGGCAACTTTCTCAACCTTTTGATAAAATACTTGGAGAAACACAACCAGAAAACATTTACCAGCTTCCTAGAAGTATGGCATGTTTCATTATATGAGGGTTGATCAATCATGGAAAACAGTTTTTACGTTGTTTTAGGATTCTAATGCAATGGTTTTTTTTTTTTTTTTTTTGAGTTATTTCATGGTTTGAAATATTTCCTCAAAATTATAAAGAATATGCAACTGCACATTCAACTTTGGGTACAAATCACATGTTTTTTTATCATAGCTGAGAGCAAATGATCAGCTTTTGAGGGAAGAAAGAAAAATATCTACCATAAAAGATACTCCAAAATTTGTGAATATGCCTCTGACCATCTATCTTAGTGCAAATCATAGGGGTGTAAGTTATAAAAGAGTAAACCACAAAAGGTTTATTAACTTTTTCCTTAGACAGAAATATCAAACACATTTACTATACTATATTGGCCTAGATGACCCACACTCTTAGATCACTCAAAAGTAAGTGTTACTTAGAAAATGGTATATTGGAAGGTTACTTAGAATATTCCTATCAATGTCATTTTAATTGCATGCTGGCCATCTATATATTGATATTCTTGACATTACATATAGTTACAATCATATTAATAAGAGACGTGATCTTATATTAATAAAAGACAAGAGCAATTCCTTTGTGGCCTCAATGAATGCTGGCTGACATGTGAAGATTGCGTAAACAAGATTCTTAAATCTTAACTTTGCAATCGATCAGTGGAAATGACCAGGTAAAAAAGCCATGAGTTTACTATTTGAGTATTTTAAGTATTGTCTTGGGACATAAGTTTTGTGACTTAGTCAAAAGACAACGTTGAACCGTCACTCATATAATATAACCTGAAGAAATTAAGAGTAATGAAATGAAAGATTCTCTGACAATCTAGTTTCTGGGGATGCTTGAGAAAGCAAGATGGAAGACTCGAGTCTTGAAGTAGCCCTGAAATGGATAAAAGACCTTGCAGATGGTACTATTGGTCATGAGATAGAGACAATAACCGCAAGGGGTATCCGTGTTGTAAAGGCACATAAAGGTTCCCTCCTTTGTGACTTCATCATACACAACGGCTTGTTGGTAATAATAATCTGATTTTACTTAATTAAAAGCATTTTATCTTTCCCTTTCATTTAAGCTTTGTTGGTTATATATGTCCATGACAATTGTTGCTTTATATGTTTAATTATAGGATGAAAATGAAAATTGGCATGTGGGTGCAATAGCAACATTAGTTGACATCATTGGCAGCACTGCCTCCTACTCCTTTACTTCATATAAATATGTCACTATTGATTTCAGTATATCATACTACTCAACGGCAAAGGTTCAGGTAGTCTTCTACTTATCTTGACGGTTAGAAAAGTATAAAATCATTAACGTAACTTCACCCAACAATTTAAGTTTTTGGGTTGAATTAGTTCTTTACATGATATTTGAACTTAAGCTGTTGGGTGAAGTTACATTAATAATTTTATATTTCTTTAACATTGACATTTCAATATCTTTGTTATTTGTGAAATATTTGTAATCTTCAGTCCAAATGTTAATTTCCCTGATCAAATTCATTCACTCTAATTTATATTTTAATAACAGGAAGAGGTTGAAGTAGAGGCAAAGGTTATAGCAAAGAAGGATGAATTGACTTCTGTGATTGTGCAAGTTAGGAAAAAGGAGAATGGTGAATTGATTGCTCTTGGAAAGCTATGGATGGCAGTTGCTAGAATGAATGCAAGACAACAGGCTAGTAAACTCTAACATCTTAATTTGGTGCTTGAATATAAGACCCTCGGAGAGCAATTTCAGTGCTTCCTTTACATATTGTTCATGGAGATTCTGTTTTCCCCCTATCATATTAAAATAAACCGTTTCAATCAACCTCATTTCTATTGATATTAGCATTGGACTCTTAATTAGTTATATGTAAGACCTATATTTATTGATCAAGCATTTCCTTATGTATATATGATCCTTCTTATATGTAATTGTAACGATACGAAATTATTAAATTAAATAAAAAAAATAACATGGTGTCCCGGGCTAACAAGCTGTCACCCAATTTTTGCTATAACCATAATATTTGAGTTCAAATTATTACACGTTTAATATAAAAAAAAATAGATTTGGATCCTCTCGTATTATTTGATTTCAACCACTCATTTTTTATTCATTGATAATGAGATAAGAGAGAAAATAAATATAATTTTTAAATGAGTGGTTGTGATCTAATAACATGATCATATGATCACTTTTTCACATGAGAGGATCTAAATTAAAAAAAATAGTAAAAGGTTATTAATGATAAAGTGAGACAATTTCACTTTATGAAGATTATCAATAATTACCAAAAGCATGTTACTTACACACGGTTCGAATATAGACTTAATGCCAAGAAAATAACAATACATGATTTAATGTGTGATAGTGCAATTCATATGGAAATTGCTTCTTGCCGTAACATACATTAGATTGTAGAGAAATAATAAAAAAAAAAATCTTTTCCTTCTTGTCGTTTTCACATAATAAAATACTGCAAAAGTCTTATTTTGCGTCTTCCACTTGTTCACTCTCGTTAGCTTAGTTATCCGGGTTTTTTTTTTTATTATGATCCCGGCCCATATCACTTTTTGTGGTTCTTTCTTATTTTTGATAAAATTTTATTTCATTTATACCTTTTTCTTTTTTTCAAATTTCCTCTCCATTTTTTTTATTCTATATTTAGAAAAGGACCTCTTGAGCCAGGACCACAACAAACAACCTCGTTATTCAGTGCTGTCGATTACATTTCAGTGAAACAAAATCCCCTTTTGTTATTTATTTATGGGAAAAGTATCTATCCTTTTAAAGGATATAATCATATGTCATTTTAGATCCTAACCGTTGATTTTTGTCCATTAATGATTATAATTTATTGGGTCAAACTTAATGGGCAAAACTTATTATTAATTAATTAATAATTTTAATCCAATAAATTATAACCGTTGAGGGACGAAAATCACGATTAAAATCTAAAATGATATATGATTATATCCTTTAAAAGGATAGATCTAAAATAAACATAACGATATACTCACAAAATTAATTGAAAGAAAAGTATAACTTTCGAACCTACACTTCAGCCATGTAAAGTGGTAACAATTATATTTCCCTTATATTATAATATTTGAACCCCTAGACTTAAAATAACGTTGGGCACAATCAGCTACAGCGTCCTCTGCTGTTTTTGCATATCCTTGCTTATCGTTTACAACAAAAAATGCTAATTTCTGCAATGCAACATAAAATTTGTAAGGAAAACAAGAATTGCACTAAATAATGGTGTCAAATATATGCAGGTGAGAGCTGAAAAAGAAAGAGGAGAATATGTGTAGGAGAATGTCCTTTCCTGACATAGAACCACCGAGACTAGGGCAACTTTGAGAAAGATAAAGAAAGAGAAAGAAATACTTAGGGCAACTTTGAGAAAGACAAAGATGAAAATAAGAGTGGGAAAAGAAATTGTGGAGTGTAACACGCGGGAATGAAAAAAAAATGGGAGGGTGAAATTAAATTTTATCAAATAATGTTTTTGGAGCATATAATTTTGGAGCATAAATTTCACCAAAATACTATTAAAAGAATTTATAGTTATAATTTTTTTATATTTAAAGGAATTTGTGTTTTACCTTTTAAAGAATTTAAAAATATTATATTTTATAGTGAGATAAACAAAAATCATGATAAGAAAAAGTGAGAGATATTTAGTTAAATATTGAATAAAAAAGTTTCTACCAAACAAAAAATATTAAATAAAAAAGTAGGGAGCTATTAATCTTATGTAGTGAAACAAAGTAGTGGGTTCCATAATTTTTTTTTTTTTTTTAAAATGGGCACAAGATTTCATGAGTGTGCAACTCTTATGATAAAAATCTCCTTTACACGAGGTGACAAATATTTATGAGGCATTATATTTACTCCACATATGTAAACCGTATAATAAAAATGATTAATAAGTTAATTTCAAAATATTATGATAACTAATTTAAATAGGTTAAAGAATTTTTGTATTGGGTATAAACCACATAATGAGCCATAACTGGATCGTAAATAGGGAGCTACAGCGCCAATGCACGGTGAAGTGCGTAAAAAGTTGAGCTAAGTTACTTAATAGCATGTTTGGCCAAAAAAAAAATTGAATTAGTGCGCAAAATAGCGTGCTTCGACTAGCAAAAATCAAATTGAAGCGCTATAGCGTGCTTGAACAGAACAAACTAGGTACATTTGTTCACTTTAGTGCACTGAAGCACGCTCTTCCAAATAAAAATTCTCATATTAGTTTGCTGATGGGTGCTTTAACGTGCTCTTCCAGTAATCTAAGTGGTTGATTCGCTCCTTTTTGCTTACTCGAAGTCCTTCTAGGTTCATCCTTGCTCTTACTAAATTCAACTCCCCTACAAAAATAACAAATATTAATCAAATATGTCACAGTAACATGGTTAAAATTGCTTTCCCTAGCCAAATAACTCAAAATTTTCATGCTCTACGCTTGATTTGAGAGTTAATTATTTTGATATTAGTCTTATAAAATATGATAACCAATGAGTTTATCAATATTTTCTATTGGTGAGTGATCGAGATTTCATCTCTGAATCCATTCATATTAAAAATATTTTTTTCGTCTTTTATCCACACTTTTCTAGTTGTCACGACAAGTTAGATTAACCATCCTTCATATATTTCTTCCCACATAAATCACGTATTGTAATTTTTTTTAATAGAAATATCCAATGTAGATAATGTAGCAATAACACTTAAATATAATTTTAGTCCCTAAATCTTTCCCAATTTGGGACAAATTATTTTTCGTTTTTTATCTCTATTAAGGATGGATTGTTCAGTTTTTCATCCCTATTAGAGACGGATTTTTTCCATCCCTAGTAGGGACGGATTTTGGAACGGATTTTCGAAACAATATCCTAATCCTATCCCGAGCTGGGACGGACAATATTCCGTCCTTATTAGGGACAAAATTAGAGACAGATTTCAAAAATTGAAAGTTTTCTGCCCCTAATTCCATCTCTAATAAAAACAGAATATTTTTTCATCTCAAAATCCATCCCTAACAGGGACGAGATATTTTTTCATCTCAAAATCCGTCCCTATTAAAGACAGAACTTATTTCATAGCTAATTTTGTCCCAAATAGGAACAAAATAATTTTTTCGTCTCTAAAGCCGTACCAATTTGGAACGGAATATTTTCCTTCTTTAAATTTCGTCCCTTATTCATACTTTTTTAGTAGTGACACTAACTTTGGAGGGGTCCACAATAATTAAATGGAGTGATTATTTTTAGCATTAGCAAACAAGAGTAGGTAACAAGTAAGAAAAAGAAATAATATTCATAGACGAAAAAAGATGACCAGTGGATTGACTAGTGCCTTCAGTTTATAATATAGAGAAGTCAGAAGCGAGGGGGATGACGAGGAGGTTGAGCTTGATAGCGGTCACCGGTAAAGTGATTGAGATTGAGAACAAATACGACAAAGTATTTGATCGTCCAACTGCTCAAATTGCTTTTTTTCTGATTTTCTCGATAGCAAGATGATAGTTCTTGTTGGTGGGTGCACAATATGATAAACGTATAAGATAGTACTTCAGTTGACGGATTAGAGTTGATGGAGATGAGAATATATATTCGATTATACCTACGTTTATAAAAAAAAAATTTACTTTTATACCGGCCCCTCACATATATAAAAGTGTATTTTTTTTCTCTTGGCATAGCCCCGGATAGGTTCCACACTTTTTATGTGTGTACAGCAGATAATTTTATCTTCTACAACGTAAGAAATATATGAAATATAGAAAAATGTTAAATAAACTAGAAAAATAAATATAAAAAATTATATTTATTAATTAGTCCTTTATTTTTTTAATTTGTTTCCCCTCTTTAATGTAATTAATTATTAAACATTTATCTACCAAAAAAAATTATTAAACATTTATGCAAAATTAAAAAAATTTGCTGATAATCATAGTTCACCAAATTTGTTTTGCTGATAATGATAACTCTTACAAACAGATAAATAGGCGTATTTTATGCTACGAGATGATAAAGAAAAAAAAAACACTTTTCAATATTTCTTAAATAAATGAGAAATATTTCATATAAATTAAATATTAATCTCATACAATAGGAGAGAAATCCTCTTGTGTTATAGAGACAACCATATGTAAAACCCTCTCACCTATAAAAAGAAAAGAAAAAAAGCAACGCGAAAATATAAGAAATGTAATGTGTACCTATGATGCACTGACACGGGATACGGAACACGACACGACACACCGACACGTTAATTTTAAAAAATATCATATTTTGACACGTTTTAATATTAAATAATATTTTTAATATATATAATATAATTTATATTTAATACATATAACAACCCATAATATATATAAGTCATATAATCAATCAAATATTCAAATTTTATAACATAAATATAAAAAAAAAAAATTCGTACCTTTTTAATTTTTTATGTCAAATTTCATAACAGACAAAAATTGATTTATAAATTATTTTTTTATGTTTAATTAATAAATTAAAATCAAGACCTTAAAAAAAAAACGTGTCAGATGCGTGTCGGAGCGTTAACCGCGTGTCGGAAGTTGATTGCGTGTCAAAAAAACGTGTTAAAGAGTTGACCACGTGTCCTAAAATGTTGACCGCGTGTCGGTGTCCGACATGCAAATTTTGTAAAAATGTGTACAACAAAAAAACACTTGCGAACAATATGAGAATATACTTTCCCATTAAATATAGACCTCGCTAACAGATGTAATAAAGATAACGTTAATAAATCAAAATTAAATAATTAATGTAATATGTACTTAACATATGTTAATGAATTTTTTTAATACTTTTGTCATATAGGACCCGTATTTGAAGAATGAAATTGCAGTTGGGTTGATGGATGGTCAGAAGTTTGTAGAATAGATTTGAGTTGAGTTTAGCAACTTAAAATTTTCTAAGTTGGAGTTCATTTGGATAAGAAAAAAAAATGTTAATACAGTATAACAGTACCCCAAAAAAGTGATGTAAATACTAATACAAACATAGCCATGTAAATCATTTTATGTTGTAGCAGCCAAGTGAAGCAGCACACATAGTTTCCCTTCACTTTAACAGTTTAAAATTTAAATTGCCAAATACATTAACACCTTTGAGTCTTGGAATTGAACACCAGCAGGATGCAAAAAGTTGCATGGTCCATGCAGATCATGCTTTGGATTCGCTCCATTCTTGTAATGTCGGGGTTGCGACTCCAATATTTTTCATGTCAAACGCATTGGCTGAACCCCTCAAATGTTTGTCATTATTACCATCTAATGAACTTTGATCATCCTAAAATTAATTCTGAAAAAATACCAAATCTATCTGCCTTGAGGGACTAATTCCATGTAAATTCATGAAGGATTCAGAAACAAATTTCAGACATTGCTCATTAATTAATTATAGGATATAATGCAGCGCGTTCAAAAACATTTTAAATATTGAATTGTTGTAAAACTAGTATGCGGGTGTCAATATTTTGGTGAAAAATAGAATACTATATATTGATTGTATAAAAGTTCAATTATTTAAAGGATTTATTGAAAAAATTATTTGATCTATATTTAAAATATTTATTGAAGTCCTAAATAAGACATTCTTTTATTGAGGAGTTTTATAAAGAAAATGAAAGAAAATGAGAGATTTTCTTATGATTCTCTAAAAACATTTTCATTTACTTATATATATATATGTCAAATATTTGTACCCAATATTTTTTTTAAAATTAAACATTTTAAATTTCTTCATATTCTGAGAATTATACTTAATATTTTTTAAATAAATTTATTATTTAATTTCCATATTATATTTTGTACTTGGTACACAACCACTGACCCGTTGGAAATACTGATGGAAAATTTCATACACTGAATTTTTGATATATCTCTCACTCATAATGTGATATATATCTTACTTTTTATCAAATTATTTTCTCACTTGATTTTAAAATAAATTATTTATTAATAATTTGATAAAAGTAAAATACATGTCACATTATGAGTAAAAAATACACTGAAAACTCAATGCATCCGTAGTACTAATGATATTTTCATAGCAATGATGTTTACAAAGTCTATTGAGCCAAGAAAGTTCAAAGCCATAAAGCTGACATATCTTGAATGTCTGAGCATTATATGTTATGGTGGAGAGTATTTTTGGCAAGGGCGGAGGGGGTGGTGCTAGGGTGGGCGTCCGCCCCCATCCTTAAAATTTGAAGAATTTTTTTTTAATGGTTGGCATCCAGTAATGTAATATGATCATTACAATTTTTAAATAAAATATCAATAACGAATAAAAAAATATAATCAAGTCAAACCACCATATTACGTTATTATTTTTTTATATACTTAGTTACCCAATCAAGTGGGTTATTAAAATGATTGGATGATGACACATTATGTACAGGATTAATGAGAATGTGTTTGAGATTTTATTTTAATACATTCAAAATACACACACAAACACGATACAAATTATAATACTAGTATTGTTACATTGATTAAGTAATTAACTAATTAATTAATTGGAATGGGTCAACGGGTCAACAACGAGTTTGGTTCTATATAACCCCCCATTTCCTCCTCTCCACTCATCCGTGAGTCTCAACATATTAAAAAAATTTGGACTGAAGGCGCTGGTAAAATAATGGAGGAGGAGATATTGGCTTTGGTTGAGTATGAAAGAAAAGATAAAGTTGGCGATAGCTTGGTGCATGGTGTGTTCTCGGTTGAGTTGAGAGGAAGCAAAGTGAGTAAACGGGTTTGCATGCGACCGAGGATGAGTGGAGCTTGCAATTAATGTGTCACCAAAGTGACCAAGTGTCTTACGTTACATGCATGCAAATTAGGGGATGTGAAAGTCTTGGCCAAGTGTAAGTTCCAAAGAGACTATGAGTGTGTCAAGTCCTTTGTATTTGGTGGGAATAAATCTTTAGTGCTGATGTTGTACTAAAGATTTAGTACATCCTATCAATAAAAATATTATATGTCAGTTAAAGTTTTTTTTTCTCTGTCAAATTTTTTTTCTCTCCCATAATATGTAATACTTCTATTTATTAATGAGATGCACTGAATGTTCGTACATTTATTCATTTGGTGGGATGGCAAGTGGTACGCGCGCAGAAAAGGCTAACATGTTCACCACAAAAGTCATTAATTACAGTGTCCAGCGACTTTTGTGTCCGCTACAAATGCGCCACGTGGCGAGACAGTAGCCACAAAAGGCTAACATGATTGTAGTGTCCTTTGCTTGCTAGATACTTGTGTCGTGTGTGTGTGATTCTGTGGATAAAGAGAAGTTTTGTGACTTGGTCATAAGACAACGTTGAATCGTCACTCATAATCATATATATATATACTATAACCTGAAGAAAGAGTAACGAAATGAAAGATTCTCTGACAATCTAGTTTCGGGGGATGCTTGAGAAAGCAAGATGGAAGACTCGTGTCTTGAAGAAGCCGTGAAATGGATAAGAGACCTGGCAGATGGTACTATGGGTCATGAGGTAGAGACAATAACCACAAGGGGTATCCGGGTTGCAAAGGCACACAGAGGTTTCCTCCTTTGTGACTTCATCATACACAATGGCTTGTTGGTAATAATCTGATTCGTCTCCGACTTAAACGCATTAATTTTATCTTTCCCTTTCATTTAAGATTTTTTTAGTTATGTCCATGACAATTGTTGCTTTATATGTTTAATTATAGGATGAAAATGAAAATTGGCATGTGGGTGCAATAGCAACATTAGTTGACATCATTGGCAGCATTGCCTCCTACTCCTTTAGTACTTCATATAAACATGTCACTATTGATTTCAGTATATCATACTACTCAACGGCAAAGGATCAGGTAGTCTTCTCCCTTAGTTTGAGTCCAATTGTTTCCCTCATCAAATTCATTCATTCACTCTGCAGAAATTTGATTTGTTTTTGTAACATGTCTAATTTATATTTTAATAACAGGTAGAGGCTGAAGTAGAGGCAAAGGTTATAGGAAAGAAGGATGAATTGACTTCTGTGATTGTGCAAGTTAGGAAAAAGGAGAATGGTGAATTGATTGCTTTGGGAAAGCTATGGATGGCAGTTGCTAGAAGGAATGCAAGACACCAGGCTAGTAAACTCTAACTTCTTAATTTGGTGCTTCAATACAAGACCCTCGGAGAGTAATTTCAGTGCTTCCTTTACATATTGTTTCTTGGAGATACCCTATCATATTAAAAGAAACCGTTTCAATCAACCTCATTTCAATCAACCTCATTTCAATCGATATTAGCATTGGACTCTTAATTACATATATGTAAGACCTATCTTTATTGATCAAGCAGATCCTTATTTATGATCCCTCTTATATGTAATAGTTAGTTCAATTTTGCTCATTTTAAAACTTAGATTGCAATGCTGCAAATTAGCATGTACATGGTCCAATGTAGATTGTGCATAAGTTGCACGAATTGTATACTCATAGAAGCAACTACTAAGACACCATAATTTGAACAATAATTTCATATATGAATGATAGGGAAGCTCTGTAATTTGCAGTCTTCGCTTGATTCATCAGCTGCTGTATAAGAGTTCCACCTCTTCCTTTGAGCCATTGTTTTCACTAACCTAGCACACCTTTTCCCATTACCAAATCCAGTTTACTCCTTTTCCTTTGGGCCAATTTCTTCACTAGCATAAGATACCTTGTCATCCTGAACCCCGTTCATCAGTTTAGTTAAATCTTCCCCATTTGAACAATTTTCATGGGTTAACTTGTATACTTCATCAGCTGTAGGTCCATAAGCCCAACTGCACACAAGATAATAAAGTATGTTAACAGAACTCACTGATGCAAGAACCCAGTAGTACCTGTCATAACGACCCTTGTTTATATTGTCTAAAACCCACCCTTCCTTCCCCCCTCTTGAAGTAACGTTTTCCACAATTTTGAATACCAAACTAGACACCAATTTTCCTACACCCATTCCCAGTCCTACAAGGGAAGAAGCAAGACTTGACATAGTTCTAGGAAACTCTGTGTAATAGAACTCATTTTGGCCTATTGCATTGAATGCTTCAGCCAAGCCAATGAAGCAAAGTTGAGGAACAAGCCACATTGCAGACATATTCAACACTGCATGACTATCATTAATGTATCCCTCCCTGATTGCTCTCCTTCGCCTTGTAGCCTCAACAATAGCTGCAGTTACCAAGTGGAGTAAAGAGAAAAACAAACCAATTCCCATTCTTCTCTTGGCATTTATCCTAACTGGTTTGCCTCTGAGCTTTGATGCTAGAGGAATAATGACACGATCATAAAGAGCCACCCATATAAATATTGTAAATACCATGATTACCACTAAAGAAGCTGGTGGAACTTCAAAGTGTGAAGTGATGTGTCTGTTCATGGATTTAGCTTGTAGCAATTCAAATGAACCTCCAATGTTAAGTGACATCATGATCCCGGAAGACCACAGGGGAATGACTTTGATAATGGCTTTAAGTTCTTCTACTTGATCTATTGTGCAGAGTCTCCACGGATTTGAGGCTGACCCATCAGAAGCTATATCTTTTTCTCGGTCTTTAATAAAGCAAGCTTTATTCAGAAACCTTTAAAACAAAGCATCACCAGAAGTTCAGTATTATTTCATTCACTGAATAAGCAAAAGATAATAAGAATGGTAATTTGAATATATGATTCAAGTTTCAACCTTAGCTTATCAGTTGGAACAACAACATCAGAGTCCTTCTTATGATGATACATTCCAGCTGAGTTCTTAGGTGGTAATTGGAGTTTCCTGTTCTTATAGGCCACAACAATTACTCGTGCGAAGCTAGTAAGCAAGCTGCCATGTGTTTGATTCTTCACATAAATAGGAGAAGCAAGGAAGAAGAAGAAAGTGGATAAGAACATAAGTGCTGCTGGAACTCCAAAACCCAGTTTCCATCCAAGATGATCTTGGATATATACTATTCCCGTGAAGGCAATTATGACAGAAATAGCTGAGGAAGCATAATACCAGCTGAAGAACATCTCTAAGGCCCTCTGGTTATTGGGGTTATCTTTTCTATTCACCTGATCTGCACCAAATGTCAAGGAGCATGAAAGGCCACCATTTCCAATGGACATGAGAGCAAAGGAAGAGATTAACAATGCCATTTGCCCAGTTGTTGCTGATTTACATCTTTCAGTTGCAGGGTTGCAAGGAGGAGGTTGTGCTTGTGGGATCATGGCTGTTAACCACAAGAGTGCTATTCCCTGCAAAGCAAAGCCTATTATTGAAAGATAGCAACATAACATTTTCCAATTAATCTCAGCTATCTGCCATCCGGATTGGAGTAAATATTTTTCTTATTATTAAGTACACGAGCAATTAACGGGAAAAAAATAAATAAAAAGTCAAGACAAGCTCCTAAATTGAACTCTAGAATTATCAATTCAAAAGAGAAAATGCAGAAGGAATATGAAAAGAAAGTAAAGAGAAGGAATACCAGGAAAATGATGATGGAACCTAACCCAACAACTAGGAATCGACCCATATAAGAATCAGCAACGAAAGCACCCACTATAGCAGTGAAATTACTTGCTGCAGAAGATAACATGAGAATCTGGTTTGCTCTGGATAAATGAAGCTTGTAATTCCCCATCAAATACAATATCATGTTAGGCTGAAGACCAATGGTTGCCACAGTCGCAAGTGCTTCATTTGCTGCAGCCACATGAACAACCAAAACCAAAAGAAAATAAGATAAAAAAGAAACAAAGAATTCATCACCAAAACAGAATCTGAAAGGAACCAAATCCATTTGGGGGGAAGTTTACCTATGATGAAAGGCATGGTAACAAGACCACCCTTTCTCCTTTGTGGTTGTGAAGCAATTTCCACTTCTTTCTCCATTGCTTGAACATAAAAATAAAGAAAGAAAACACTCTTAAATAGAACTCTTCATGTAATGTTAGAGCTTCCAAGAGCGGACCATGTTCATGTACGTGTCTCTTGAACAAGATGCTAGTTAAAGTAAACATACAACGTGTGACATTCTATTTACAATGTATGCATGCATCTATGATACTTAAAAGCGTCATCAATATTCTTTTTTAAACAGGTGCGTTCCTTCAGTTACCGGCCAAATTGTTGCCAATTATTGATTAAAACTGATAACTCATTTTTAATATAAAGGAAAAATTAAAAAAAAAAAAAAACCCATAACTTTACTCGTAATCATTTATCCATTTTCCAAAATTTTGAATCATTTATTCTTGACTTAAAGTTTTTTTATCACTTATCCCTTACTGGGGTAAATGAAAATTGAGAAAAATCATAGGAGAAATTTTGAAGTTTTCCCTAATATAAATTTGCATCCATGGCAAATTTAGATTTTTTTTATTGACACTCATAAAAATTATGAAATAATACATTAGTTCTGTTATGGTTTTAAATGATTGAAATTAGTTCACTTAAAAGTATGTAACAAGTTCATAGGCAAAAGCACCCATCTAACAATATTGGTTAAAAGCTATACCCAGTTTAAGCACCTTCGATATGTTGGATCAGAGTAAGCAGTTAACGGAGCAGGTTGAGTTGACGTGTTGAGTGCCGTATGAAACCATTACGTGACCAAGTGACAGCACTAATGCCGTTTGGCTGCTCGACGCCACTAGTGGCGTCAACCCCACTGACGTCACTGGCTTTGTTGGCATTGCTTTAATTTTGATTCGAGGACCATATGGGTTTCTCGGAGTGATCCATGAGAACGATGTTTCCGTTTTCACCTTCGAATATTTATTAAAAAAAAAAAAAGCAAACCAATATATAATTTGTTAAAAGGAGATAAAATAATTTTCAACACCCTTGATTTATTAATTTATTTTCAAAATATTTATTCGAAGGTGAAAGGGGAAACATAGTTCTCATGGATCAGTCAGAGAGAAACCCATATGGTCCTCGAATCAATCCACAACAACTATCATCAACCCTGTTCTTCAGCTTTTGGATTCTGGGAACTTGATTCTCAGATAAGCAAACGAGAATGACCCAACAAAGTTTCTATGGCAGAGCTTCGATTACCCAACAGATAGCATCAATGGGAGCCAGTGGCGTCAGCCACTAGTGCTGTCACAATCACAAACACTAACGTCAAGTACTACCGTAAAACATACCGAAGCTATAACTTTTAACAAATTTTGTTTGATGGGTGTTTTGCCAAGATAAAATATTTATGTTTTAAAATTATAAGTCATGTAATTTCACTTTAAAATAAGGTGAGATCTATACTTTTTTTTCCTACTCTCTTTCTAATAATTTATTTTTTTTCTTTTATTTAAAGTGACACATCTTTATTTTAAAACGACACACGACTTTACTTAAAAATAAATTGTTTGTCATGTACAAGGTCTATATTGCTTCTATTTCTTAAAAGAGGAAAAATAATGAAGGAAAAAATGTGTATCATTTTTTAAGGATGTAAAGTTGTGTAATTTTGAATAAGAGTAAGAGATAAATTATAAGAGAGACTGAGAGAGTGGACAAAAAAAATATAGTTATCACATTTTTAAAAGAGTGAAATGACATAAGTTATATCATTCAAAAACAGTAACATTTTTCTCAATAATAAAACCTTCGTTGGAGCAAAAGTTCATCACGTGCTTTAATCATCATTGCGACATATATTCTCTTTATTTTCAAATATCAATCTTTAAAACTTTCATATAAGTATATTCTCTTCGTTTTGATGTTCTCTCTACACGAGCGGATCCTTTTAGTAACCACATTAAAACAAATTGATGACTGAACTATAAATTAAGAGAAATGCATGAACATATAGTATAAAATGTTTTTTATAGTAAAAAACAGAAAAAAATGGAAAAAAAATTAAAAGTATAATCTAGAAGTATAATACCTTAGTCCGGATGATTATCCAACAATCTTTTCTTTTTTATAAAATGAGATTAAACTTTTCACGTGAAATCTTAATACCTACAAGAAATATGCAATATATTAAAAGGTATGGAGGACAAGATTACAAGAAATATATATATCAAAAAAATTAAAAGAACCAAGAATTACATCGTACCTAGTGCCACGATGGCTGGAGTTAACTGGAGAACCGTTGACCCTCTAGTGCCATTCATAAAGTTGCAGACATCATCTCTAATCAGAAACAGCATAACTGATATTTCAAATACAAATTTTAGGCTTTAGGATCCATTACACATGTCACAAGGTCGAGGCATGGAAAAACAACATTTAATGGTAATTGAACAGAACTTTCCAAATTCCGTTGACAGAAGTAATCAGTCAAAAAAATTTGCAATAGACATGTAACCAAAGATCATATAATGTTTCTGTTATCATCTTAGTTCTGCCATTCGTATTATACTAAGTAACCAGTTAATGATTTCCACACTCGAATTACATCTCAGCCTCTGTAATTTTAAAGGTCAGAAAAGATTTTTTACCACGAGAGGAGCATCAAAATCTCAAGTACCGTAACAACAATAAAAACCAAAACATTTTCCCATTAGGTGAAATCAACTAGAGGAATCAAACGACATGATCATGTTGTGTACAAAATCTCAAGTACCTGGGCAATAGTCAAATTTACATAAAAATTTATCAACCAATATTATATATTATGCTTTCATTTCTCAAAACATATGATCAATAGTCATCCATAAGATTGACATGTTAAGATGCTATTAATTCTGTCAACTGTGATCCAAAGAGTAAACATTCCAACTCAAAATGAACAAGACATGCTGCAACTCTTCAGAGTGTATGGGTAGCTGAAAGAGTAAATTCGTTGCTTACAATAAAACAGAATGATATAGTTTGATTCACTGGAATAGCTCAGCTAGACTCCAAACATCAAATCCATGATCTTGGACACCAATGATTTTGTTGGGGAAGCAATGGTACCTCCAGTCTGCCTTGCAATTGAGTTGCCATTCTGCAGATAATAAGGTCGAGAAGGAGCTTTCGATGTGCTCGATTATGAGATTCTAGCAGAGGTCAGAGGTAGGGGCATAAATCCCGTATTGTTAAGCCTTTCATCCAAAGCTTGACGTTGCATTGGATCCAAGGGTTTACCTTAGTTACTGAAATGTTATGTAATTAACCTTAGAATTACATCATACCCAAAAAAAAAATATTGAAATGCTAATAATAATGATGAACTAAGATGAACTTGCTAAAGATGAACCTTAGATTATATATTCAAGATATTACTTGAAATTATTGAGTTAATAGCTTGGTGATTTCTTTGTACAGTTCCTCATTGAAGGTGGAAAACACTTTTAAATCACCCACTAATATCTCAACAGCCTTTGCCTGGAGTTACAGAGTATAACAAAATAAAAGTATATATATATATATATATATATATATATATATATATATATATATATATATATATAAGATAACCCAAAACTTCAGAGATGCCTGGACTTTCCCAATCATAGTTCCAAATCCTAGCCAAACTTTCAATGCCTCTCACGAACTCATTCCCACACTATGTGGCTATGTGGCTCCCATTAGGGACACATCAGAATAGTTTAAGTAGAAAAGCTTAAACTCATAATTTGTTACTTCATTCAGGTACTAGAAATCAAGTATTACTGCATGTATGTTATATTAATTGAAGAATGTATGACCACTATTTATTCCCTAGCTCTAACCTGATGCCCCAGAAATACAACCATCAGCATCAACCTTCACCACCTTTGAGGTATCAATATCTCCACTTCCAGTGCTGAAGACAAAAAAAAAGTATCACATATTTACTTTTAAGCCAGTAACACAAATCAGATAAAACTCCAACATTAAGTAGCTTCTATTTACCAATCAAGGATATTACGAATTTTTGGTTTCTCACATACGCAGAATGGAGTATGATTGTTAAAAGGTATTATATATATGCATAATGTAACTCATGATCCATTTGGGTATTTTATCAAGCATGTAATGGGCAAAGAGACCTGGTGGGTGCTGCTGCTGAGAACGATTTGTGGTATGTCTTGCGATAAAATACCAATTAAATTCTAACCTTGTTATTCTTCTTAGACTAAAATGGAGCGAATATCGAAATCAATATATTAATTAGAAAATCAATCTAAAATCTAGCAAAGAAGAAGGAAAGAAGATGAATAAAGAAAATACTCCATGGTACTCAAACATTCATAGATGTCAACAAAGGTTCAGATATCTGAACTTAGCAAAAAAAATAAATAGAAATGCGATGTGCAATGGGAGGCTAGAAAAAAATTAGAAAATGCTTTTGTTGCGGAAAAAAAAAATGATATATGCCAATTGAATACTTAGCAGAGAGCGAGTACCTTCAAGTAGTTTACGATCGGTTTCTAAAATAGCCACCAAGACACCGCCTCTATATCCCCATTTTCTTGTAGTGCTAGCCCCGCCACCACCCAACGCTTCCCCAGAGTTCCGGTGATGCAGCAATAAAATAACTCCATTAACAGCCACCACAAACCCACATCATCCTCCCTTCACCGATCCACCATGCAATGATCCACCACAAACCCACATCATCCGCCTTTTTAGAGGGTACAATGGTCTGGAAGAAATTGTGTAAACAGTGGTTTAGACGGCTTTCCAAATAAAACCACCTACGAAAACGCTTTCTTAACAGTGCCGAAAGATGTCATTCCATGACAAAATTGAGAAAGCAATGCAAATTGGATGGATAGGCTTCTTGACAGAATCTATTCAACCAAACTAGTAAAATTTTGTAAAACCGTGAACCAAACAACACCTAAAAGCATTAACTATTTGACCGGCATTCCTGGTCGATGTGGTAATTGTTGTAGAACATTTTCATAACGATGCAGGTTCAAATACCGGTACCATCGCAAGCATTAACTATTTGGGACCTTATTAATATTATTTGTTGAGATATATAGTCTCACATTGATTATGTGGGTAACTAATGTGGCTTTATAAGGTCTTGGGCACTTCCACCTTTTGAGCTAGCTTTTGGAGTGGTGTATCCCAAGGTTCTTTACATGGTATCAGAGCCTCACCGTCCCCCACTTTAAAGTGGAATTAAAATAAAAAAACACAAAAATGTAAACAAAAAATTGGGTCTGTGCAATTCTACCCGTGTGTTGAGATATATAGTCCCACATTGATTTTGTGGGCAACTAATGTGGCCTTTATAAAACCTTGAGCACTCCCACCCTTTGAGCTAGCTTTTGGGGTGGTGTATCCCAAGGTTCTTTACAATATTTGTAAATATATATAAAATGAAAGATAGACACAAAATTCATACATGATACATAATTTGATGATGTAAAATTTACACATTCATTCCCCTAGTGCATCTTAAGTAAATTTCTATACACTCATTTATGATTGGTCATTAACAATATTAAAAACCAAGTATTTCAAAAACAATAATGGAACTTCATCATATTTGTATTAATTATATCAAGAAAGGTGCACAGTAATCAGCTCCATTCTCGCTTCCCGACATGTTGAGTGGAAGAGACAGGCACTAAGCAGATCCCTCTACTCCCCAAGTCCCTTGGCTTATCTTTTGTGATGATCATTGTTTCAATAAATAAACAAATAATAAAATCCTAAATTTCTCTTCTCAAAAGAAGAAAAATAACATCAATATTGTCAAACCATATGAAATACTGCCTCATACAAAACCAGCTACAGGTTTCAGTTGCCCAGTAATAAAGAAAAATCAAAAGAAACCAATGATTGATCTATTTAACCTATCACCAAAAGAGTGCTGTATTGATGACCCTCAAAGGAATAAGGGGCAAGGGTCCTAAATATGAATCTTTTGCTGCTTCTTCTTTTTTTCAGTGAAAACTGACAGAGGATTCAAAGGAACTAGCATTCTTATTTATAGTATACACTAAAACTTATTTCAATGTAAAGTTTCGGTTACAGTTAGTTTACGTGATAAAGTTCTTCACTAAACTAGGATACCTTGTCGTACACACCCTCAGTCTCCAATTCAATTAATGGTAATTCTTCCTCATTTGAACCATTTTCTTCAGTCATCTTTGATTCTTGATCAGAAGTAGGTCCATAAGCCCAACTGCATACTAGATAATACAGTATATTAACAGCACTCAGTGTGGCAAGAAGCCAGTAGTACTTGTCAAAACGACCCTTGTTAATATTATCTGAAACCCATCCATCCTTTCCCCCTCTTGAAGTAACGTTTTCTACAATTTTGAATACCAAAGAAGATACCACGTATCCTACAGCCATTCCCAGTCCAAAAAGGGATGAAGCAATGCTCGACATAGACTTAGGAAACTCAGTGTAATAGAACTCATTTTGGCCTATTACATTGAATGCTTCAGCTATGCCACCCAAGCAAAGTTGAGGAAAAAGCCACATAGCAGACATATTCAACACTGCATGAGTATTATTAATATATCCCTCCCTGATTGCTCTTCTTCGCCTTGTTGTCTCAACCATTGCTGCAGTTACCAAGTGAAGAAAGGAGAAAAACAAACCAATTCCCATTCTTCTCTTGGCACTGATCCTAACTGGTTTGCCTCTGAGCTTTGATGCTAGAGGAATTATGACTCGATCATAAAGAGCTATCCATAAAAATATTGTAAATATCATGATTACGCTCAAAGAACCTGCTGGAACTTCGAAGTTTGGAGTTATATGTCTATTCAGGGATTTAGCTTGCAGCAATCCAAATGAGCCTCCAATGTTAAGTGACATCATGATCCCTGAAGACCACAAGGGAATGACTTTAATAATGGCTTTTAGTTCTTCCACCTGGTCTATTGTGCAGAGACTCCGCGGATTTGAGGCTGTCCCATCAGGAGCTATATCTTTTTCAGGGTCTTTAATAAAGCAAGCTTTATTCAGAAACCTACAAAACAAAACATCACCAGAGGTTCAGTATTATTTCATTCACTGAATAAGCAAAAAATAATAAGAATGGTAACGTCAATATGTGATTCAAGTTTCAACCTTAGCTTATCAGTTGGAACAACAAGATCAGAGTCCTTCTTAAGATGATACATTCCAGCTGAGTTCTTAAGTGGTAATCGTAGTTTTCTGTTCTTATAGGCCACAACAATTACTCGCGCAAAGCTAGTAAGCAAGCTGCCATGTGTTTGATTCTTCACATAAATAGGAGAAGCAAGGAAGAAGAAGAAAGTGGATAAGAACATAAGTGCTGCCGGAACTCCAAAACCCAGTTTCCATCCAAGATGATCTTGGATATATACTATTCCCGTAAAGGCAATTATGACAGAAATAGCTGAGGAAGCATAATACCAGCTGAAGAACATCTCTAAGGCCCTCTGGTTATTGGGGTTATCTTTTCTATTCAACTGATCTGCACCAAATGCCAAGGAGCATGAAAGGCCACCATTTCCAATTGACATGAGAGCAAGGGAAGAGATTAACAATGCCATTTGCCCAGTTGTTGCTGATTTACATCTTTCAGTTGCAGGATTGCAAGGAGGAGGCCGCGCCTGTGGGATCATCGCTGTCAACCACAAGAGCACCATTCCCTGTTACCAAAAGGGGGGGAAATTGATTTATCTGAATACAGAATTACTTTGAGAACATCAAATCAATTAGTTTTTCCTTGACAAATTTGAATGTCCATAACCCCATGGGCAAACTGATTTCTGTACAAAATAGAAAAGAAAGTGAAAAGGACATTAAAAATGTTAATCTTGTCCTCATATTCATTTTCATCTTCATACAATACATGTCACATATACTTTGAAAATCACATAGTTGTGATATATCATAAACAATTGAACTGACTTCACAATTCTATTAATAAGTAACTGAGATTTAAATTCATTGGAATAACCATTGAATAGGCAACTTTGATATTGTATGAATGGCAAGAGTTTGATAAAGCTGTGGCACTTTCAATTTAGTTTCCTTAGCAAGAGAGTGAGCATGAAAACGTACCAGGAAAGTGATGATGGAACCTAAACCAACAGAGAGGAACCGACCCAGATAAGAATCAGCAATGAAAGCACCAGGAAGAGGAGTGAAATTGGTGGTAGCAACTGATAAAAGGAGTATGTGGGTAGCTTTTGCCAAATGAAGATTGTAGTTACCCATCAAATACAATACCATGTTGGGCAAAAGCCCCAACGTAGCCACCCTTGCAAGTGCTTCATTTGCTGCCATTTACAATAACATCCCAAAACCCCAAAAGTATAAACAAACAAAACAAGATTTCCATCATGAACAACAAAGTCTGAGTTTGTTTTGAGTCTGAGGGAACGAAACCAAGTAACAAACCTATGATGAAAGGCATGGTGACGAGGCCACCCTTGATGCGCCTTTGAGCTGAAGAAAGTTCCACCTCCATCTCCATTGATCACAGTGTTCTTCCAATTCCTAAGTAGAAACTTCATCTACACAAAAATGGGTCTGTCAAATAGTCAACAAACCCTCTTTTGTGTGTGTCTCTTTTCCAACATTATTAAATGTCGAAACCTCCAAATTACAAACACTCGTGTTACGTGCTTTGATTCATGCGATTTGCATATATCATGTCAAGTGATACAAAATATTGTTTTACACACTAGCCCGCACTTTTTTTAAGTAAAAAAAAAAAAAAACAAAATTATTGCACATAAAATGAATTTCTATAACATTACATAATCAATTTTTTTAGAATATAACTCTTATAAAATCTTTGATTTATACATGCAATTTCCAAATATATTCATTATTTAAAGTTTATTTATAAACGTGTTTTCATGTTTAGAAAAATGTTAAATAAACTAGAGAAAAATAAAACAATTTTATTTATTTATTAATTACTCCTTTATTTTTGTAATTTGTTTTCTCTCCTTAATATAATTTATTACTAAACATTTATATCATTTTTCGTATAAATTTTTTTTACGACAGATTAAATTGCTGATAATCATAACTCTTACAAACAGATAAATTGGCGTATTCTATGCTACGAGATGATACAGAAAAAAACACTTTTCAATATTTATTTATTTTTAAATAAATGAGAAATATTTCATATAAACTTAATATAGTCCTTGTGAACAGATGTACTGAAGGTAATGTTAATAAATCAAAATTAAATAGTTAATGTAATATGTACTTAACATATGTTAATAATTTTTTTAGTACTTTATTAATGTATTTAATCAAAATTAATCAAACGAAAGTAATATGTTAATCAAAATAAATGTTAACATATGTACTTACAGTAATAACAGAAATTTATTTAGTACTTCAATTCATTATTGTACATCAAATTTAAACGCAACATTTAATTTTGAAATATATAAAATTAAAAATTATTTTATTATATTTTTATTGTTATTCAATTTTTATAAAATAAATAATTAAAAATAGATAATATAATTCAACAATTATATCCATAAAAATTATACGTTACATAAAATTATTGAATAGCATAAAAATATTAAGTGTACAACAGTGTAAAGCAATCCTCCTCTTGCTAAATCCTTCAAGAAATGCTACTAACCCCCAATTTCCATTGTCACAGAACCATATTTTGCTTCTATATAAGCAAACCATTTCCAGAACAACGCTCCAATCCAGAGATGGTATCCTTCAAACTCACATACTAATTCTTTAAAGAAAAAATAAAAATAAATCACCTTATATTAATTTAGAAGGAATCTAAGATCTTTTCCACAAGAGACATTTGGGAGTGTATTTGAAGAATGAAAATACACTTACATACCACCAATCGCATGAATCAACTAATAAAAGATTGTTTCACCTTTTCCACAAAAACGCAATTGCGTTAAAACTTAGTAGAAATTTTTTTACCGCTCATGTAGTCCTATCTAACTCGGATCTGGACTAGTCAAGTAATCTATGACCATATGGATAATATATAATTAAGTAATCAATGATCCAATGGATAATATAATAAAAAAAGAGTTGAGTTGATGGATGGATGGTCAGAAGTTTCAAGAATAAATTTGAGTTGAGTTTAGTAACTTAGAATTTTCTAAATTGGAGCGCATTGGATAAGAAAAAGATATGTTAATACAGTATAACACAGTACCCAAAAAAAAGTGATGTAAATACTAAAACAAACATAGCCATGTAAATCATTTTATGTTGTAGTAGCCAAGTAAAGCAGTATACATAGTTTCCCTTCATTTTACATTTTGAATTGCCAAATACATCAACACCTTTTGAGTCTTGGAATTGAACACCAACAGGATGCAAACAGCTGCATGGTCCATGCAGATCAAGCTTTGGATTCGCTCCATTCTTGTAATGTTGGGGTTGCGACTCCAATATTTTTCATGTCAAACACATTGGCTGAAACCACCCAAATGCTGGTCATCATAACCATCTAATAAACTTTGATCATCATAAAATTATTTTGAAAAAATATCAAATCTATCTGCCTTGAAGGAATCTAGAATATCAGAACATAGCCACAAAAGATACTGAGCTTAAAGAAGTGCAGTGTATAACAGCATTATATCTGTCACTAGTGCAACCATGTCAAATCCAGAGTAAGGAGAAAACTTAGCAAGAAATTTTGTCTTTACAATAATATGTCCTCAACTCCTCACACATGTCACCACTTGTCTGATATTAAACTCCTCTCATACAAAATAATGAATTGACATTTAGAAAAGCATTTTCATAAATAATTCCTCTCCAGAAATCAATACCGACTTGCTCAAAGTTGAATTTTGAAGTGATCATTTATGATCAATGGATTATAGATTTATAGCTATACACTCATTCAAAGGTATTGCTACCTAAATTTGGCGTCTACAAAGTCAGATAACTTAATGAAACAAGCAAATGACTGAAATTCAATTTTATTGGTTGAATGGAAAAGGCACAGATAGAGTCTGTTTAAGAAAGCCTTGCTCTCCTGCAATAATGCTGCCAAACACCACTCAGATTTTTCCTCCTCTCCTCATACTTTCCTTTCCTTTTATTCACATTCTCTTAATGGTATTACATAATTTCCCCACTAACACTCTGCCAGTAGTCCATCTCGAGAGTCCCAAAGATCTAGATACAACTACCGAAGTCATCCTCTGCAGGTCCTGCCTCACTGCACTCGACCCTAGCCTTCCTAGAGTACACCCTCTTAATTAGTGACGTATCGAAAGTGGACAAACTCTAATAATCATACCCCAACCTAACTAATCGCAATACAACTTTACATAGATCAGAGTTCTATATCTCTCTGCTCAGAACTCTTGGACATATGAGTATATGTGCAAGTGCAACAAATAGATACTCTTCCAGAGACAATACAGAAAATTTGAACAAAGATTAGACATTGTAAAGCAGATCAGACTAGTCTTCCAACCATTATTTGCTTAAATCTATAGGAGAGAAGGTCTTTTCTTAGAAGGTTATCCCAATAAAGTTCCTGCCAATTGCAAGGCTTGCAAAAAATTAAAAAATACATACCAAGATGAATATCAGGTGTGGCCGCCGCTGTGGCATCAACAATAACAGTTACAGGTTGATAGTCCAATGCTACGGCATCGTAGACAGTTTGCCTGATACAGTTTGGAGTTTGAACACCTGTAAAGCTATATGAAGTCAATACATAAATATAAAACTGTAAGTAAGTTCATTTTGCACATTAGAACTATTACTTACCTGTGATCACCAGTCTATTAATTCCTGCTCCTTGAAGCACTGAATGAAGGTGTGTAGCAAAGAATGCACTAAACCTGGTTTTCACAAGTTTATAATCCCCTTCTCTGATTACTAGCCCATCAACTAATTCTGCACCTACATTTCCTTTAGATGTTGGACCAACTTTCCCTGCTGCATATAGATGCCGACGAAAGAGTTCAACATCTCTTCCTAAGGGATCATGTTCACGCACTACCTGAAAACATTTTGAGAGAAAAAAATTCAACAATTACAAAACTCTTTTCTTGAATGTCAACAGCCCGAGATATCAAGTGAATATAGGTAGTTCTTTCACTTCTTCAGGTAAGTGGCTAAAAATGTATGGACTACGGAGCATTACCCAGGGAAAACACCTCTGTTGTGATACCATAAGGTTGCTAAGAAGACAAAAAACAAAGCTCTAATTCAAAATGCTGAGCACCGATGACGGTATGTGAAAAAAAAGAAAACAAAAATCAAGAACTTAGGGAATTATGAAAGCTAAAAAAGAAACTTAATTTTATACATTTTCATACTCTTTCCCTAATATCCAACAATACTTTTCCTACCAACTTCACCAGGCTTGAAGGCTTCCTTCATGTAAACAAGTAATTCATATCATAACTGGATTCATTTCATTGGTGTGTGTGTGTTAATATATCAAAATCTAACATTTTTAGAATTAACACATCAACAACCTACTCAGTAAAAGTCTATAGACAACCCATAACAGAGAAAAATATATGGGAATGAACTGTTATTACCCAAACTATGAGAATTCCACGCTGCCTGGAAACTTCCACAGCCTTAATCACATTTGGGACAATGTCTTTCCCTCCTTTTACTAGCAGAGAACCCCCATCTTCTATAAAATCTTTCTGCAACCTCACAAACCCACAGAGAGAATCCTTAATTTCTCCGAAAACATCCTAGGAAGGAGGCACGAAGAACAACGTTGGGGAAAAGACATAGTGTAACTACTACCTGCATGTCGATTACAAGAAGAGCCGTGCGATTCCAATCCTCTGCCATTTCCAAAGGGCCAACTCCACCAAGCCCAGATTTTGAGCGCAGTGACAAGGACTTTGGCCAATTGGGTCGCTTATGATGTATGATCCCACTGCACAGGCGCTTGAAACATGAACCACAAATTAGTGAAGGAAAGTAGTGGAGAAATGGTGAAGAAAAGGAATTACCAATAACTCAAATTGGGTGTATTCAGCTTGAGAAATGGAGTTGGTGGGAGCTTCAAATTTGCAGTTGTAGAGCTAGAGGACAACCCTATAAAAGTTGACCAAGCTTTAAAGGATGCAGTGGTGTCCATTTTCTCTATATTCAAAGTTCAAGTGATGCTTCTGTTTCTGTTCCAGATATTTTTCAGACACTCATTTATTTTTTTCCAGACACTTTAATTCACTGTATCATTGCTTAATAAATAATAAGATATGACCAAATAATGATAGCTCTTTCATGCTTATTTTATGTAATTTTTTTAACACTGTTATACCACAATTTTAATTAAACTTCAACCTTTTCTTTTTTCTTGATATTACTATCTAACAGTGTTAGAAAAGAATAGGTAAAGTAGTTATAAATAAAGATAGAGATAATTTGTCTGGTACGGATACTTCAAAAAATTTGATATGATATGTCTAAAACTCTTTGACATCTGACATGTTTCAACATTTATTATATTTAAAATTTCAATAAATATCATAAAAAAATTGATCAATATTTTATTAAACTGATATAATAAAAATTTAAAATAGATACCAATAAATTTTATTGGAATGTCCGATAAATTTTCAATTTAAAAATATAATAGTAACAATTTACATCTTATGTTTTTTTATAAAATTAATAGATGTTTTAAGTTTAGTTTTATTTTCTGATCGGACCAGATACAGTAAGGATGGCCCAATGCGTATCAAGCCCAAATCACACACGGTTAAGACTCCTTAGATGGTAACTGGCCTGGGCCTGGTACCGTTGATGTGGGATGAGCCTGAGCTCTTTGTCCTTCGTCCTTCACGTTGCACCGGTTAGGGGTACCTGCGAAGACACTCTGACGCTCAAGTCAGTATCAGAGGCAGGTGTTTAGGTTGTGAAAGTAAAGGATGATCGTACCTTGGTGGCACAACGTATGTTTATATAGTAATCGAGATGTGTGTTCGGAGGAGACCTTTCTTTATGGTGAAGGCAAAGGTTACTTGGGGCCAACGTAGTGTGGCTGTCATGGTTTAAATGTTGAGGAGCTTGCCGCCATGGTGTCTATTAGTAGAGTTGTGGCGAGATGGAGTTGTCCATTGCTTACTGGTGTGAGGGCGCGGTGGTGTTGCCTTGGCCCTTAAGTTTACTGTCTGTAGAAGGTATCCCGTTGCGTGAGGAGTAAGTATATCCTGCATGCTGTGATGAGGTACTGCGTCGTGTATGACGCGATGGGACTATCGCGCCTGGTGTTCCGCGATATGGACATCGCGCTGGTGTTATCGCGTCCCGTGCCTGTCTTTTAAGCCTTGTTCTAGGTCTTTTATGGGCTTGGGCTTCCATGTGTTTATTGGGCCCTGGTTAGGCCTATATTATATCCGGATCAGATGCCCCCTAGCTTGCAGCGTTGTCTATGTGACAAGGCCGTGAGCTATATGTCTTTGTGTATGAGGTGCGGTAGTGTTTTGAGTCACATGCCGTTGTTTGTCCGCGGTAATGATGCTTTGTAGTGTCATCATGACCTTCGACCGCTTAAGAACGGTGGATTAGATGTCTAATCAATCAGGAGCATTAAATGCAGCAGTGATTACGTGGGGGTTTAAGGACACTCGTGGGTGTTTACGAGTAAAACGCTTCCCCTTCCCGCCACGTGTCCCACTAACTGTTGTCCCAATTTTTTTTCGAGCAAGAGGACAGCGCTTATGGCCTCATTACTGACGGAAAGGTACAGGACCAAGGGTTCATTGGGTGGAGGCTTGACCAAGACTGGTGGGTTAGCCAAATGTTCTTTGATGGCCAAGAACCCTGCCTCGCATTCAGGAGTCTAGTTGAAGTCTGTCTGCTTGCGCAAAAGTTTGAACATGGGCAATGATTTTTGAGCTGATGCAGGAAGGAATCTAGTTAGAGCAGTAATTCTTCATGTCAGTTGTTGCAATTCCTTGACGTTTCGCGGGCTTGTCATGCTGAGAATGGCATTGCATTTGTCAGGGTTGGCCTCTATCCCGCGATGCGTGAGCATGAATCCTAAGAATTTTCCAGTAGGTACCCCAAACGCGCATTTAGCTGGATTCAGCCGTAGCCTGTATTTGCGCAGTTGTTGAAATACCTGTTCCAAATCTTGAGGATGTTGCGCAGTTGTCATTGTTTTGACTATCATATCATCAATGTAAACTTCAAGCATCTGGCCTATCTGTTGGCTGAAAACTTTGTTCATCATGCGTTGATAAGTGGCTCCAGTATTTTTTAGACCAAATGGCATCATGTTATAGCAGTAAGTAGCTTTTTCGGTGATGAAAGCTGTGGCTTCCTCATTTGGTGTGAACATTGGAATCTGGTTGTAACCAGAATATGCGTCCATAAAGGATAAAATTTGGTATCCTGCAGAATTATCGACCAGCTTGTCGATGGTGGGAAGTGGATAAAAATCCTTTGGGCAGTGTTTGTTAAGATCTGTGTAATCAGTACACATGCGCCACTTTCCATTGGGTTTCTTGACTAATACCACATTGGAGAGCCATGTAGAGTAAGTGATTTCTCTAATCACTCCAGCATCAAGTAATTTTGTTACTTCAGCTTCAACCGCCTGTTGTTTCTCAGGGGATATTTTGCGCTTTTTCTGCGCGATGGGCTTTGCTTTAGGATCCAGGGTTAAATGGTGACATATTATCCCTGGGTCTATCCCTGGCATGTCCGCGGTTGTCCACGCAAAAAGGTCTTTGTTATTTTGCAGTACGGTTATTAGCACGCTTTTCTCAGCCTCTTGGAAGTTTCGACCAATTTTGGTAGTGTTGTCAGGGAGTGGGCCTATCTGGAGGTCTTCCAACTCCCCATCAGGTTGAGGACGAATATCGCGTAGATCATCGCGTACATCGAGATCGATCATATTTACCGATGCTTTGCCTTTTTCATCAGGCTGTACAGGAGTCTTGGCTCTTAGACTGGTATTGTAACAACTGCGTGCTGTTTTCTGATCTCCTCTAATGGCAACTACCGTGCCAGACTTGTTACGAAATTTCATCAAAAGATGAGGCATGGAAATGATTGCCTTTAATGCCACAATAGTTGGTCTTCCTAAAATGATGTTATACGCTGAAGCGTATTCAATGACATAAAATTTCACCTTGATAGTTTGAGCTAAAGGCATGTTTCCAAAGGTGACCCACATTTCAATGGTGCCTTTAGGTTGTATGCATTCTCCAGCGAAGGCTATTAAATCCGAACATCCATGCAGAAGATGTTCCTCTGGGATGTGCATCGCGTAAAAGGCATCCCAGAATATGATATCAGCTGAACTACCATTATCAATCATAATACGTTTTACCTGGAGGTTAGCCTTGCATGCTGAGATTACTAGCGGGTCATCGTGGTCTGGGATGATGTCACCATAGTCATCATCATCAAAACTGATGCCCTGTTTTAGATCGCGAGGGGTTGATGGGCGTGCGTGATTGCGCACTGTCATTACTGACTTTAAGTGCTTTTTTCGTTGAGATGTGGTCGCACCGCCTCCCGCTGAGCCCCCGGCAATGGTTGCTAGAACGCCTGCTGCGTTATTGGGTAGTCCATCACGGTGTTGCCCTGCGCCTTGCTGTCTGTTTCTTGATGGAGTTCTATGACGTCTGTCAGTTGATGTTGCTCTGTCCTCTCTACGGTCACTGTTACGAGTGGAGTTATAAGTTCTCCTAGGACGTGCCCTTTGCTCGTTGGGATTCGAGTCGTGATCAGGGCTTCTATCACGCTTTTGTTGTGTCTTGTATTCCCTGCAAGTGGAAATAAATTCTTCGAGCTTTCCTTCTCTAATGAGTGTCTCAATCGTATTTCTGAGCGCGAGACATTCGTCGGTGGTGTGACTTTGTCGTTATGGAATTCACAAAATTTGGATTCATCGCGCTGAACTCCTTTTGACATAGGAGGACGTTTGTTAACACAGACATACCCTCTTTGGAAAACTTCCTTGAAAATCCGCTTGGGAGATGTATTCAAGGGGGTGTGGCTGTCGTATTTTCCCCGCCTTCTTTTTTCGCGAAATTTGCATTGGACATTCTTCTGGATATCTTTTTCGAAGTTGTCTGTACTGGTTCTGGTGTTGGAGATTTCTCGTGAACGCTTGTAATCCTCCAAGTTGATAAATTTCTCTGAGCGCGCACACAGTTCTTCTATGGTGCGAGGTCGCTATTTGGCTAGCGACATAGAAAAAGGTCCTTCCAAAAGGCCTTCAGTGATGATGTGTAGTGAGACTTGTGAATCTAAGTCTCTAACCAGAAATGCTTCATCGAAGAATCTGTTTAAATAATCGCGCAAAGATTCATTCGACTCTTGTCGAACTGTTTTTAGCGCGTGAGTGGATTTGTATTGCGCTTTGCTCGTTGCGAACCGCACGAGAAACTGGTTGGTTAAGTCTTCCCAGCTTTGTACCGAATTAGGTGGGAACGCTGAGTACCATCTAAGGGCTGTTTCCTTAAGAGTTGTAGGAAATAGTCGGCATGCTATTGGATCTGTGACATCTTGTGCCATCATGTTTGTCTGGAATTGTTCCAGATGCTCTTGAGGGTCCCCCTTGCCGTTATATTTTTCTGTTGTTATCTTGACATCGCGAGGGATTGGGATTTTCATGATGCGGGGGACAAAGGGGTGAATAATTCGAGAAACAGTCCTTGAAGGACCATGAGAATTCTCATTCTCCTGAGTATCTTTGATTTCTTCACCTTTTTTATTTTTGTGACCCGAAGGTCCTGGGTTCCCTGTTGAGTGCGAATTAAGTGGTTCGCTTTATGCAGAATTTTTGAGATCTTTTTCCTTTTCCTGATTTTTCTCTTTTTATTTTCCCTTTTCTTGAGTTTTTTCTTTTTTATTTTGAGCTTTTTTCAATCGAGCTAAATCTCGATTTTGCTGGGCAATTTTCTTGTTTTGTAACGTGATGAGGTCCAACAGATGTTGGGGTGTCGGTGGGTCATCCAGGTGGATGGTAACTGGTGCCACCGAAGAAGCTGATTTTTCACGGGAAGCAGGGGTCTCCTTCTGCTTTCTTTTGGAGCCGTTCTGAGATTTGCTGCGAGTTTCAACCATGTTTTTAGAGAATGATGGGTAATATATGTTCCCACAAACGACGCCAATGATCGGACCAGAGACGGTAGGGATGGCCCAATGCGTATCAAGCCCAAATCACACACGGTTGAGACTCCTTAGATGGTAACTGGCCTGGGCCTGGTACCGTTGATGTGGGATGAGCCTGAGCTCTTTGTCCTTCGTTCTTCACGTTGCACCGGATTGGGGGGGTACCTGCGAAGACACTCCGACGCTCAAGCCAGTATCAGAGGCAGGTGTTTAGGTTGTGAAAGTAAAGGATGATCGTACCTTGGTGGCACAACGTATGTTTATATAGTAATCGAGATGTGTGTTCGGAGGAGACCTTTCTTCATGGTGAAGTCAAAGGTTCCTTGGGGCCAACGTAGTGTGGCTGTCATGGTTTAAATGTTGAGGAGCTTGCCACCATGGTGTCTATTAGTAGAGTTGTGGCGAGCTGGAGCTGTCTATTGCTTACTGATGTGAGGGCGGGGTGGTGTTGCCTTGGCCCTTAAGTTTACTGTCTGTAGAAGGTATCCCGTTGCGTGGGGAGTAAGTATATCCTGCATGCTGTGATGAGGCACTGCGCCGTGTATGACACTATGGGACTATCGCGCCTGGTGTTCCGCGATATGGAGATCACGCTGGTGTGACATGATAGGGTTATCGCGTCACGTGCCTGTCTTTTATGCCTTGTTCTAGGTCTTTTATGGGCTTGGGCTTCCATGTGTTTATTGGGCCCTGGTTAGGCCTATATTATATCCGGATCATTTTCTTTGTTAAATTATTAAATATTAAATATAATATATATTACATAAATTAAAAATATTATTTAATATCAAAACGTATATTAATATATTAAAATTTAATATTTTTTAAAATTAACTGTTAACTATCATTCTAAGAATAATTGCGTCAATTCCCACGGCAGCAGAATCATCCACCATCTTCTCTACGGTAATTTGTTAGTAGCATCAAGAAGAATCAAATTGTGTTGAGGTCCATTTATATGCATTTTTTGGAAAAAAGCCCGTGTCCTAGCTTACCCTTCTGTATTGTTCTGAAGGTTTTTTTTTTTTTTTTTTATCTTTCTTTCTTTCCTTTTTTTGGTAAAATATATTTCTTTCTTTAAATAAGGGAGTCTAATCTGTTTTGGTAATTGATTTTGATTTTTAGCACTAAAATAAAAAGGAGAATGCCACGAGATTTTCACTTTGACAATTGGGAAAATGAAGTAAACAAAAACCAATAAGAATTCATATTGGGACGAATAGCACCCATATTAGGTAGAGTAAGTCATTAAACTGGGTTGGTTTCAATGTCTTGGTTAGTTGCTTCAGTCTTTAACAAAACCATAGTATCCAAACCAAAGAAAATTTCTTCAGTGATAAGTTTCACTGCATCTCATTTGACATATTTTATCTCCCATAAATATAGTTTGAAGATCTTCTGGATTTAAACGCTCTTGTGATTGTGGTACAATTGTTACAAATTCAAATTATGTTCGTGAGAAATAAAATATGTCAAATGAGGTGTTATTGCGTAGATCTCGAAAAATTATGTGAAATCAATAAAAAAAATTATCTGATTTAAATCCCCGAGTCACAAGTTACGACCTTCCGAAGTTTTACGGTAATCGAACTGCCTACGTGATGCTAACGTGGCACGAGTCCCGTCAGTATCATTAATTGACGGGACTAGTCCCGTTAGCATATGTGACATGTTTACCTACATTACTTTTGAAAAATTTATCCAAACAATTTTAACTAGAGAATTCTTTTGCTCAAAAATTATAAAACGGTGCTTTAGCCCGTTTGCGATAGAATAGTATTCGGCTAAGAAGAGTTTTTCTTGGCCTGGAATTTTGATAATTTTGACTTGGGTGACAAGAAAAAGATAGGGCAAGTTCGTCTAACAACAAATGCTACCGAGGAAGTTTGGGAAATTAAATACCTAGTGGCAAACTCGATGGGTTTGCTTGTGATACTTGGAGTCAGTTTGTTTCCACTTTTTAAAAAAGTAACTTTTATCTCTTTTTTATTTTAAAAGTACTTTTTATAAAAGTTAAAGTTATTTATATTTTTATAAAAATATTTAGTTTTTGAAAAAAATATTTGACTTTTGACTTCTGTTTTTTTGAGAAGTTAAAATTTGTAGCTTCTGAAAAAAGTAGATTTTTGGCTTTTTTTGTGACTTCTGTTTTTTTTAAAAACAAACATCCAAACGAACTAAAAATGAGAAGTATTTTTTTATTTATTCTAAAAAGTAGTTTTTAAAGAAAAAAAAAGCTCATCCAAACGAGACTTTGGTATGCTATGTGAGCCTAATATTTACACTTTGTGTGACTGATTAATCTATGAAGTTTTGTTATGATTTCAAGAGAAGTTAAGTCTCATCATACACAGTTAAGCTTGATCCAAGTGGTGATTGAGGAATGCTTGTTACGGGATCTGTTGGTTTGCTATGTGGGATGGAATCTACGGGATAATGGTTCTGATGTTTGAGGAGTTTGCTCCTTTGGGACATATGAGAGTTATGACTTCTCGTAGGATATTTCGATGCTCAAATTAATATTTTAAATAATGAGATTAAGTAAATTAAAAGAAGATGATTATATATGGGTTGTGAGCCTTTCTTTTACATTAACAACATGACTTGCTTGTCACATTGTTATGTCACCTTAATTAGTATGACGACATGCATTATTAGTGATATATTGTGGTGACTTTGCTAGTATATCTCGTATACGAGATTATGTCTTTAATGAGTTTACATACATATCTGGAATCTCATACATATTCCTTAATCATTGGCTATTGGAGAGATTTAAGTGTCTTAGCTGCTGTTAGTGCAATTGTGTGTTCGCATTATTATGTATATATGTATTGTATATATTTTCTTATTGAACAAATCTTTGTATTAGGGCCTTTTGAACTATTATTGAACTAGACCCTTCATCCAATTTAGTACGGGACCATATCACTTTGTATAAAAAAAATCCAACCAAATTTGATCTTAACAAATACAAATTTTCACATCTTTATAAAAACCTCCATGATGGACGGTAATTATTACTAAGGGAAAAAAAAGAATAATGTTGTAAGAAAATTATTAGGTTATGTTATAGAGATAGAGATTGTGGGACCCACACTTATTTTCAAAAAACAAAATAAGTGTGAATCCCACAATCTCTATCTCTATAACATAACCTAACAACTTTCCTACAACATTATAGTTATTATTTCCCTACTACTAATTAGGAAACTGGTACTAGCTGGTATTGGGCTGATCATGTACAATCATAGCAGTATAGCACGTACGAACTTTGGAAAGTGCAAGCCCATGTGTAGTCCAAAGTGGGGTGGGTAAGGGTTCAATTCAATTACTTCCATAATAGTATAGCTGAATTGGTCAAAATTTGAATAATAAAAAAAGAAAAGAAAAAAGGAGCATTGGAGAGCTCGATTGCTTTCTGAGGAATGAGGGGCCACCAGGACGCTTGCTAGGGGTCCCTTTGTGGGATTTAGGTATTCTAAACAAACCGATCGAAAAACACTGATTTGAGCTTCAAAACCATAGTAGTGTATATTTCATGAGTATCATCCTATAATTTGAAAGTAAAAAGCACAGTGTCAATGTTTACAAAAATAAAATAAAATAGTGTCAATAACCATTAATTGAAAGAATCAATTATTTATATTTCGGAAAATAAAGTATGAATCATAATATATTTAATTAAACTTACTATTTTGATTTTTTCATTAGTAATACCCAAAGCAAAATGCAAGTTAATTGGCGCATAAATTAAACTACTCAACCACACACATATATATATATATATATGAGCCTGTTTGGATTCTCTTATTTTTAAGCTAGAAGCTACTTATAAGCTAAAGCTAAAAAAGAGAGCTTAAGAAAAGAAGCTAAAAGCTGTTTGGAAATTACATGAAAATTTTAGCTTAAAATTTACTTAAAAGCACATATTTCAAGAAAATTATCTCTCTCTCTATCTTTATCACTCTTCATTTAAAAAAAAGCACACAATTCAAGAAAAACTGATAAGAGCTTAAAAAAAAGCTCCTCCTAGGAGCTTTTAATTTTCAGCTTTTTTCTTCATTATAGAAAAAAGAGCTTTTCATTATAAGAGCTTTTTCCAAAACCTGTTTGGCTTAGCTTATGCTTATAAGTAGCTTCTAGCTTAAAAAAAAGAGAGGATCCAAACACGCACTATATATGTTAGCCTTTCTGTCTTACCATGTTTGACTCTTTTAAAGCATAAAATAATAGAAATCATTTAAATCCACCAATTATTATAAGTTTAATTATGCTTTAAAAAAATTAGATCGTTAACTATCAGTCCAATAACTATTTTGCTCGATCACACTGAATTGAGCCTGCAACTATTGAAGGGTGTCTTGGCTGATATACTATTTGTGAGATGTCTGGGTGGTTGGCTAGATAGTTGAACTGGTATATATTAATTGATACTTTGAAGTAATTTGAGGAGAGTGAGGGTGTATATGTAAGATAATTTGATGTTTTAGTAAGTAATAAGAGTTCAAGTTTTTACATGGACTTGTAATTAATGTCTTTGTATATATAGTAGATGGGTGCCTTGCTCATGTCGCCTTAATATAACTGTATTTATTCCTATTGACAGAGAATGATAACTTTCACATATTACTTTGTGGGCTAGATGCCTATGATCAGGCTAAGCCTTTGTAAATGTTGAAACATCCATGTGTTATCCTTTAATCATTAGTTCATGTAAGAGTAAATATACTTTAAGTAACAAGTCACATATGTCAAGATGTTACGAGATTCTCAAGTTTCGTAAGATAAATGCATTTTCTTCTTTGCTTAGTAACGGCCTTTTGGGCTTATTAGGCCTTTCTCTAATTGAACCTATAATCGCATCAGTCAATCTTTTAATTATCAACAATAACTTCACTTTGGTGATTTAAGCAACATGCGTATATACGCCTTTAATTTACGATATACATATATTCCAATTTCCAAGCTTAGTTAAAATTATTTTCTCTTTTTATCTGTGTGCGTTTCCTCTTTCGCTATTCATAGGGTTGGCAGCACGGACGCAAGGCTAGAAATGAAGACAAACAGAAAGTGACACTGACACAGCCCAAGCACTACTTAATTATTTAAAAAAACTAATTATAGAGTTACATTACACCCATGACCCTTTGCTTTTGTTTTATGTGGTTTAACTTTAACCCATATCACTCTTGTTCTTTTGTCTTATTATAGTATACAGCATAGTGCATGCCCGTGCTTAGCGTTTTAAATTATTTATATTCTCAGTTTGCAATATGTTGTAAGTATTTAAAGAAATAAAATTATTTTTTACACATATATAAAAATATATGAGAGATTCATGTAGAGTTATGTAAGAAGAAGAGAAAGAAAAAAAAAATTATGACCCACATACTTTTATATGTGTATGAGATAAATATTTCATAATTTTATAACATAAGAAAGATTAAACTTTATTTTTATTTTTCAATTTCATCGTAAAAAAATATCATGCGGCTGCGAAAGTAATATATTAATTTAAGTTAGAGATGTGATATACCTATTTATGCATTTTCATCGGATAGGTTAAACTTTTCAAGGAATTGGTTGATGACAAGAAATATAAATTTTCTTATAGATAGGTTGAACTTAACATTTCTTCTTTAATATTTTATGTTCATTTCTTCTTCTTCTTCTTTTTCTAGGTAGATGTATATGTTCATTTCTGTTGAGACATATAGTCCCACATTGATTGGATGGACAACTAATATGGCCTATATAAGGCTTTGGGCACTTCCACCCCTCACGCAAGAGCCCTTTAGGCTAGAAGTGTGGAAATTGCACAGGCCCATTTTTGGTTTACCTTTTTGTGCTTTTTTTTTTTAATTCCACATTTTAAAGCGGGGGACGGTGAGGCTCTAATACCATGTAAAGAACCTTGAGGTCACCACCCCAAAAGCTAGCTCAAGGGGTGGGAGTGCCCAAAGCCTTATATAGGCCATATTAGTTGCCCATCCAATCAATGTGGGACTATATGTCTCAACAATTTCTTTAATTGGTTTACTTCCCTTTCTGTTTTTAACAGTGGAAAACACTCGGAAGGACTTGCAAGAAAACAAATGATACAATCACATTCAAACTTTTAACTTTTGCATTTTCTCATATCATTTATTAATGTATAAAACAATTCTAAGCTACAACTATCTATCGGAGAACGTCATCTTCAAAAACAGAATATGAATGTACATAGTCAAATAATGAAATTGAGAGCCAGGTTCCGTAATGCACTAATCATTTAACTAATTCATCGATCAATGATTCTTAGTTTACATGATCATTTTATATATATAAATTACTTGTTTGTGGATAAAAGGTTTTCACCAGTCAGTACCCCATTGGCTTTACATTACAAAGTGGATATTAATTAAGGCAGCATGAAACCGCAAAAGCCAACTTAACATTTGCCAAATACAAATTGATTAAAGAAGTACTAGCCAGTGTATGTATATTAATTATAGTGGGGTTTTATTCTTTGAGATGATGCAATATGTAGCGTAAGTATGATGAAAGCGCCACTTGGGGTTGGGTGCAATTGGAGGAAGCGTGTGGGAGAGAAATGGGGCATATGGGGCACTTGAGTAGTTTCTAAAAGGTGGTATATGGGACCCATATTTAGTCACATTCGTGTTAGCCAACCCTAAATCCATTCCCATGACCTGTTGACAACAAGTTGTTTATTTTGTCAACTAAAATTTTAGCTAGTTTCCATGATTTAAAATAGTGCTTGTGAGCCATTTATATACACGTACAAATTAATTTGTGTCATTTCGAAAAACTTTGACATATTTTGCATATTTCTCTCTGCAATGCATGCATGCATGTGTTTGCCTTCATTTCTGATTTGTCAGGAGGAATACCATATAGGTTATATATAGTATTTCAAATTAAATTGGGAAAGATAGTGGAACTGCATTCTTGTTTTAAATCTCTAATGCATGCTTGCAAGGATAGATTAAAAGATGTATATGCATTAACACGTCATCGCACCTATATAATTAGCCTACATTAGTGATATTTTTTAACTAATTAACTAGTGACTCTAAAGTCTACAATAAGATATAATGAACATTTTCACATTATTTTGACCTCGATAATGATATATATTCCATGAATTGTTTCTAAATTTTCATTATTCCTGAAAAGTACAGATTCAACCCAAAAGTTTAAACAAGAAAGTGAAGGTTCATTAATGGTTTTTTATATTTTTCTAACACACTCTCTCACGCTTGAAGCGTATATATTGCACAACCCCTTTTTATATTGCCTTATGCTGACTTAATAATTTGATTAGAAAGTGGAGGACGATGAGGATCGAACTCGTAATCCTATGGTTATGGAGACTTTGATACCATGTAAAACACTCATTCAACCAAAAAGCTAAAACTTCTAGGTGAAATAATTCTTTATATGGTATCAAAGCCTATGTGACCACACGGGATCACGAATTTAATCTTCGCTACCTTCTATTTTTTAGTGGAATTAAGTCAACACAATGTAGAACAAGAAAAAATGAGCATGTGCAATATTCACGCCTCAAGTTCAATTTTATTTTACATGAAAGGTGTGTTAGAGAAATATAATATAAAAATCATTGAAGGCCCGTAGCCTAGCTTGTAGTTGATATGGTTATTTATCACGATTTTTATATATCTCTCTAACAATCTCCTAGACCAAATTTGATTCAATAAAAGTGATTGAAATTATAATCACTCTCATTTTTATCAGGTATTTGATTCAAAATCAACATAAATATCCATATTATTCACTTTCTCTTTTCATCACCTCTTCTTGATTTCTTTTGTTCACTACGTTTTTTACTTTCCTTTTGTATAAAGAAATGCTAAAACTTTTGTATTTGTCCATGTATATCATCAGTAACAAAATTAAGATTGTCATGAGATAATTAATGTACTCCTTCAAGCATTAGAATGAAAAAAAGAGTATAAAGGAGGAGAGGGTGATGGAAAGGAACAAAGTTGATATTATAATCTTAAACAAACATAACACGATGTTAATCATCGTTCTGAACAAAAGAAAGGATAATTGCTACCTTAGAAAATACATATATTTAGAAAACTAAAATTACAGATTAATTAATGTTTTGACAACTTATTAAAATAAGTTAACCTAATTAGATTAGAGACAATACAAAATGGATATATATTTTTCCTTATTCACTAGCTAAATGGTGAATGTCACATAGCATCGGGAACAATCAGCCTTTTCATTACTACGTACAGATTGATTGCTATACGATGTTAATTATATCATCCACTAATTTCTTCCATATATATGCTGTAGCCAAAAAGGGTTGCTGCTGCATGTTAAGATTCACTGTAATATTTATGCAGGTGCCCATGGTGCCCAGTAATCACCTCCATTTTCACTTCCAACATGTTGGGTACAAGAGACAGGAACCAAGCACAACCCTCTACTCCTCAAGTCCTTTGGTTTATCTTTTGCATCCTGAATTATTGTTTTGATGAACAAATAATTAAATAGATTATAAAATGATAATTGATTAATCCTTTATATATTAAATGACATCAAAATAAAGATGCTAACGGTAATAATGATAATAATCATTAGGATGACACTTATAAAATATCCAAAATAATAATGAGTAAATGAAGGATAATACTAAAGAATACCTGGTTTGGAGCTCCCTTTCTTTTGAGGCCAGTGTCATTCAAAAGCTAAATGGAAATAAATAAATAAAGTATTAGTAATTTCACTTTTCTCTCCACCTTTTTTGACTTCAAAATGAGCAATGCAGCCTCGCATGCATTATGCTTTTCACTAGCTTTAAAAAATGGTATAGAAGGCTGAAAAACCTTATTATTTTTAACAAGCTTTTTCCATATATTTAATATTGTAATAATTGCAAAGAGCCTCCTAATTTGATTGTAATGAATTGATGGATCCAATAAAGCATATACCTGACCGGGGTCCTCAGGAAATACAGAATTTCTTTCTCCATATACCTGTTTTTTGAAAAGAAAAGAAACAAAAGGAGGAAACTTTCCCTTCAATTATATGTTTTTGTACATACAATTAATATAGTTATATTTACAAATTTTTTGTTTACAAACTGCATCTAGTATGATCGGTCATACTTTAATCAAGAATGTACGACCGATCATACTTAATATAATTTGTAAAAAAAGAAATTGTAAACGGATATTTTTTTTATATTTTTGTCATGCTAAAGTGTGTGTGAGAGAGAGAGACAGAGATAGAGGCTTTGGGAAATGGGTACTTACAGAATGTTGATTCCTTATGTTTTTCGATCCATTGCCCAAGTAAGGAGAACTGAGTGCCTGCAACCAAGGATGGGAAAAAAACAAAATTTTAAAACTTCCACGACTAAAGAATGTTTTGGAGAGAAGCATATCAATGTCGGTGCATGACACTTTATCACTAACTCTCACTAGCTTGCAGAGTATATAATTAAAATATGTTAAGAGAAACATCACCTCAATTTGACCCTGCAGGAATCTGATATATCCAATGGCTTCTAACAAGACAGAAGCTGTGTCAGTCTGCAAAAGTGAAACACACACACACACACCATAATCACAACTCTTCTTCAAAGGTTAAAAGTGAAATTACGATCATTGAGAAAAGATAAAGAGGTAAACATTAGTTGGACTTGGAACATATAGAAGGGTGGAAAAGAACTGTTCATCATGGGGTCTTCTAAAAACTAAAACCAAATACAAAGGCACTTAATTTTAATGGTTTATAGTATTGTATTTTGTATGTGTGTTTATTGTGTTTGTACGTAGTAATGGAGAAGTTGGTTTCTTACCTTTCCAAATGGAGAAACTAGCTGGTGAAGGGCTGTAATTCTATCACCTAGTTTCTCCTTCCTCACCTGATTCAAATTTCATTTGTGAAATTCAGCTCATGAATTCATATGTTTAATTTTCTCTCTTAATTTCAACTAGCTAGATATCATGGAATATTTCATTACCTTCAGAGGGGGTTGGCTTGAAGATGAAGGCTGACCCCTATTCTTCTTGCAAAGTCCAACAGTGGCTGTGCTATTAGACTAGAGAGCAGAATGGAAAGATGAAAATTAATTTGAATATTATATTATAAAGAGGATAATCTATGCATGCTTAAATTAGTATTCAAATGTGAAGGTTTTAATTAGATGAGATAAAAAATAAAAAATAAAAAGATATGAATAACAAGAACCTCTCAGTCTGGTATACAAAAAAAAAAAAAGAACCTCTCAATCTTACCTCAGATTTGTGATCTGGTAGTTGGTTCTTTCTATGATCTGCTTTGTTATAAGTGAATTCCAATAAATTATTACTGTTAAAGCTAGGGACACTAGACCTAGGGGAAGACACTGGCAAAATATGTGACCAAGATGACCCAGCTCCAGAAACCTGAAATTCCTCATGCCTATGGTGATATAAGTTGTTGCCACTTTGGGGAACCTCTTGCTTTATTACATCAACATTAATAGGAACTATGGTTGATGGATTAAAAATATGTTCATCCCAGTTTTCCAACTTTTTTGATTGAAAATGACTCAATCCCAGTACTCTCTCTTCTTCTCCCGGTAATCCAGTGCTGCAAAACAAATAGAACCAAGAAATTTTCACACCAACAAAAGGGAATTAAAAAAAAAAAAAAAAAAACTTGAACTTAGGTAAAAGAACTTATATAATTAATTGGAAGTACTTAAGCTGGAGCACATAAATAAATGTATAGTTCTTTGATTAACATCAGTAAGCAAAACTATAAAACAGTTTTTCAAACACTTAAAAAGACACAATATTTGATAACATATGTAATGATCAAGAAGCCACATAAAGGCACAAAGAAGAGAGAGAGGTGCTTACAAAAGAAGTTGGCTCAATGATTGAGGGTTCTCTGGATTATCTGTCAAAGAATTAAAAGGGATTGAAGAAGATTCAAAACCATACTGGGGAGGGATCAATGATGGTGGATGCATACTCCACCAGTTAGGATTCTCAGACATCATTTACTGAACTAAGAAGAATCTACACTACTGTGGAATGAAAACTCAATTCCTTCCTTCAAATTAACTTATAAGAAATGAAAACTTTAGTTTCTTTTTTCCCTTACACTTTTCCTCTTTCACCTTTGTGATATTTCCTTGTATGTGCACTCAAACAAGCCTTTGATTAAAGCTTAGAGTGTTCTGTTTTGCTTTCTTACTAGTTATTGAAGAAACTTAAAGTTTTGGGGTCTCAGTATTTTATAGAGTTGGGGTGGAGAAACTTTGCATATGTTGCTTTTTCTTTCTTTTCTTTTTTCTTTCATTTATTCAGTATTCCTTTTTATTATAAAGTGGAACGCAAAAGGTGGTAGGCAATGTTTTGAGGCAATAAATTAATGGTTACTGAGACTTATTTCCTTAATTTGGGGTTGCACCTTGGGATTGTTTTGGGGCTAGGGTTGGGGTAGATGTAGGGCATAATAGTATTGAGATCAATGTCAGATACTTTATTTATTCTCAGGAGCAATAATTCAATTTAACAAACAAACTACTGAATCTAAGTGGCTGATTAGAATAAGAAGACCAAAAGAAGAAATTGATAGAATTCTAATAAATGCTCAGTTGTATATATCTACAATATATACAAATGTTTAGTGAAAAAGTTTTTGTAAGAAAACTATTGTAGTGTCTAATAATTATGTTTCATGAGGGAAATTGATTAAAAAAATTAAGAATTAATTGAAAATACATAATAAATGTTTATTATTTTTTATTTCTGTTCATAAAGCGGTTCACAAAATTTATTTATATAAATCATTTAGCATTTTTCAAACTTAAATCATGAAACATGTTGAAGATTCTAATTGAAGAACTAGTACCATCAGTAAAATGTACAATATCAATTACGAAAATAACAAGTGAGAATCGACATAAATGTTTTTTTTTTCTTTCTTTCTTTCTAAGTTTACTGTATTATAAACCGATCGAGTCAATGAGTGAATATGATTCTACCCTCATCAATAGAGATAAATGACGCAAATTTAAGTATGGATATATATTGCTTATTTTTTTATATTAGTTGATCAGAGATTCGATCTTGTGGGGCCATGTAAGAGAGAAAAAAAAATTATGGACTCCAAATTATTTTATACAATATGAGAAATATTAATACCAAGATTTTTACCAAAAGTAATTTATACTAAAAGTAAAATAATTCAGTCACCAAAACTTTCTGTTATAATTTGTCGCTCAATATGGATGACAACATGTGCAAGCTAGGTCCAATTTGCAATCCTTATGCCGCATGGTTGGGATGATTTCGTCGAAAACCATTAGATATTATGTTTATAGGATGAATGTGTGTCATTTTAAATGATTTAAAGTTATGTCATTTTAAGTGAGAGAAAAAAATAAATCATTATGAAGAGAGAGTGGATAGAAAAAATAAAGATGTGAGTTCCAACTTTTTGTGAGAGTAAAATGACACAAGTTATGTCATTTAAAAGGACAAATAATTTTCCTTGTGTTTATTTTGTTGAGTATACTACTAAATATTTTAACAAGTAAAGATCAAATTATTAGTTGTTGCTAGGGGTGAAACTGGGCCGGCCCGGCCTACAGGGATCTACGGCTCGGCCTACATCAGGTCAGACTTGATCTAGTATACTTTGTAAAATAGGCCGGGGCTTGGGCTTTGAAAAAGTTTGTTTAATAAAAAGGCCGTAGGCTCACTTTCACAAGGTCTGGCCTATAAGCTGCAGGCTGGCCTATATTGTACTATTTATTTTAAATAAAATATAATATAATAAGTATGCCTTGAAAAAAAAAAATTTAAATTTAATCAATTACAATTATTTATAACTTAATTATATTTGATTATATTTTAATAGAAATATGACTTTATTTCTTATGTAGGAGGAACCAACATCTTAACATGTTACATTGTATTTATGAATATATTAAAAGGTTTTTGGGAGAGATTATACTTATTACAAGCAACATGATGCGTTTGTTGTGATTCATGATTCTGTTTGGACGTTGAAATTATGATTTTTGGTTTAGCAACAGAATTTGAGTATTTTGTAAAGTTGTTTCATGGTTCTGCTTGGAAGTTAAAAATTAACAGGCTAACGGGTTAGGCTAGGCTATTTATTTTTTTATAAACGAACCAAGCCAGACTAATAGTTAGACTCCTACTAGGTTTGGACCAGACCAAATTAAAAAAATTTGACGTAGGCTTGAGCTTTTCGGGGCAAAGCTTGGCCCAGCCCAGTCCACTTTCACCCCTAGTTGTTCCACTCAAATTAGACATAGATTAAGATTCTTTAAGCATATAATAGAAAGATCCCTATATACTTTCATGAGAATAAAAATTTGTTATCACGAGTTTGACACAAAAAAGAGAAAAAGATTGAGCAAAATAAGGCTTAATAAAATGAGAATTAGATTGACAAATAATGTGTCTTAAGATGGATGAGAGGAAAATTATCAGTATTGTGAAGGAATAGACTCATTTTTTCTATGGAAAAAACATCTATTTTTTTAAAGGATATAAGCTTATATCATTTTAGATTCTAAACGTTGATTTCCGTCCATCAACAGTTATAATTTATTGGGTCAAACTTAATGGGCCAAATTTATTATTAATTAATTAATAATTTTGATCCAATAAATTATAACCGTTGATGGACGAAAATCAACGATTATGATCTAAAATGATATAAGCTTATATCCTTTAAAATGATAGATGTTATTCCCTTTTTCTATATATGTTTCAGAAAGTTTCTATTTAGTTATTTTTCCTTATATTTCCCCTTCATTTCTTTATTTGGTTATTTAATTTATTTCCTCTCTATTTTATTTTTTCTTTTATTTATCTATTCTTATTTTTATTATTTAATTTTTTCCTTATCTATATTTTGATTTTCTTTTTTATTTTTCCTTTTTTTCCCGCAATCTTTCATTGCTTTTCATTTGGATCCATAAATTATCACTCCAATTAATTTAAGATAAATGTGTTATTGTTATTAACTCTCAAATTATATGTTGCGTACGGAAATCGCTCAGGTATTGTTCAGCTAGCTTTTCTGATGGTCAAAGTGTTTAAATCCATTTGGCATCTTTCTCAGAACAAGTTTTTTTTTTTTTTTTTTTTTTTTTCCATCACGTGAGAATCAATGAAAAGGAAAGATGATAGCCTAATATATGCAAAAGAAAAAGAAAATGTTGGTCTCATGTCAATTCCTTTTGGTTCGCTTTTTCTGCAGTTACTGCAGATAAATTATCTGCAGTAAGTTCAATACGACGTCGTTTTGGGGCAGAAATCATGGTATTTTTGTAATTTTAATTTATTTCAGGGTTATAATAGTCTTTATGTTTATAATTTTTTAAGATTTCAATATCAAAACGACGTCGTTTTGGGAATAAATGCAGATAAGCATCTGCAGAAATATTTTTCCCTTCTTTTTTACCTTTTAATTAACAGAAAAATATTTCTGCAGTTACTGTAAATAAATTATTTGTATTTACTCTCGAAATGATGTCATTTTAAGATTGAAAAATTAAATAATTATAATTATAAAAACGATAATAACTATGAAATAAATTAAAATTATAAAAATACTATGATTTTCATCCCAAAACAATGTCGTATTAAGCTTACTGCAGTTAATTTATCTGTAATAACTGCAAAAAAACGAATCTTTAATTAAAAGGTTGTGAATTCAACATAGCACATGTTATATACGACTGATCATTACAAAGATGAGATAAGAATTGGATGAGATGGATTCGTTTTGACCATTGGTCTTCCACTCAAGAATATTCAATAATAATCAGACGATAAGCTAAGTGATATCTATCAATCCCTTTTTATTCAATTGTGATCTTTTGCATAATCATACAGGAAACAACAAAAATGATAAAGAAAAAGTTGAAAAAGGGGTTGAGACTGAGTTTGACCGATTGTTGATTTTTTGTTTCTTGTTTTCTCTTTTTTTTTGTTCACGTGTGATAACTCCCGACAAATTTGAAATTGGGTCCTAGATGAAAATAAAAATAAAGATGTTAAATGAAAATAAAAATTTCCTTTCAAAAAAAAAAAAAAACATGAATACGGTACTCCCTCAAAACGAAAGAAAAATTACTTGAACAATAGAAGTGCACATTTTGCTATGATCAGGTGATTTCTCAGTCAAAAATACATCCTAGTCAAATGATTCTTGATACAACCTTTTATTGGAAAAGACAATCCAATTAATTGAGCTCAGCTTTCCACATCCTTAGATCTATGTTGTAGATTAAAATGGGAGATGAAGATCATTATGAAAATCTTATTAGCATCTTATTAATAATTTAGTAACGCATAATTAAATAATAACGTATGAAACAATTTAAACTGACAATGATCTAAACCCTTATATTAAATCCAAAAAACAAAAATCAATCCATAGCAAAATGGCTATATGGTGTTTATTTTTCCAAAACATCATAAATAGAACCGTTTGGTACATGACTTTTCTTAAGATTCCCGGAAAAATAATTTTTTCTAAATTTTAAATTTTCGGATATTATCGTAAACTGAATGTAAAAATCATATTTCTGAAAATCGAGATTCTTGGATAAAAAAAATTTTCTCGTCTACCAAACGCTCAATTTCTTGTATTTATTGAACATTGTATATAACGTCATGAGCCTTCATCAATAGCTTAGCTTTTAATTTTCTAAGAGAATTAATGTTCGATATGGAAAGACAATACATACGAGTTTGAACTTCAACTAATGACTAAATATAGAAAGCAAAGATATGTACGAGACGTCACTGAATGATAATTGGCACTCTTTAACCAAAAGTACAATTCATATAACATTAATCACAAAGAAATAGATAAAATAATGAAATTCATATAACATTAAATAAATAAAATTTTTTTAACTATAATAAATAATGTACTCAGTCTTCAGTCCCAGGAGTAATGAAAATAATTTTCTTAAATGATACATTGAGAGATAGAATACATCCCACTCAATCGAGTGAGTGATGCAGCGAAGAAATTTGATTTGTTTTTCCAAATTAAATGTGAATAATAAGGGAGAAACAAAATAAAGGGAAAAAAAAAAAAAATACCACCACAATGCTAGGCAGTGTATTATATGCTAATTCTATATATAGATTAAATGCTCCCTAAGCCTAAAATTATTTACTTCTCTCTTAGTAACAATCATTCCGAGGGGACACCACCATGCCTTTGCATAGCAACAACTGGTTCATTGCACCTTGAACACCTAAATGATGGGGCAGCAGCACATCGTGTCCGAAGACAGTAGTAACAATATCTAACAGAAACAAATTTTAAAGCATTGCTTAGCCCTTCTCTAATGAAAACCAGCTCAATTTGAAGCATGTATACATAAAGTTGAGATCTACAAATATTCCATAGCTATAAGTGCTTCCAAATTATCAAAAGGGGTGTCCAGTAAAAAGATTCTACCAGCATAAAATAAAGAGAGATGAGAGTACATATCTAGAGATGCACCTGTGCTGACAAGGTAGAGCAACAAAAGGAATGGTTGGTGTAGCCTGGCAAATGGGACATGCAGTGCCATCTTCGGCTGAACTTGATGATTTATCCTTAGAAAAAGGTCGAAGGAGATTTTTCACAGAAGATGAATTAAGAAGAGGAAGAAGCAATAACAGCATTTCCTGCCATCATAACCAGACATAATTTAGCTCCAAAGCATTACAAAATCAGAAGTGAAACATTCTTGCAAATTCAATTGTCATAAAATCCGGCGGGGCGCATCCAGCTGTTCCTTATGTCATAAAATTAATATCGAAAACAACTAATAGTGGGCCTGTTTGATTGTGTTTTGCTTCTTCTTTTTTTCTCCTTAAAATTGTTTTGTAGAGTAGTCAATGAAATAAGTACTTTCTGTATTTTTTTTTGTTTTGAAAGTTAAAAGTCAAAACACAAAACAGAAACAATAGAAATATGTTCTCTAAATTTGATTCTAAAAACTAAAAAACAGTTATAATTTTTAGAACTTTTACAGAACAGGCATTATCAAACAGTTTTTTGGTTCTAAAAATTTAAAAACTACTTTTGACAACAGAATTCAAACAAACCCAGTATCTCTGACTCTGAGGACGCAGCAAACATTTTTAGTAACAGGAATACTTATGTTTTAACTTGGATTAATTAATTTAATCAATAAATCAAGTTACACAGGTAACAGCACACTTCAAGAACCTCATATTAAATGGAAAATGAATAGCCAAGAATAACGCACTTCCCATCATTCTAAGCAGAAGATGGAAAACAATGCATACCAAGACTAGTGCCCAACATAAGAAGACCTTAATGCAAATAAAACCTATGTCATAAAAATTTCAAAAAGGAAAAGTATTTTACCCTCTTGACCTAGCAAGTTGCATTCAGTAAGGTACACCCACTTTTTTGTCTTTTAATGCAAATAAAATCGAAGTCATACAAAAAGGAAAAGTATTATACCCTCTTGATTTAGTAAGTTGCATTCAGTCAGGTATACCCACTTTCATATTCATTTGTCTTTTAACGCAAATAAAATCGAAGTCATACAAAAAAGAAAAGTATTTTACCCTCTTGATCTAGTAAGTTGCATTCAGTCAGATACCCCCACTTTCATATTCATTTGTCTTAAATAGTAAATAAAAGAAAGATATCATTTAACCCATCAGATTCTGCAAACTAGAACAAAGAAAGTTGACAAAGAGGGGGAAAAGTACCGAGAATTCATTCCAAACTAATTGTCGATTCATATACTCGAAGCTAACAGCACGATTCATATTTGGGCTCCCATATACAAGCCTTGCTCGTAAGGCTCTTTCAATAAGATTACGATATCTGCTTGACAATAGCACACAAAAAGAAGATAAGTTTTATAGAGCAGGTCAATCAAACTAAATGAAACCAATTATATGTTTGAAAAATATAAAAAAGATAAAAAGGAAATATTTCAAAGGACAAAAACTGAAGAAACAAAGTGGGTTGTGTGAATTGTCTGGCTGTTGAAAAGAATCACCTTCCCGTGCAAAGAAAAATCAACAGATTTCCAAATGAAGCAGCTCTGTAAATTCCTTCTATCCGTTGTAACAAGATCCATAAACGTCGTGCCAATGGTCTCTGAAAAGGAGGGGAAAAAAGAAGTCAAATTAGAGTTCGCTTCAATCCACACTTGCCTATAGGCTTGCAAGTTGGACGCATAGGGCTTAAAAAGGCCAACTCAAAAATAATACCTGCTCAGTATCACCCCATCTACGAAAAGCAGAGAAGGATTGTAAGCGAGCCCAGATATACTGACCGCCAACAGTGGCAAGACAATACCAAATCTTCTGAGCAACGGTGAGTCCAGGTCCCTCCAGACCAGTTCTGACTGAGTGGAATGTACCACAGAAGAATGAGAAATTAAGATTATTTAGATGAACATAGTACAAGGATGAACAACACTCAAATCAAAGCATATGGATCACCAAAAAAATTGTAAATTTTTTCCTCTACGTTATTGTTTTGTTAAAGCATGGAAATACCTCATAAAATTATGTAATTCAAAACTTTTCGCTGAGTGCTATATGACCATGATGCAGAGTACAAATAATCATATATTATGCTTATATTTAAGGTCAGTCTGAGAGAAATTACAAAACAAAGACTAGAAACACAAGTTTGAACATGTGTGCATTAAAATTTCTTATTCAAAAGCATCGACAGGATGTCATCAATTACACTTATTTCAGGGAACAATCACTAATAATGCTGGTAACAATGGCGATAGCAGGTGTGTTCCACAGAGTTCATTCTCTGTATTTAACCCTTGCAACTTACCAAATAGTCAATTAGACTTCAGAACCATCTCACAACATCAAAGACCTACTTAGCTAAATAGCGCAACAGACAGATAAGAATCAGACCTTCCTACCTTTATCTCTTGATTCCAGTGCTCGCTCATCTCTGTATCTCAGGTTCATGAGAGCAATGCCTGGAGTTGGTTTATCCACCCAAATTGAGAACCGCCAAATAAGAAACTCAAGGAAGGCATCAAGCTCCGCTTCATACTGAAATAACATTCCTGGCTAATCCCAAAAAATGTAAAAGAATTTGAAAGACTTTCATAGCATTTCCAAATTGGTAGTCAAATTATCATAGACATTCATTTTACACAATATCAAAGTTAAGCCATAACCGTACCTTCATTAAAGAGAACACTTTAACCAATTGTTCCTTCAACATGGCTGACATTTCAACGTCCAGTCTTCCTGCATCAACTTGGTTAACTCTTGATATAGAGATTGGGATCATTGACTGCAGAAAATCCCACACGGATAATAATTTAATCAGCAATGTTATTGCAATATCAAAATAAAACAATAATAATAACAACAAAAGTACAGGGGAAAGCAGATTAGGAAACACACTATGCATCATGCAACTTGATACTCAATCTTCAATTTGAAAATAAAAAATCATATTTTTATGTCATTAAACTATTTATCTCCTTGAAGCTTGCAGAAATTCAGCACGTATCTCTGGTAAGCTCCATATGGAACGAAAATTTCTTCCATAAAAATCCAGCCCATGAAACAAAAAATATATTAATTTTTTTTTTTATCATTAGGGGAAAGGTTCTTCCAAAAAAAAAAAAAAAAAAAGGCCCAACAAACAATAATCAATCAATAAGGAAATAAGGTTATGAAGATGAATTAAGAAAAGGTGGGAAAACCCTAATTTACAAAATAGAAGATTGAATGGTAGTGGAAAGGACCTGATGAGAGAGGGAAAAAGATTCCCAGCGAGGGAGCAAGTTGTGGCAAGTGAGAGTCCAAGCATCTTGTGGAGGGAGACTACTGCTACTACTCATAGCCGTTGATGATGATGATGATGAAGAAGATGAAGAAGATGAAGAAGAAGAAGTTGGTGGGTTTTCTCTGTCCATCCACCACCTCTGTTCGGAGATTAGTTCTAATACTGTTCACAAAGCGGTTCAAGGCAATGTTGCATTTCATCTCTTCATTTTATTTTATTTTTTATTTTTTCATTATCGTCATTTTTTATTTTTTTACTTAAAAACATTATAAATTTTATTTCTTTTACCCAAAATATACACAAAATGAACCGTTTAAATTATTTTAAATTCTTTTCCACTCAAAACCTACCAATCAAAAATTTAATTTCACCCGAATAAAAAAGAGAAAGATTATATTTACTATTTTTGACTATCAAATTTTAATTGTTAATTTTTGTCAATCTAACAGTTATAATTTATTGGATATTTATAATTAATTAATAAATATGATGCAATAAATTACAATTGTTAAATTGATAGAGATCAACGATTAAGATTTAGTAATAAGAAAAAAAAATAGTAACTATAACCTCCCTCGGTAAAAAAAAAAATTGCTTGAAAATTTTAACCTTGCGTCTTGCAAAATCCTTTAATTTTCCACTAAATTTTCAGATTCTAAACCATTCAAATAATTTATCAAATTCATCTCAAACCCTAAGTTATTTTAAGTACGAAATGAGTATTTGGATTTTAAGCAGAGAAAAACTGCAATTTATTATAATTAGGGAATTAAATTCGAATAAAAAAATATTGAGAGATTAAAATAGCATAGATAGACCAAAAATGTGATTAATTTTCTTAAAATTAGACGGTAGATGTCCGTTTACTTTTTGAGACCATGATCTTATTATGTCTCCAATTTCATAAAATCTTATTATATTTTTCGGTTTTAACATGGTTTTGGACTAATTTAATCACTTGAACCAATATAAATACTCACCAAAGGTTTACCAGCCCATTTTTTGGTTTGCTTTTTATAATACTTGGTATAAGAAATAAGAAATTATACACAGGGTAATTTTTCTCTTATTTTAAGAGCGAATGTTTGCCCTTCTATTTAGGGTAAAATGCACACAAAGAATGGATCTTATAAGATTTCAATCAATCATAATATTAATAAAAAAAATTGCAAAATTGCAAAATTATTCATTCATAAATTAACCGTCACAATTTTAATATAAAATAAGAGAATGAAAATTATCACTCTACCTATTGGCTATTGATCATAAAACATGATTACACAAAATCAAATGTATGTTTAAAGCTAAGGTAAACCGAGAATTCAATTAAACAGAAAAACAGAAATATTTGCGTGTCATTCATGACTTGATGCAATACATTGTAATCTGTAACAATCTAGATTTCATATTAATTTCATGAGAAATTCTTTAATATTCTCAAAATAAGAAAAATATTTTGCTCTATACACTTGTTACTGAATCCTCTTGGCAGATTTTGTATCTAGTGTTGTACCATGTATCTCGTAATCTAAAAGGTTGATAAAAGCCAAGTTCAAAATATTCTAAACCAACAAAAAAAGGTTGATAAAAGGAGACAAGTTTATAATACGCAATTTATAAAATAAGAAAAGGAAACTTAGATTTGAGTTTTATTTATTTTTCTACATTAATTTAAATATTGAGTTTGAAAAAAAAAAAGAAAAAAAAGAGAGTGTAGTCCCAACATAATACTAAATAGCTATTGAATAATTATATAAAAAAAAAAAATCAAAATTTTACAAATTTCATTGAATCCTGAAGGGGTCAAATTTGGCCCTAAAAAACTTGTTGGATTCATTTTGAAGCTCTTCCGCAAGAGCCTCTTCCCCAAAACTCTTGAGCCCATTAACCAAAACCTTAACCACATACTCATCGGGCTCAACAACTGTGGCCCACCCATTACTCTTCATCAACTCGTAAATCCTGACCGTTGATTCTCTTCTCCGAGCTTCAACGACGGCCTTGATCAACTTCACAAGTCCCTTAGGATCATCACACTGGATCCCATTCCCATCCTCCAATTCGAGGATCATACGGTCCACATCCTCCAACATGCCGCTGGTGGATAAGGCCTGCAACATCTCGGCGTAGAGGGATAAGTCAGCGCCGTATTCAGATCGAAGGGTTGAGAAGACGCGAACGGCGAGGGTGCAGTTTTGCTGGCGTAGGAGCTCATGCAGGGTAGCAACGAGGTCTTTTTTTAAGAGGCGCGTGAGGGTGTTGGAGAGGAGTTGGGAGAGGTTCGGTGGGTTGGTTCGGTGGAGGCGTTTTAGGGTTTGGATGGCTTGGATGGCTTCAATGCTAAGGATTCGACCTTTCACCAGAGGTCCACGCTGGGAACGTGGTCCACCGCACCGCACCCGAACATAGCCCCAGCGCGTGGCGGTGGCGGAGGGGGGCTGAATGTGGGGTTTAAGAAAAGTAGTGTTTTGGTTGAGACAAGAAGAAGCCATCGCTTATGAACACCAACACCTGACTCCAACCAGAATAACAAAGCTTATCTAAAAGCTTATTAGACTCTATCTCCAAAAAAGGAAAAAGGAAAAAAGCTTATTAGACTCACTCCATCAAGATGGACTGTTGGATACTCAATAACGGGCCTTGCCTTCGAGAGGCCCAAATATTGTCCAAAGCCCATATATGTCTTCTTAATTAACTGTCATTATTGCGATAATTTTATTTTTTACACATATTTTTATGTGTGTGAAGCTCACATGGGACAATATAAATTGAAGAAAGAGAAAAAAAAAATATAGGTTCCATATTTTGTATGTGTAATAAAACATAAAATTATCCTTATAATAATAGAAATATTAGTCATACACGAGAAACACTAATGTATTGGTTTGGTGTGAATATATATAGAAATTTTTATTTTATTTTATTTTTTTAAATTTTCAATTATTTTATTCTATTTTTCGGGAGAAGAGGGGGAGGAGGTGGGGGAAGGGGTTGGATTTTTATTGTTGATTTTGTGAGCTTTCTTGTTAACATAACTGATCTTGCTTACTTCCTACCTCACACTATTCAATATCCAAGATTTGTTATGATCAATGAATTTCATCTTTTTAACCATAATATTTGCTCGTTGATTCTGTCACAACTTATGAATGATTTCAATGTGTGTATAACTTTCTTATATGCCAAGACAAGCTTCTAACTTGTGATTTGCGACTTCTCATTGAATCTTCTGATTACAAGCACAATCATTTTTTTTCTTTGATCATTGTTCCTTGCCTAATACTGATAACTTGTCCCTACAGAATGTTCACCGAGTCATGTAAGAGACTAAGGGCCAGCCAACAGGGTATATCTCTATGATGGTATTATTGAACATAAAGTCCTTGGATTCCCATTTCTAAGCACTGCCTGCCACTTTTTTTGCATTTTTCAGTCTTCTATATGGTATTATTGAACAGCTAATTATTGACATTTTGCATTAACTCTTCCATTGCACCAAGTCACTAAACCATTATTCCCATGGACAATTTCAAAATAATTCTAAGTTACGGGTTTTTCAATGTATCTGCTTTAATCGTGACCACTTTCATTTTCTTGATCTATGTCAGCAATTTGCAGTGTTATAAGGGTCTCAACTTCTACATAGTAATTAATGGCAGTGGCACACTAGTCCTTATGGCATTCAAATTAAGTGAACCCAGAAAAGTAAACCTTTAGATATAATAAAACACTTCTGCACACCACCAACCTCTTGAATTTTTCACCCAACAACGATTGACTCTCGCACGCTTTACAATTAAAGTAAAAACATAGAAAGCCTAGAAGAAAAGAAAAGAAAAGAGAAAGAGATACAAAAGAAAGAAAAGCAAGAGTTGTTTTTCCTCCTTTTTATTATAGAGGAACATGAATTACTACTTATAGGTAATAATCTCAAATAAAATCAAAATTCAGTGGAAAGAGGTGCATGGTCAGAGCGCATGAACACATTGCCATAGATAAGGCCAGCCAAACCACCACCAATGAGAGGTCCAATCCAATAGATCCAGTTGTCATGGAAGTTACCACTAACAACTGCAGGGCCAAAGGAGCGTGCTGGGTTCATTGACCCTCCAGAGAAAGGCCCTGCTGCCAAGATGTTTGCACCAACAATGAAACCTATTGCAATGGGTGCAATTGTCCCCAATGATCCTTTCTTGGGGTCAGCTGCTGTAGCATACACAGTGTAAACCAAACCAAATGTTATGATGATCTCAGTAACAACCCCTTCAAAAACTCCAACTCCGGATGCCACACTGTGAATGGGAATTGTCTGGCAAGAAAATAACACCACTTCAGTTTATAATCTTAACAAAAATGAACTCAATATTATGATATTTTTCTGTTATTGGACTTTTTTTTATTATGTAGTATTAAATTAATGGAGGGTATTTTATTTACATTTATATTATGCCCCGTCTTACTCGTTATCAATGAAATTTGGTCATTGGATTTTCAAGCTACTTACTAGTTGAATGTCATGGTTCAAACTAAAATTAAGGGTTTATACTAAAGACTTAAGTAACTACCCAAGAGTTTTTGGTTCAGTGGCGTTCCAGCTAGATCCCAAGATTTGATCCGCTCAAAAGATAGTTAGTTCGATTCCCAAAAATCGCAATTTCTGAGAAGGCTGGAGAGGCTCAAACCCAAAACCGGATCAGTGGAGCCTTAGAACTTCGAACGCCGGTTGGTAATAACCAAAAGAATTAGGTAACTGTATGGTTCCTATAATAGTACGATGGATAGCGAAAAGGCATATGCGCCCTTGGTTTATGCAAGAAACTTGTGGTGCAAGGAAGAGATTTTCCATTTAACCATGTTGATCCCACAAGTGATGGAATCATATAGATGGGTTCAGTTTAAACTTACCAAGCCTCCAGTGACAAACTGGAGAAGAAAACATGCTACAATGGAGCCAAGAAGCTGTGCAATCCAGTAGAAGATACCAGTGAGGATGGTGATCTGGCCACCAAGAGCCAATCCAAAAGTCACAGCAGGGTTGACATGGCCACCAGAAATGTTGGCACCAACAGAAACAGCAACGAAGAGAGCAAAACCGTGGCAAACTGCAACTGCTACTAACCCAGCAGGATCAAGAGCTGCATCTGATGTCAACTTAGCTGCAATTAAAGAGAAAGAAAAATCAGACACATGTTGAAAATAAGTAAGCAGTATGATTTCATAATGTTATGTAAACTTCTGCATGGCAACAACTAAAAACAATAAATAAATAAATACTCTTTGTTTCATCACTTTTCATTTATTTTTAAGGATTGTTTTATGTTGAGAGAGATATTAGGTTCAATTCTCTTGTAAAGCAGAGAAAACTAACCATAGGCTATGGCTGAACCAACACCAGCAAAAACAAAAAGCAAGGTTGAGATAAACTCAGCAATATAGGCCTTGATTGAGCTCAAACTGAAAGAATCATCAAAGCGTCCGAATGCTATTCCAGTCATGTTCACAAGTTTCTAGAGGAACTGTTTAAAGATGGGGGTTAGGATAAGGTAAGGAAATGTTTCAAATAAGAAATATGGCACAAAGGGCTTCTCTGGTGAGTTATATATATACCGCAAAAGTTGTCAAAAACACAGTATTAATAAATTAATGGGAAAAGTGTTAAATGACACAACTTGTGTCATTTCACTTTCACAAAGAGGTGAGACTACACCTTTATATTTTTTTTGTCCATTCTCTCTTCTTTTTTATCTATCTTTTTCTCTCAATTAAATTGATACAACTTTACATTCTTTAAAATGATACACACGTTCCCCTAAGTTAATTGCAAGTTATACTACTATTTTAGTGTATGTTTTTATTGTGATAAAAGGGGAATATGGCTCTGTCATGTGTCCAACATATCCATGCAGATCCAATGAGGTCTTTTACTGGCAAACTTAGTTGTGTGGGCTTGCTTTATTAGAGATGTCTGGAAGCTAATGAATGATTTCTCCATGTGAGCATAAGAGAATGGGGAAGTGGTGGTGTTTGGTGGGGTAGAATGTGAAGGAAATAATCATAAAAGAAAAGTATGAGTGGAGAACATGAATAGCCTTGGGCCACATATAGCACCGCCCATGGTCAAAAAAACTGTAAAGAGGTTGTGGAATTTGAAAATGAGTGACACAATTTGGTTGGTGTTTATAATTTTAACGAATTAATATGTCGCATATATGGTTGGTTAGGTCTATATTACGGAAAAAATGGTCGGCTAATGGGTGCTAATTAAAGAAATATTTATGGGCCTTTTTGGCACTTCTATTTGTTAAAAGCTTGAAAAAGGGTTTGATTAATTATGATTATGTCATTATTAATTTATGGAATAGAATATGGGGCAAGTTATATTTACAAACTTTTTTATTTACAAACTACACTATGTAGGACCAGTCCTACATTAATCACACAGTGTACGACCGGTCCTACATTAGTGTAATTGCAAAAAAAATTTGTAAACGGATCCTGTCCCATAGAATATTATGCTTATTTTTTTTCATGTATACTCTACTTGCTCCTTTCCAATATCGTTAAATTAGAATCTCGACCTTTATTATTTTTCTCTCCTCGTGATATTGGATATGATTAAATAAAGTAGGCATGAAAAGAGGTAGGCATAATTAATTATTGGGAAAACATTTTCTTCCTTTAAAAGAGAAAAATTTTCTCTATTAGTGACTCATAACATAAGTGGGTTCTATCTTGAATATTTTTTTTCTCCACTATTTTGTAAGCCCCACTTATACTTGCGTCGCTAGTAGGAGAAAAATTTTCTCCTTTAAAAAGTGAAAATATTTTCCCTTAATAAAAATTCAGAGTAAAGCACAAATGACTCAATTGCAGCAGAAAGCGTTCTATGTAATGCTGATAAATTTTCCAGAAAGTATCATTTAGATCAGGCGTAGCAGGTACATACGACGTTAATCAAAGTAGTTTTGTACCTGATGTACTTATATGTGAAGATGAGATTTTACCATAGAATGGCATAGCAGCAGCACTAGTTTTTGTCCCAATTGCTGGTTATAAGTTAGGGAAAAGTGTTTATCTTTTTTAATGACACAACTTATATTTTTTCACTTTTATAAATGCATCTTTTCACTCTCACAAAGAGGTGAGACTCATACCTTTATATTTTTTTGTCAACTCTCTCTCCTCCTTTGTCTATCTCTTTATCTTTCTTAAAATGACACAACTTTACATCCTTTAAAATGACGTACATTTTTTCTCTATAAGTTATTAATTATTTGGAATCCTTATCTAAATAAGAGGAAAATGTGTATTACTTTAAAGGATATAAAGTTATGTCATTTTAAGTGAGAGTAAAAGATAGATCATGAGGGAGAGAAAGTGAAGAAAAAATAAATAAAGGTGTGGATTCCACTTCTTTATAAAAATGAAATAATACAAGTTGTGTTATTTAAAATAATAAATATTTTTTCCATAAAATAAAGCCACCAGTCAACAGAGAATAAGAAACATGGATAAAACATAGGTCATAGAGCATTTCTTTAAGGGGCTGTTTGTTTCTAGGATTCTCAACAGATACATAGATAAATGAGGAGTGGGAAAGTAAGAAACCTTCGTTTGGTTGGATGGGTTTGTTGACTTATGTAGGTAAGTGTGTTTGCTGTGTTTCTGATTTATCTATGTATCTTTCCTCAACTTGCCGGCCAAAGTTGCCCTTTTGAAGAGTGGTATTGTGAAACACCTCTACATTTGCTCACTTACTGTGCTAAGCTAAAGACCAGCGTACCCTTCTGAATGACGCGAAAATGACAATGACGTAGCTTCACTTTTTGTCCATTTCTTTAGAACCTGTACTTGCCAAAGACCAAGAATAGCACACGGACACTTTTTGTCTTGCTTTTCATTCAAAAACTTATTAAAGTCAGGGCTAATTTTATAAACTCACACGCATTTTCCCATCTATATTTTATTAACAGCCAAACATAGACTTTATAAATGTTACCATATTTTCTCAGTAAAATTTTTTCAACCAAACAACTTTTTTTTACATTTTCCTACCAATCTTACTTCCCACCCATTTCCCTATACATAATATTTCCCTATCATTCATAATATTTCTCGTCAACCAAACACCCCCTAAGAGTTTTACTATTCTCTGTCATAGAAGATATTATTTTTTACGTAGAGTGAAAAATGACATGGATTCCATTTAATTTTTTTTTCTTTTTTTTATTTTGGTGGGTTTCATTGTTGGTTTGTGAGTGCAGTAGGAGAGAATAAGGGTGTTCGCGGTTTGGATTGGATCGGTTTTGGAAGCAAAAATCATCCGATCCAATCCATTCGGTTTGATCATATAATCATCCATTCGATTTTGATTTTTTTTCAAATCCGATCCGATCAAATCCAATTTTTTTCGGTTTGGATTGGATCGGTTTTTGGTTTTTTGAAAATTTTAAAATTTATTTCATGATTATTGTGAAAATAACATCTTTTGTATATATTGCCTTTGTAAATTTTTTTTTTGAAATACAAAAGCATTAGTAAACTATAATATAATTTTTTTAATTTTGGAAATGAGATATAAAGCTCTACAAAAATAAAATTTTGTTGATGAGATATGACTAGATTTTTTCTTGAGTTTAGTTGATGGGTTAATGGGTCTTGGGTTTGGAAATTTTTAGGCTATGATTAGGGAAATACCCAAGTAGGTAGAGGAAAATTAATATATTGGATCGGTTTGGATTGGATCGGTTTTCATCAACCCATCCAAAAACCGATCCAATCCAATTAAAATTTGCGGTTTTTAATCGGTTTTCGATTTTTTGGTTTTCGGTTTATTCGGTTATCGGTTTTTCGGTTCGGTCACCGCGGTTTGAATCGGTTTGGATCGGTTGATGAACACCTCTAGGAGAGAACAATTTTCCTATAAAAAGAGAGTAATAAACCCCTTTCTTTAATCGGAAAATGATTTATACTTCAAAAAGCAGAAAAACTTGTTTGCCATAGAGAGATAAAAGCAGTGGCCTCATTTTTTTTTTCTCTCTTATTCCTCTGTGTTTTCTCTCTCTATCAATTTGTCTATGGGGCATAGACAAATTTATCTTCTTTTGAAGTAGAAATTATATTCCCTTCTTTAATTTCTAATTTCCTCACTTGTTTGTACATATATCATAGAGGAATAATCCGTTCATAATTTTTTTTTACAAATTACACTAAGTATGACCGATCATACTTAGTGTAATTTGTAAGAGTTTGTAAACAAAAGATTTGTAAATATAATATTCTCCTACATCATAACTTCATAAGTAGTTTAGGAAAACTTACAGATTCCCTTCCCTTCCGAATTTTGCGTAGACTAAGTTCTATTAAAAATTGAGTCCCACATACTAATGTCATGCAGAATAATTGGATGTCCTGTGTGTTATAAAAGTATCATCTTTAACTAATGGACTCGAAAAATTCTTCATGCTGTTTTACATGGAAAATACTGTGGAATAATATTATTTCATAAGGAGTTTTATTTTTCATTAAAATTAATGACTTATATCTTTAGAATTCAACTTGAGAAATCTCCTATAAATGCTTTGTATGAGATGCATTGCCAATGCAATAACGGATCTTAGTAGCAGACAACAAAACATGCATGGAAGTGGAAAACAATCAAAATATATATATATATATATATATATATATATATATATATATATATGAAAAATATTTTTCTCATTTCGTTGGAGATAACTATCTCATTTTATACACTCATCAAATTTTGTCCCAGCTTTTTTCATTTCTTTTTTCTTTTGTTTTAAAGTGTGGACCCCACATATTTATCTTACACACATGAGAGAACTATCTCAAGCAACATGAGATTAGTAACTCCCTATATATATATGGGTTTTATAATTCTCCTTCTACATGAGAATTATAATTTTCCTACACACCCTTCGATTTCCGTGTTGACATGGGTCCTACATATAATTTTTTCTAACACATGAATCTCACATGTTTTTTATCTCTATAACATGAGATTTCAACTATCATTCAACATAAAAATTATAAAACCCTATATATATATAAATATATTTCAGAAAAAGGAGGCCAATAATAAGTAAATAATCATAATATAATGAGAGAGTTGATGTTTAAAATATGTTAAATGTGGGAAGGTGTACAACCATGTAAGTGAATCAACCCATAATTGATTGTTCTAGTTTTTCAACTTAAACGCTAGTCTTGAGTTCAAGTTACTAAAATGCAACTGGATTAAAATTTGGTAAGGAAAATTTTGACACTCAATCCAACTCGAATCGAACTAGTTGAATAATAAATAAATCAAGGGATTTGCATTTGTCATTTAACATGACACAACAAATTTTCCTACACACACAACATTTTGTGGAGCCCACACTTTTTGAAGAAAAAAGAAAAAGAAAAAATTACGGCACGCAAAATGAATCTCTATAACATTACGCAATCACTTTTCCTACAACATAATTCTTATAAAATCCATAAATCAATAGATAATATTCAAAAAAATGGAAAGGCGTGTGTTATTACAATAACTTCTTGGGTTTCCTTTGGACTTTGGAGAACTCATCAGCTGATGATTTGGCCCAAAGTTCTCAGATGGGCTGTCCTGTGCATAGTGAGTTTGGGCCTGCCCATCAGACTTTACTTGTAATGGCAAACTGTATTCTCAAATGTAGATTAAGAATAAGGCTTGCTCAAGAAAAAAGCCCTGTCAGCTATGACATAGGGTGCAATTGAATTCCAAAACCAAATTGTTTAATTGAACAAAAAGGAGGGAAGTGGAGGACGATGGCTATGCACATCTCAGGTTTCAGAAGAATGCAAGCAAAGAGTAGGTAGTATGTAGTTGTATTATATCAGATGTTTATGAAAAACGTGTTACTTTGAATTGAATATTTACACTGTCAATTATTTTTATTGTCAATACTATCATTTTAATACAACTATATATATTTCAGAAAATACATTAAAAGTTATTTTTCGTTTGTTTCTCTTTAAAATATTTTCAAAGATTATCGGCTAAAAAATGGGTTCCAATGGTGATTAAAATTAAGGGTCTAAATAGATTAGGCTAATTCAGGCTTTGACTAAAATAGGTCATGACTATATAAAAAAACCTCTAACCTAGCCTGCCTGATAGCCTGTGTAGGTCGAAATTATAAGTCTAACCTATATAGGCCACAATTATAAGTCTAATCTAATTTATATTTAAAATATAAAAAGTCTTTGCATAGACCTGTTATTCTGTTTATGCCTATTAAACCTTCAATAATTACAAAAAAATTAAAATAATATTACTTTATTATTCAAAATTATTAAAATAATAATTTTTTTATTTTATTTTAAATAAATAATATGATAAAGGCGCTGTAGGCTTATAGGCCCGACATGTACAAAAAAGTCTATGTCTTACTTTCTAAATAGATTTTTTAAAAGCCTAGGCCCTGTTCTATTTAACTTTTTATAACACGCCAAATTTAACCTAATATAAACTAGGTCGTAGGTTTTTGTAGGCCGATCTAACCCATTTACATTCCTAATTAGAATGATAGTAAATTTTGATAGTATAAATAATTAAGGAAAATAATTATTTCATTTGCAACAGAGACAAAGTAGTAGGGTTCACTATTTTTTTTTTAAATAATGGACCCCAATATTTTGTCTTTGTTGCATCAAATAATTATTTCATCTCACATGAGATAAATAGATATCAATAATTAATGGGTAAACAACTTCTCCTTTCAAAGGAGAAGTTTTTTGTTTGCAGCTAAGTTAATTTTTTGGTGGATCCATTCATTGTTTTAGAGAAAACAAAACAAAAAAAATATCACACATTTCAATGCTAGTGGAATGTGTCAGCTGCACCAAAAAACTTCTCCCGGAGAAGTTGTTCCCATAATTAATAGTATAAATTATTGTTCTTCTACCAACTTTTCTAACTTTTGGGCACGTAGCTCGTCCTTTCCCAGACGATGCATGGAAAACGTGTATACAAAGAACATTTAAAAATCAACTAATAACTAATAAGCATTACATAAGTAATTGATATTTAAAATAAAAATTATATCAATTTAATTCATTAATCTTAAAAATAATATCAAAATTATCATTTTCAAATTAAATTAATGTCAATTAAGTTAATTTTTATTTTTATATTACTAATAAGTTAAATTAATATCAAGTATTTTTTAATAACAATTAATATCAACTTACTTTTTTTTTGGAGATAAAAATAATAATTTAATTTTTATTATAACACTATAATTTATGAAGTGCCGGTGAATTGAAAGAAGTCCTTGTATTATCAAAATACTAGACTATTTTAACAAAAATAGAACTTATTACATTGGAATAAATAAGTGTCCTTGTTGTAGAAATAAAATTCCTCTCACATAAGTGAGAGCTCGATTTTCGTATCAATATTTTTTATTTTTTAAAAAAAAAACTAATAAGCCCACTTGGTTGTATGTGTAGAATAAAAACTTCTCACGTGAAAAAATGCAACCCCTGTTACATTATATAATTGGGGTAGGATATTGTAATAATTAATTAGAGTTATTATTAATGTTACTACTAATTAATTTTATCATTAAATCGATTATGTTGATCCAACAGTTATATTTATTTCTATCTTTGTATGGTTATAATTTCTCATATTTTACGTAAAAACATTAAATATAAGAAATAATAACCATACAAAAGTGAAAATAAATATAAAGTATGAGAAATTATAACCATATAAAAATGAAAATAAATATAACTGTTGGATCAATATAATCGATCTAACAGTGAAATCGATTGGTAGTAACATTGATAGTAATCCTAATTGGTTGATACAATATCCTTCCCTTAATAATTATACAAATGATAGATTAAAATCAGATATTATTTAATAAGAGTTGTGTATACACATTAATTTTTTTTATATTTAATAAAAGAACAAAGTTATACTTATCATCTATTTTCATTTATAATTTCTTACAATTATATCTTAACAGTTGATTTTCGTCAATCAACTATTATTATTTTTTATTTTTGCAAAATCAACAATAAGATATGATTATAAGATGTTGTAAACAAAAATAAGTTGTAAGTATAATCATTTTGATAAAAAATATATTATGGGATCCGTAGATCCTTGAAAATATTAAATATTTTTCAACTCGTGTATAAATTTTTCTGACAGTATTATCATAATATGTATGAATTTTTTGTGGGGACAATATGATAGTCTTTATTATGTGTGTTTTTTTACACAGAGGAAAATATGCTAACGTGCACCGCGAGCGCACTGGAGGCATGTCTGCTCCTTCATCCTGATATTTGTTGCCACAAATCCCAAATCTCAAAATTCTGTGTTTTCGAATCCTAATAATCCTTTTGAGGCACGTTTCTGATTCGATTAACCACAGAAAAATTTGCGATTTTTGAAACTCCTGATTAGGGTGGGTTTCATTGTTTTGTTGGGTTGTGATTTGGGGAGAAAAAATGGAATCGAGTCGAAGAGCGGTGGAATCGTACTGGAGGTCGCGGTTGATCGATTCAGCTACGTCCGATGAAGATAAAGTCACACCGGTTTACAAATTGGATGAAGTCTGCGAGCTTTTGCGATCTTCGCATGCTAGTATTGTGAAGGAGGTCTCAGATTTTGTCTTGAAACGTTTGGAGCATAAGAGCCCAATCGTAAAACAGAAGGTACAATTAACAATTGTTGTTTTTGGTTTATGTTTCCTTCATGGAATTGGATGAGCTGGATCTGGGTGGATCAAAGTTTTGATTTTTGATTTTTGTTTTTTTTAGGGGTAGTTTTGGTAGTTTTTGAAATAGGATAAAAGAGATAGTTGGAATCAGCTTTGAGTAACGTGATTTTGATAATGCATACTTTTCTATCTTTAGTGCAATCCAGTGTTGCATTGATTTGTGAGGAAAGAGTTATCTGTCTTTATATGTTTCTGACACTGGAATGGAGTTATCCTCTAAGAACACTACCTTCCAACCTAAATTGAATTGTTGTACTTGTCCTTGAATTTGCATGATTTATTTATAACTTTAATCACACATCCTTTATTATTATACGGTAGAAAATTGGAAGTGGGGAAGTATAAAAAGGATTATACTGTATTTCAGGTTCATATATCATTTGTCTAAACTCGTTTTGCTCTGTTCCTTTTTCTTTTTTTTTTGAATGTTGGCAGGCTTTAAGATTGATAAAATATGCGGTTGGAAAGTCTGGTGTAGAGTTCAGAAGGGAAATGCAAAGACATTCAGTTGCAGTTCGTCAGTTGTTTCACTACAAGGGACAGTTGGATCCTTTGAAAGGTGATGCTCTAAATAAGGCTGTGAGAGACACTGCTCATGAGGCTATTTCTGCCATCTTTTCAGAAGACAATAAGCCAGCACCTGCTGAAGATGTAACCAGGCGGATACAAGGGTTTGGAAATACAAACTTTGAAGCACCGTCGGAAGAAAAGAAATCTTTTATTAGTGAAGTAGTTGGTATTGGAAGTGCATCAATTAAGCAAGGACTTAATAGCTTAACGCAGGGACATTCACTGAAGAAGAATGAAACTGGAAGCTACAAGAGTCCAAATCTTCGAAGGTCATTGACCATTGAAACAGAACATAACGACAGATATGAACCAGTTGCGTATCAAAACGAAAGTCAGAGTAGTTTTGGACTTCCGAGGAATCAATCTAGTGGTCCTTGGAATCAGGATTCAAGAGCACCTAAGATGGAAATATCAAATGGGGAATCTGGTTCAAGTTATTCAGAGAGTAAGACAAGAGAGGATAGGTTGCTGGAGACAATTGTAACTTCAGGAGGTGTTCGCCTACAACCCACTCGAGATGCCATTCAAGTTTTCCTAACAGAGGCTGCAAAGTTGGATGCCCTGGCTTTATGTCATGCCCTTGAACAAAGGCTCCAGTCTCCAATTTGGCAGGCATGTCTGTTATGTTGATGTTTCTGCAAAAATATAAATTCTCGCATGAAAATCCATATGAATAATTCAAACTTCCACTTTTTTATTTAAATGAGTTTTTAAATTTTGTAGATTAACTTTCATTTTCTGGTGGAACTTAAACATCTTTTCTGGTGGAAAAACATTTTAATTTTGAATGAGTTTTATATGCATTTTAATGTAAGCATGTATATCCTTTTTTTCCCCCATAGTATTATTAGACCTTGCAATCTTGCATGCGTCAGTGCACATACAAGTGAAGACCTTGAATAGTGCATTGTTAATTATCATTTTTGTTAAATGGTTTCATATTGCATATATTATAATGCAATGTCATATAAAGAATTCTTAAAAGGTCCTGCTGCATTACTTTTTTTTTTTTTAATTTCTTACGAGAATAATATTTTCAGGTTCGCATGAAAGCTATTTGTGTCCTTGATTCCATCCTTAGGAAGAAGGATGATGATCATTTTTCATGTATGGCATCTTACTTCACTGAAAATAAAGATGTGGTGCTGAGATGTTCTGAATCTCCCCAGGCTTCTTTGAGGGAAAAGGCTATCAAGGTACCCCTTTAATCAATCTGAATGAATAAGTACTACATTAAAATTTCATCTACTCATTCATTTTCACATTTTAAACTTATTTCAATCCAGTTTTAATGTGAATAAGTTACCTCGTGCTGCAGTAATGAAAATGCCGGTGAGCTAGGAAGTGGAAAAATTGGTCATTTAGAGTCCATAAGTTGGCAATATATATCACTAGTTTGTATTAAACTTTCGATTATATATTTTATGTGATAAGGTTAGACTGCTTAGTAATGTCAGCCCAATAAGTTTAAGAGAAACTTTTGTAATTTAATTTAGCACTTGGCCCCTTGATGGACAGGTACTTGGTCTACTAGGCGGAGGCCAGCCAAACAGCTCTGCTATTAATTCAGAGAAGGCTGTGAAGACAGAGAGTGCTACAGTTTCTGAGTTGCCTGACTTGATAGACACTGGTGATTCAAATGATTATGACATAATGGACAACACTACAAAGAGTACAAATGATGAAAATATAGCAAATTTGACATCATCCACTCCTCTGGTTGATGATTTATTTGGAGATTTTAGTGGCTCTATTGGAGCTCGTCATGAACTGAAAAATGATGATGACCCATTTGCTGATGTATCATTTCATACAGGCGAGAACAAAGAACATGCAGATGATCTCTTTTCAGGGATGACAATTGGCGGTGATAAACAGGGTGATCATGAGAATCAAAGGCAGGGGAACAGAAGTGATCCTCAATTTGTTGACATTTTTGCTTCCAATTCTGAGCAAGGAAACCATAAAGAGGTTGTTAGTGATTTGATGGCCGGTTTGTCAATGGATGAAAATACCTCAAGTACGAAGCAGAAGGGAGCATCTCCTGCCATGCAATCTGAATCTTTATTTTCAGGTTTAAATAATCACATCCCTGACAATGATTTAGGTGGCATGTTGGGCTCTCAGCCAGTTGGGTTCAATGTAAATCCCATGTTTCCTACTGGTCATCTGCCTTATAATATACAGCCTGGTATTATGTTGAACCAATCGTATTCTTCTCAGCCTCTTAATTATGGTGCCATGGGGACTCTCTTGGCTCAGCAGCAATTCCTGGCAACAATGGCTAATTTCCAACAACTTAGTAATGCCAACATGCGAGATGATGGTGTTGCTCACATTGCTGGACCCAATGGACGAACAGCTTTGCCAGACATATTTCAACCAAATTTTTCAACTCAAACTCCGAGCTCCATGATCAACAGTTCAAAGAAAGAAGAAACTAAAGCATTTGATTTTATCTCGGTAAGTCTGGGTGAAATACTTTATGCATATACCTTCATTGATTTATTTTTTTGTTAATGGTCTGTTAGAATTTACTGCTTTGTGAAATACAAATTTGTGCGGTGTTAATTTTTGCCACTTGAATGAAATTAAATCATTTCAAATGTGATTTATCTTCAGAAACAAGCCACTTGGTGTTACAGACCATTTATGGAACATAGGCCTGAAAGTCTGAAACGAGAATTTCATAATTGAACATCTAGAAACCAAAAGTCAACATGAATAATTTACTTTGTTAGGTCATGGTTTACACTCCAAGCTTGCATTTTCCTTCATGGGTGATGCATATTCCTGTTCAGGGCAAAACATACTATAATTGGTTTGATAAACTGGATTACTATGTTGTCACTAGTCCTCGGTCCCCCATGCTATGCATGGGACAGGGGGGTAATTTTTAATATTTAATACATAAAGTTAGAAAATAAAAATAAAAAATCAGTGAGCTTTGGGTGGAATTGAAATTTATGAGGTGATGACAAGTTTGGTTTATTGGCTTGCTTCATTTTATAGATTACTTTGTCTAGCTTTTGGTGGATTGACTTGATCACATTGTTTCATGCTTGTAGGACCATCTTGCTTCTGCTCGTGATTCAAGGAGAATGATTTGAAATTTAGATCTTGTGCTTTTATGGAGGATATTTATGGTGTTATTAATAGATCAAACGGTTAATAGTTTTCTTTCCTGAGCAAAAAGTTGATTTTCTCTTACCATGATGTAGCATTATAGGGATATTCTACATGTCCATGTTGACAAAATAATAAAATATGAAAACATTTTGGACATGGAAAGAGAGGTTCAAAATGGTTGCTAGTTCTCGATATTTTGGATAGAATTTAGGATGAGAATGTTGTGCAGTGTTTTTATTTTCCTGACTCCTGAGTATGTTTTGTATGTAGTGAATAGTTGAGATTTCGCTACTGTAATTCAGGTGCTAAGAAAATCACTAGTTTCTCATGATCTTGTGCGTTGAAAGAGTATTTGTCTTAATATATATTTATTTCTAGGGAATAACATCTGTCATTTTAAAGGATATAAACTTATATCATTTTAGATCCTAACCGTTGATTTCCGTTCATCAACGGTTATAATTTATTGGACAAAATTATTAATTAATTAATAATAAATTTGGCCCATTAAGTTTGACCAAATAGATTATAACCGTTGATGGACGGAAATCAACGGTTAGGATATAAAATGATATAAGTTTATATCTTTTAAAAGGATAGATCTTTTTCCCTTATTTCTATTCGTTGTTTGTGTGAAACAGCGCAATAGTCTATAGGTTCTCGATTTTATGTCATAGATTACAGATAGTTTATAGGTACACTGGAAAAGAAACCAGAGCCTAAGGTCTAGGAAAAGAACACTAGAACTATTAGAAAAAGACCTAAGCCCTGAGGATGACACTCAAGTTACACCGCTCCAAGTGAGAAGCTCCATGGATACTAGCTTCAAGAGAATCAGTTTTGCATGTTTCGAATGCCATGATCCCAATCAATCCCTAGACCAGTCTTGATAGCAACCAGTTCACCATAAAGACGAGATCTGATATACCAAGAAAACCATTAAAACTACAAAACCAAATGAAATGGTATTCTGATCTCTATTTGCTGCCATATAAACTAATATTTCATATAACTTTTAATTATTAAAACAAAAGTGTGCTCAATTACGATGGTTAGCTCTCATTTATTACTCATATACTAAGGTGTGAAAATCTATAAGTTTCAGAGGGTTGTAGAGCTGGCATCAAGAGCTAGTGGAGATCAATAAAAACTGGAGCATTTTTTTTGCATTTGCATTTTATCAAACAAGCTTTAGGGGTTATCAAGTCGAATATTCTAATTTCTAATGTAAGTGTAAAACATCCATTTTAACATTTAAATATTGTGGTCATCTATTAGAAAATCAACAGATAGATCAGTATGAAGTTTGATTCGAATGATTAAGCACTGACCTAAATGCAAATGAGACTATCATACTCAAGAAATGGTTGATGATTGATCTTCAAGGTTTCCCCATAACTGATCACCCATCTCTCTAGTTTGATTTAGTTGCTTTACAACATCCAAGCGCTCTGTAGAATAGGAGGAAGGGATCTACAAATAGTAGCAAGCACCATAAATAGTGTAGAAGATAAATGAAAAACATGATGATGGACAACAGGACAAGGCAGAAAAAAGTTACCAAGAATGGCATATACTTCTTTATAGCCTCTAGCATAGCTGCATGGCCTACAATTGTTACCTGGTAAAAGAATGGAAAATCAACGTTTCATTGAAATACTTACAGCATATTTCTTCTCTGCGTAACTCTTACTTATATCATATTATGGTCCCACATTCAGCGAAGATCATATAACCCTTTGTTTGGAATTCCAAATGTGGAAGGAAAATTTGTGAAGTATCCATTCATAAATGGCTAGATTCAATACCAGTTCTCATTCCCAACAATTTTTTTTTTTATAGTGGATCCTCTGGTATTAAATTTTAACATAACTATGTTATATGTTTCCCATACTGGAGGGGGGAAAAAACAGACGCAATGTATGTTGGAAAAAGCACTACATATTATATTAATGGGTAGGTTAGTATAGCCTTTAAAATGGGTGAAAATTTTAGGGATGATATTTTTATGAATTCTTTTATTTTTTTAAATCATCTTTTGATTTTTCACTGTGATTTTTAAGAGTATACTCAACTGATACCAAAAGCAAAAAAAAAAATAAAAAAAAATAATTGAGGTATTCATGTCATTAAAACATGGGCTTTGTTTTTCTCCTTTCACATGAGAAAAAGAATTCTCCTACACACACATGTTTAAGGTAGGTCCCACCATTAAAAAATAAAAATAAAAATAAAAAAACAATACACGCATATCGATGTATGAATAACATGAAAAATGCTTTCTCCATCAACATAAGAAAGTATTTTCCCTTAAAAGATATCTATTGTATATATCATTAATGGGAAAATATTTTCTCCTACTACTCATAGTCTCGTAATATAAGTGAGGTCTACAAAATAGTGGAGAGAAAAAAAATTCAAGATGAAATTCACTTATGCTATAAGATAAGAAATTTGTTGGGAACATGGTAGAAAAAATTTATTGCTGGATAAAATACGAAAAGATGTTTGGTATGTCAAAATTTATTGCCGGGTAAGATAAGAAAATATGTGTTGGCTCTAGGCAAATTTTTTTACCATACATTGGATGGTAATATTTTATAATAAGATCATGTGTAAAATATGTTTCCCAGCCAAAAAAATTTGCTATCCATTTTTTTATTTTACTCCTACCAAACTTGGCTAAACTATTTTCCTCACCCCATTTTCTTGGGCAATTTTATTTTCTCTCCTACCAAACACCCCTTTAATAGGAGAAAAAAATTCTCCTTTAAAAGGAAAAAATGTTTTCCCATCATTAATATCCCAAACTTCCACATTCTGCACAGTCCAAGTGTAAAGCCTTTTATCAAGCACTCGAAAAAAAAATTAATTGATAGATACCTCTACATTTCTACTTAACTTCTTAAACTCTCAAGTTTATGAATACCTTTAACAACTAGAAGTTGACAATAACCATTTATTCAACAATGGCACCTCTTGGTTCTCTCCATGGATATTTTTCTCACAGAAAAATATTTCCGCAATTACTGCAGATAAGTTATTTGCATTTACTCTCAAAACGACGTTGTTTTGGTGATGAAATATTAAAAAATTATAATTATAAAGACTATTATAACTCTGAAATAAATTAAAATTACAAAAACACCTTGATTTTCGTCCTAAAACGATGTCGTTTTGGGCTCAATACAGATAACTTATCTGCATTAATTGCAGAAAAAACGAACCCTTTTCTTAACACCTCAATATTTGATTTCAAATTCCCCTCATGTATGACACGGCAACATGGCAAACATTCAACAAAACAAGGCAACTGACATGTAAGGTAAGCCCATTAATTTCATTTAAAAAAAAAATATCCACACCCAAGTTTCGTAACTTTGGGTTCACTATCTTAAACACAGTTTTTGTCCTTTTTTAGTCCAATGTTTCTATACACCAGGGGAAACCCACCAAACTTCTTATGATATCAATAAACAAGTGACACCGACCATTTTGCCACGTTTGAACAAAAAAATTATCAGACTGTCACGCCAACAGTAAATTTTGCCAAACTGCCACGCGGCATAATTTGCTACACAGTGTAGCGAATTATGCATGCAAGTAATTCGCTACACAGTGTAGCGAAATATGCCACGTCAGAACCAAAAAGTGCCATGTGTCAAAATTGTTGAAATTCGCTACCCTATGTAGCGAATTTCAACAATTCTGACACATGACACTTTTTGGTTCTGTGCATTCTAACGTGGCATATTTCGCTACACTGTGTAGCGAATTACTTACATACATAACTGTAGCGAATTATGCCGCGTGGCAGTTTGGAAAATTTTACTGTTCGCGTGTCATTCTGATAATTTTTTGCCAAAGCTTGGCATTTTGGTCCCTGTCCCAATAAACAACTAGTTACTATTACATCCGCATAAAAGAAAACGTCAAGTCTAACTAAACACCAAATAGAACTGGAAGGGTAAAGGTGCTTACAGGAAGTAGCATCAAGATTGTCATTGGAATTAGCACAATTATGTCAGTCATGGTTCTTTCTAGCATTTTTCTTTGACTCCTTGAAGCTTTGCAGCCATGTGCTTGACTTATAAGTAGCTCTAAAGCAACCATGATGTCTATGAAGAGTAACAGAGTACCCTTCCAGAGGTCCTAGTAACAAATTCCATTGATTAACAACTTAAAGAGTCAAGACAATCTGCACATTTACTATAAGCAAACTATTTAGAACTCCTACCGCACTTGTGGATGCCAACTTGATGCTGTTTCTCTTGATATAGCTTTCACGTGGAGGAGTTGACTTATCAATGCAAGAACCTTTCCATCGTGTGTTCTTGTTTGTGATTGCTGAAATTGGAGCCTATGATAAAAAATAAAATGAGAAAACAGTGGTTACTAAAAGATGAGCATATGTATAACTGAAGTTCCACCACTTGACAGCACTAGTTCAAAAATGTAGGTTATTGTTTTCTCATATGGTAGAATACACATCAGATCTTGTGCTAACAAATTTGGTGCAGAATAGGGAGTTTTATAGCAAGCATACATGCTATGCAGAATGCATGTGCAGAAATAGAGATCACCACTTTCTAGTTTTACATTAAAACTAAGTTTTATGTGCTGATTTGCATGATTAAGATTTAATACCAATATATGTACTGTTACTCTACAAACAGAAAATAAATTTGGGTATATAACTCAAAAGCCATCAACTTACATCTCTAGTTTAACAAGATAATGAATTTCCTAACTTCGTATATATTACATTTTTACAACAAATAGAATTGCCTAATATACCTTTTCGAATACAGAACTGTTCTGAGAATTACTTTTTGGACATCCTTCTGTTGTTAAATCATGTGACTTCTGCCGTGCTTCAAACACAAAAGGTAACTTGGTTCCATTTATACTTCGTATACATGATGTATGGTTGTCAAACGCAGCATGATCCACCATATTAAGTGATTCACTGCAAATAGAACGCAAATTCAATCATAATTATTTCCTTGTTTTCTTAGAAAATTAGCTCATACGAGAGAAAATATTGAGTAAAAGAATCCACCAAAACCAGCCTACCCTGATTTGTCATAAGCAGCCCAGTGATCTTGCAGACAAATACTTAGCAACCCCTGACTAAGAATGTCGAGAAAGAAGGAAAAACATACAAGGTGAATAGAAACTCTAGGCAGACAGAAACATAAAATAGTAAAAATGATGTAAAAATTAAATGTTACCAGTGAAGCAAGTATGAGAGTGAAGCTGTGTCCAATGATTGTTGAGTTGAGCGATTGAAGTGTGCAAATCCAGAAAATACATCATAACACACGGTAAAAACTACAGGATAAATTATCTCTTTCTCAGCCTGGCAAGCATGATGTTTGGACCTTTTCTCCTGGCAGTTTATTTGATCATACGAAGCATAAAAATCAAGCCATCCTATCTCTTCAGTTACTACCTGAAAAACAGTATAGATCAAAATTAGTGACATTTAATCTCAACACAAAAAAAGTATTTAACATCTGCATTGGCAGAATTAACAGTGACTAACCTCCATGAAAAGCTGGTACACTGAGATGGAGGAAAATTCTGGATAAATGAAAAGAATGCCACATTCCAAGTAACTTAAACCAATGCGTTGATCTTCAGTATCAGTATCTTGAAAATTGAAATTTTAAAATGCAATAAACGTGCAAAGAGACCTACCTGATGAAATCCTTAACCATTTCGTCTGGATCCTTAATGCCCATTGCTGACAAAAATATTCTAGTCCTTCTTCCAAGATATGCAAAAAGTCCCAAAGTGGCCAAACTATCTGATTGAATCTGTAAAAGACACACCATGAACAATTATCTTAATGCAGAATGCCAAATAACCACTGCACCTATAAAATAATGAGATTAACAGGATCAGGTATTTGGCAAGGCATATGATCATGTAAAGCATGATTACGAATATCTGTTTTCCGTTTTAGTGAAACTAAAAATGAAAATTACACACTGACAAAGTATGTCCTTTATGTCAACTATGCATCTAGAAAACAGGACTGAAATTTGATCTAAAATATTTGCCAAAATGTTTCTGGCATTTGTAAAGAAATATTTCAATCCAAAATCTTAAGGTGTTGGGTGAGAGCCTTTTTAATGGTTTATATTATCTTTTGACACACCTCCTCATGCAAGAGCTCTTTGGGCTTGAAGCGTGCATATTGCACAGGTCCAATTTTTAGTTTACCTTGTGTTTATTTAATTCCACTAAAAAATAGGGGACAGTAAAGATCGAACTCGTGATCTTGTGATTACTAAAGCTCTGATATCATGTAAAGAATCAATTTAACCCAAAATCTTAAGGTGTTGGGTAATGGTTTATATTATTTCTAACACACCCCCTAGTTAGAAAATCATATAAACTATTAAAAAGGCCCTCACTCAACACCTTAAAGTTTTGGATTAAAATGGTTTTTTACATGGTATCAGAGCTTCAGTGACCACAAGGTTACGAGTTCTATCCTCACCTAATCCACTTTCTATTGGAATTAAATAAACGCAAGGTAAACTAAAAATTGGACCTGTACAATATCCACGCTTTAAGCCTAAAGGACTCTTACGTGAGGAGGTGTGTTAAAAGATAATATAAATCATTAAGAAGGCCATCACCTAACACTGGTTCTTTACAGCATTCGACGTGAATGAGACAAATTTCTTAAGTAAATATTATATTCAGATTAAGTTCTAACAATCCATGAATCTCTGCATGAGTTTGCAAGTTAACCTTGTGCTGAAAATTTTGCTTGTTTGTAATGATGCTTTCTTCACAGAAAGCTTTCAATAGTTTCTTATGGGCCAAACCAATCCAAAACTCTAGGTCCTCAGTTTTTTCACTGGGGAGAACCTTCCCACCAAAATGGGACAAGAAATTCAGTTCAAATCCTGCCTCATTTGCTAACAGGTGTATCTTGTCCACAGATGCAAGATTGAGTGAAAAATCCATGAGCTTGACTAAAACATCCTTAAGAGACAATACAAATAAGGAGCAGCATTTGTGCCTAGAGCCCAATTTCACTACTGCACAACAGCAGGTTACAGCCACAATTATTCCTGCAATACCGCTGAATACTTTTTTGTCAGGCTAAATCCTTCCTCTGAATAATAGGCGAATCTAACAGAAATGCAAGTAAAATCATCAACTTGAAGAATAACTTCGGAGGTCAAGTTAATGAAAAGACATTGGCGGACTAAGAAAAAGGATTTCCATCCAAGGTTCAAATATATGTTTCTAAAAACAAGATTGTTACAAGCAAACCTTCCTGCATATTCCACAGACCACTTTTTTAGAAGTGGAATAAAATATCCTGCTATTTGTGGCATTTCGGTGTCGCTAAACCACTGCAACAAATATGGATGCCTCATTTTCAGTTGAATTTCAATGTGTTCCCCCATCTGATTTACTAATGGGGTCAAACTGAAAAAAGAAAAAAAAAAGTAACTCAGATTCGAGCAATGCTTACATGAGTTGTATGAGTCTGTTTTGTAGTTACAATTAGAGTAAAGTAACTTTTGGGTACTCAGCAAATCAAGGGCCCATTTTAATCTCTTAGAAAGAAAAAAAAAAGTTCGACTTGTGGTAGTTTTGAAATTCAAAATAGGCCCAGTTAATTGAAATCGTGGTCCCTCTGAAATTCAATTCAAAGAAGACCCATGTTAGGCCTTCAAAAGGATTAATATGGGTTTCACGAGTCGACTTTTTTTTTTTTTAAGAGATTAAATTGGACCACGTGATATTTGTTAAGAACCCAAAAGGTAATTTGCACTTACAATTACTAGTCATAACTTGTTTAGCAAAAGTAGAAATGGGAAAAATAATATACTATTAGGCACAATATTCTTCCAATCATAGAAAGTTGATAAAATTCTAGCTTGTTAGGTCCCTTACATCTGTTAATGTTGCTATTTACAAGTAAAGCACCTCCCAACTACATGTTATTTATTAGAAAGCAAGAGAAAACAGTAAAAGCTTACATCTCTCTAACAGGGGAAATTTCATTCTGTCGTTCATGTGAAAGCAACATCTCCAAATCAATTGCTGTTTTCATTAAAGAATAAACTGCAACCTGTGTAAGCAGTCATCAGTTATTTTTTCTATTAGATCCAATCAACTGTCCATGTTAATTTCTCAGGGCAGAAAATAATTCTATGCCCCATCTCATTAAAATGCTTATACCACATTTTACCAAAGAACAATTTGCTGCATATACCTGATAACTACATTAAAACTTGGAGGAGAATACTACATATTTCTTTACCAAAGAACAATTAGTTGCATATACCTGATAGGCAATACGTCTATGCCACTCATGCACATCCTTCCCAATCCAAGCCATTGCAATCCCTGGATCACTCCTTGCTAGTCCAAGTGACTCAACTGCTTGGGAAAAACTCCTAGCAGATTCGTGCAATACACATACAACACAATCCACCCTATTAAATTCCATTTCCTGACTACTGGATGCAACATTAGAAACCTTATCTGCTTCTTTGCCTTGATCAGTACATGAAAAATGATCCTTAGCTGATGCTACCAATGATGAGCACTTCCTTAAGGACGTGTAACATCTAGACAAAGATCCAACTAACAGACCATTATTCAAAGAGCTATTGTTACTTTCCTCAATAGCATTCGAATTGGCATGTTGAAGGGCACAGGCTGTTGTCTTTTTTCTGATATCTGATCTGAAGGATCTGCTGTTGGAAGAAACACGGGTTGCATAAACTTTTCAGGAATAGTAGAGATGCAATGGCTTAAATGAATAGAGAAAAAACGACATCACACACATCAATTGAAACTAGTGAACCAATATAGTAAGCTACTTCTTAATTTCACATACAGACGCACACACATATACATTTGTGAATGAATTATTTGTCATATATAAATTATTATTTGGTAATATATCTCACATACGATACGGGAGCATCCCTCCCCTGTTTAGCAAGAGGACACTCGGTTTGAAAACTTTCGATTGCCTTAACGATACATCATCCCAAGGACGTAAACAACAGCAACAGAAGATAAAATTTTAATTTCTATGAAAATGCGACCTTGCAACAATTTTGGTGATTTTTTTTTTTTTTTTCAAAATTACTTTGGTGAATTTCTTTTTTAGATATTATCCATGATCGATTACTCGACTAGTCCAATTCAAGCCGGATAGGACCTTATTAAAGTTCTTCCTACCAAGTTTTAACACAACTTTGATGAACTCTGATTCAACATATAATAGCAACTGCGTTGATACTTTGGTGAACTCTGATTCAACATATAATAGGCTTATTTCTGGAGAAGTTTTACTAGACGGGGAAAATAAGAAAATAGAGACGCTTAATTTCATAATGGGGCAAAAGGGGTAGCGAAAGAATGTATACCAATAATGGAAACTACATCCCATTCGGTTGCTCATCCTCAAAACTCAGAAATTTCGTTATTATCTTCTGTATAATCTGCACAAATCCCTTAAGTGTATATATATGAAAACCAATTTCAGGTAGCAAAATCTTCAAAATGGAACAAGATTGTGCTTGACATTAATATGTAATGTGCTTAATATATATTTCAAATATTATTCCTTTTACAGGATAAAGGAGTGTCACTCTTCATTGCAAAGTATATTAACGTTAAAGTAATAAAGAGAAAGAGAGGAAGCTTACGAGTAGTTGAGTAGTTGATGTTGCAGATTCAAATGGGTAGCCATGGAAGGAGAAAGAGTAAGAAAAAAAACAGCCATCTTGGAACTGATAAATGCTGGAGATGTAGCGGTGTCATCGAGGCACAGAAAGAGATAGATACTGATTTATAAATAATTCAGCAACTTCATTACAAATGGAAGAAAAGCCAAAAGTTTAAAATTATATTTTGTTGTACATTTCTCTTCGGATTTAGCTCCTGCTAGCTTAGTTTTTGTAACATTGTAATGACAGAATACATACTGCAAATATGAAAACCATTAAAAAGAGAGAGAGACAGACAGAGAGATTGTATAAAGAATTGAAGATGTACAAACACTAAACTTCAACTCCACGGAGGTTCTTCTTATATTACCCGCAAAGCCCAAATCCAAGACCATTGGGGTTAAACACTGCTCTGCATGAGACTTGAGACTCTATTTGAGGAGCTAGAGCAGATATATAATCACACTCCATCCTTACAGAGATCAACTAATAAGTCAGATGGTAATAAAATTGCATTACTCCATTATTGTACAGAGCAACTACACAAGATTGTCCCAAGACTCACTTTAATTGAACTAGATACAGGTTTTGCAATTATTGAGAGTCAGCGGGTAGTAAACAACCTTCGAGAATTAATTAAAAATAAATAAATCATTGTCCCTTTAAACGACATTTCATATTCGATTTAAATCGCGCACAGAATTCGACTTTTAAGACCAAATATTCATCTGATAAAAGATTTGTTCATAAACACATATTAATATGTCTTTACGGCACAGAAGAAATTACAAATGATTCTCGAACTGATATTGAAAAAACTGTAGTGAACTTGGAATTCCCAAAAATGCTCCTCAGCTTTGCTTTTTGCCCACTACATTAAGGAAAAAGAGCCGTGAACAAAATGCCTCTTTGCAATAGTAATCCACTTCCATGTAAGTATAACCACATGACTGGTTGAGGGAATGAGACAAACTGTGTCCATCATTTTTTGTTCACCGACATACCGTTGACACCATTCCATGGTTAGACATCTTGCTTATCAAATGAATTGAATAACAACGGGAAAACGACATTACCAAAAGTTAACCTCAAAAGTAATATACATTCTTAATTCTTTGGGTTCAATGGTCTCAATTATCAATCCTGTCGGTAATTTTCTCTCCAGGAGTTTCTACATTACTTCCCTTAAAACCAAGTTCTGCCAAGTCTTGCTTTGCCATCAAGTTCCTGCAAGATACCAATTATTATAGTTCATGGACAACCAGTTATAACAAAACTCTAGTCAAAACAAACCAAAGAACCATATGTACCAAAAATAATAACAACATCAGTAATATATCAATATTTTACAATGAATAATAAGAAAACGGATCAAGATATCCACTTAAAAATGCCAACTTCTCCACATCAAATTTCTTCATGAGAATTATTTTGGATTACATGTCCCGCTTGTTATACTCTTCATCATTTACTCATTGAGTGATGACTCACGTTGTCTCTCTAATCTATTTCAAAAAGTCAGGCTCATGCTAAACCACCACCTCTTCTAGACCTCAGCTCTAGGACTGTAAACTATATAAATCCAATATTCCTATACTGACTCTATTACATTTTCTAGTGGAACAATAGTACAATAATAGGTAGGTTCTGGATTGTTTTTGCCCGTGTGAGGCCTTGGTGTCGGTTGGCTGTGGATCTTTGTTGATTTACAAGTGCCTGTATTGTTAAGAAATGGGCATATTTCAAGGGAGATTCTATCGAAATCTTGACAAAAACTCCTTTGAAATATAAGACTTCTGAAATTAGTACTAATGACTTGTCAGGCTATGTTAGCTAGTCATGGTTGCTTACTTACCAAATTACACTAAAAATAATAAAAACAATACGGCAACAGTAAAACAAATCTGCATTAAAAACTCCTAGATAATTACGATGCGTATAATACAGTGAAACCAACTTACTTTTCCATACGACAAAGCAGGTATTTTTTTGAGAATTCCCTGCATTTTTCAGACTGGTGTCCAGCAGTCTTTAGACAATTGAGATATTCTTTCTTATCCTGAACACAAGGCCAATACAAGAATCAAGGTACAACTGAAAAACTCAGAGTTATTGAGAATTAATAATTAATTAATAAAAATACCGAATAAATCGAAAATCAACGACTAAGATTGTGTAAAATATATTATTTTTACACAAGTGTAAATTGATCATTTCCCTATGTATAATACCAGATCACATAAATGCATGCGGTCCAATGGGAATATTCCTTTTTCGGGGGGCACTGGACGGAGCCCCCTATTGCCACCAAATGCACCTCCTATATCACACACAGAGGAATTCAATTGAGTTTCAAAGCAACCATAGGCCAAAAAAGAGCGTAAACACTTTTTTGAATCCAGAACAAGTCATTGATCTTAGAAACACAAGTATAAGCGAAAATATTTCAAACAAGTGAACAAAGTTAAGCTACAGAATCTAGAGTCTAGATCAATCCTTCAATCCTTTTCACGTAGAAATTTACACAAACGAAGGACGAAAAGGGCGGAGAAAGAAACAAATACCTGCCGCACTCATTTTTAGGGTTTCATGCGGAGCTTTGCATAATCAGAGAAAGAAGTTTGAACTTGAAGTGGAAATCAAACGAGAGAGACTTCGAGATTCTTGTCGGAGATGCGGTGGCTCCGATTACGATTGCCGTCGGCGAACGTGACTACCAAAGAGAATGGACTGTGTCTAGCGCTTATTTACGAGTTTTTATATGTAAATAAAGGATTTGTTGTTTGTCATTGTAGGAGAGATATATACAGGAAAAACAGAAATCATGGGAGAGTGAAAATAACTGATTTTTTTTTAATTTAAAATTCTAATTTTTTGTGTCTGTATCTCTCTTAAAATGACATAATTTTCTGTTATTTAAAATGATAAACTCTTTTCCCGTAAATAAATATTGATCGTGGGTACAGTTTATTTTAAATTAATGGCAAGAGTAACAGCAACATGTATTTTTTTTTTTTGAGTTAAAAAATTAAAAAAATAAAATTATTTGGTGAATATATAAAAATTTTAGCTTAAAATTTACTTAAAAATACATATTTTAAGAAAATTTTCTCTATCTCTATATTTCAAAAAAAACACACACACACAATTTAATAAAAGTTGATAATAGCTCGAGGAGCTTTTGACTTTTAATTTTTTATTTTCATTACACAGAAAGGAACTTTTTATTATAAATTTTTTTTTCATAATCTGTTCGATCTAATTTTTGCTTATAAGTAGCTTCTATCTTAAAAAAAAATAATTCAAACAAGCACTTAGGGCATGTTTGATGCATAGTATAAGATAAGGCCTGATAGTATAAGACCTGATAGTATAAGGTCTGATTGTATAAGACCTGATTGAATTTTAATACTATTAAGCGTTTGACACGGTATTGTATAAAATAATATATTGTATAAGATAATATCATCTAATATTTGGTAATGCACTGTATAATACTATATATGATAAAAATATATATTTTTAATAAAAATATCCTTTAATAAAGAATTTATATAATTATTCAAAAAATGTCATATGATATTAATTTTTATAAAAATTTATTGATTAGTGTGTCCAAAATATAAATTAATTTTTATAAAAATAAAAATATTCATTATTTTAAAAATTAATATATTGAAAAATAAATTTTTATTTTAATAGACTAATATTAAAATAATATATTAATTTTTGAGAATTACATTGGTCAACGATGTTAATACATCCTATGTAGCACCGATACAACATGCGACACGTGACACGACACGACATGACACTCTGACACGTCAATCCTAAAAATTATGGATTTCGACACGTTGGGACACGTTTTAATATTAAATAATATTTTTAATTTATATAATGTATATTTCATTTAATATTTAATAATTTAACAAAAAAATGAAACTAAATTAATAATACGCATCAACACGTTATAAAGATGGAAGCTTTAATAAAGAAAATAAGAACTGAGATGAGAAAGAGATATAATATCAGATAGAGAGATCAAATCATATTAGAGAGAGAGATCAGAGAGAAGGAGATACAACAAGAGCGTGATAGGAATTGACAACAATGATGCTGAGATGATCTCTTATCTACTTAAGGGGAAAAAAGACAAAAAAATAAAATTGATATGATCAGGTGGAAACTTTATTAATATATTTTAATTTTAAAAAAAGTAATTTTTTTTAAAAAAAATTATAAAAAAAATTATAAAAAAAAATTATAAAAAAAATTACGAAAATGTCATTTCGGAATGGTCAACGTGTCGGAAAAAGTTGACCGCGTGTTCGACACCGTGTCGGAGCGTGTCGCCGTGTCGGACACGACTCTCCCTGTTTTTACAAGTGTCCGTGCTTTCTTGAATACATCAATCTCTTATCAGGTCTTATCCCTCACCCTTAGGCCGGATTAAGTTATACATCGTTTTGATGTATTAAGGGATTATGTTGTATAAGCTTATACTATACGGTGGTCATACCAAACAACTAAAAATGTCATAACGTATAGTATAAGCTTATACTATCATGCCTTACATGTCACACCAAACAGGCCCTTAGAGTAATAAGCTTAACATGATAGTAAGTATAACTTCATCTTTCATAATTCTGAAGGTTATATACTTATATTTACCACCATTTAACTTAGGGCAATGCATTTCTCATGTTATTGGACAAGAGGAGAGTTTCCTACACACTCAAATTCATAGTGGGGCCCACACATAAAAAAAAAGAAAACAAAAAAATTTATTGCATGCAAAACGAACTCTCACTAACATGAGAAGAGAGGTCTCCTGCAACATGAGAATTCTTTTTCCGTTTAACTTATAACTCTTTTTAACTAATTGATTATTGTTTGATCAATTTGAAATCAACGGTAATTGATTTTTTCAATTTTTTAACCATTGATTTCAAATTAATTAATGATAACCAACCAAGTAGCAAGAGTAGTAAGCCTAAAATGATGATAAGTATAATTGCTCCCTTCCTTAATGGAGAAGGTTATATTTATCATCATTTTAAGTTTACCACTCTTACTATCTATTGGCTACTGTTTGATCAATTTAAAATCAACGTCAGTTAATTTTTTTCATTTTCCGGCCGTTGATTTCAAATCAATTTAACGATAACCAACCAAGTAGTAAACCTAAAATGATGGTAAGTATAACCGCACCTTGATAATATAATTTTGTGTCATTTTATGTAAAACGATTATCTTTGGGTACATTTTTGATGATTTTTATATGGGAGCGGTTAAACTTATTACTGAAATTTTTTACTAATCATCTCTCATTTTGGTCAATCTAACAGTTATAATTTATTAAAAATTAATAAGTGTACCCAATGAATTATAACAGTAGATTGACAGAAATCAATAGTGATTTATTTAGTAATAAGAGTTGTAAAATTTTTCAATAATAAATATAAATATAATCTCTCCTTTTTTATATTCTCTTATTTCCACGAAAGAGGAGAAAAAGAAAAAAAAAAAAAAACATCAAAATATGATTGTTTAATGACATGTAAATATGTTCTTTAAAATAATAAATATTTTTTCATAAATATTAATTATTAATTATTGACAAGTACTAATACTTTCCTAAAAAGAAGTTTATAAAAAAACTCTTTGAAACATGGAAAAATAATTACACCGTTGTTGGGAGAGGAAAAGAACCGAAAAGATTTGTCTGTTAATTATATAAATCTCTATTGTTTTGTTGGTTGAAATTAAGATGTAACGGTGTGAAGAAAAGTAGTTAAAGTAAGTATAAAAATATAAATATAATATTCTATTTCAAAATACAAATAGGGGTTATAATTTCGAAAAACAATTTCTTATGTTATAAAAGAATTTTTTTTTAACGATATTTCAATTTTTGTGTAGCATTTTTTTTTTAATAAATGTGGATCTTATATATGAGAAAATTTTTTGCTATTGTACAAAAAAAATTTGAAAGCCAAACTTCTATTGCAGGAAAAGTTTTCTATTTCTGGCAGAAAGGGCATATAGTGGGGCCCACACGGAAATCAAAGTGAGATAAGTTTTTGGCGAAATACTTTCTTATGTTGTTGGAATCCCAAATGTGGTGGCTCAGTTGGTAGCATGAGAACTTAGTGGTGGGAGATGATCTCGGTTCGAATCCCACCAACACCATCTGGAGAGGGGCATAAGTACCGTAATCATTGGACTCGCACCCGAACTCTGGATTAGTCCCATAGGCGGCTCAAAGAGTCGAACCCGTGGGAATACCGAAGGGTTCTGACCTCAAAGAGGTAATTAGGATCAGTTTCCAAAAAAAAAAGTATTTTTTATAACACTCATACATCGATATGTGTACTTTATTTTTTTATTTTATTTAATTTCTTAATGGTGAGATCTATCTTAAGAATGTGCGTGTAGAAAAATTTCTTTTCTCATGTGAAAGGAGAAAAACAAAGCCCTAAGTTTTTTACCTGAAATTCCTGCTTAAATAAGTTGTCGTTGTTATTAACTTTTGAAAATATGGGTAATTTTTTCATTTTGACTTATCTAACGATTATTATTAAACATTATGAATTTTGACTAAACTCTTGTCTCTAGCTATGGAATTACTCGTATTAAAATGACCTGTGATATTATGAATAATCTTTGGGGTGCTGTTTGGTTGAGGAGATCTTGAAATTTTCCTAGGCAAATCAACTTGGCAAAACACAATGTCCTTGTTTAGTAGAGAGATTCATAAAAGTTGCCCATCTGTGCCATTTGCATAACATTTCCCCATTTGGCTTAGAAAGCTAGCCATCTGCACTCTTTAGAAAGAGAAGTTGCACGTGGTTTTTCGAGGATAGCCGGCTAAATTGCAAAATGAAAAAATAAAGCAACCGAAAATACCCTCCTGAAGCGCTAAGATATTATTGCAATAGCAACTTTTATGAGTAAAGGGTATCATGTTTGATTCATTTCAAATTTTAAAACAGGGTTATTTTCGTAATAGCAACTTTTTTCCCATTTATATTTTACCTACAGCCAAACTTAGACTTTATAAATGTTACCTAATTTTCCCGGTAAATTTTTTTCCAACCAAACAACTTTTTTTTACATTTTCCTACCAAACTCACTTCCCCTCATTTCCCTATCAATAATATTTTCCTATTATTTATAAAATTTCTCCTCAACTAAACGCCCCCTAGGTAATATTTATTTTGTAAGTTGATTTCTTGCATTTGTTTTACCTTACTTGGTAAATAGTATATATGATCAACGAAAAAAAAATGAGTTTTGCACAAATATGAAGGTATGGCTGAATTTCAATATGATTTTGTTGTAAACAAATTATTTAATAAAGTGTTACTTGTAAAAAAAATTATATTAATAGTGCATCAAAACTAAATTCATATGCAAAAATTTACATAAACAAATTTTGTGTGAAAAAATGTTAATTCACTTGCATCCATCATGAAAGTATACATCTTATATTAACCTTAAGGCTAACTCATCACTTGTTAATATCCCTTATAGAGAATTTTAAGTAGGCAATGATAAGGACTTTATTTTATACAAAGAAGTGTGAGTTACGGAAAGAAATTAAATACAAGAATCTCACATAAGATAAGTGTTTTTCTTCGAACCTCAAAATCATATCATTCAATTTTTTCCATGTGACATATATGAAGCTCTACAGCTTTTGTGTTTATTTTTCTTCATAAATGTAATTACTGTATTATACACGTATAAAAATAATTTTTTAGAAATAAATATATTTTTAATATATATACATAATTTTATATGTTGAGTACTCACTTTTTGACCATTCAGTGGCAAAAAGATATGCCTTATTAATGTGCATGCCATAAGTTATATCCTATTAATGCAGTCAAAATCGCACACTGACTATGTGGGACCACTCCCCAATGCACAACTTACAGGACACTTTTGACAAACCGGAAGCAATGAGACCATGTGGGACTTGTTTTTTGAGTTAAAAAGTGAAAAAGTATAAGGAGAGGGAGAGAGAGAATGATATGAACACTGCGCATCAAACATAATATGGATGTAGCACATGGATTGAAGACATAGATAGAAAAGAGAGAGAATTTCTGACAACTTCACTGTTTTTTTCTCTATTCTCTCTCTTCTTTCTCTTTCTACATAAACCCTCTTTCTTCACACCCTCTCTCACAAAATCCATCACCATTACAACCATCGTCATCGTCGTCATCATCATCATTTCCTTTTCCCACCTATGGAGATCCAAAAACTCATTCTCAAGTTCAGGTACCACATCCTTGATGCTCTTTTGTTGGTCTCCACCATCTTCACCATCCTCTTCTTTGCTCCAAGGTTCCTCACCGTCTTGGACTACTTTTGGCCATTATTTTTCTCCACCTCACTCTTCCTTGCTGTCATTTTCTTATTCGTTAAGGACTCAGCGTCATACCCTACTGACAATTTCATTCTAAAACCTACCAAGGAACTCCTTAACTATGTTGCCGCTGACCACCTCCCTGAACCGCCGTTGGACAATCACAACAACACTGATTAGAGGGAGTAGCAACTCGAGCGAAAGAGAATGTCACGATAAGAATGTAACTTGTGGCTGTGTACAGATATTTTCTTCCATGTGGTAGTGAAGTATTCATCAGCTTTTGAGCATTTAGAGGCTAAAAGCAAAAAGGATATGCCTCATTAATGTGCATGCCATAAGTTATACCGAACTGATGCAATCAAAATCGCATGCTTACCATACCGGACCAGTCCTACATGCACAACTTATAGGACACTTTTGATAATCTGGAAGTCCTGCACTAAAACCATGCGAGACTTGTTTTCTTAGTGAAAAAGTGAAAGAGGTACATAGAAAGAAGAGGGAAAGAGAAATGATACTAGGCACATGACATGAGCATTTCGCATCTAATATAATATGGATGTGCACACAGGCAGTTACCTCTTCAATTAATTTCATTTGTTGCAAATATTAAAATATCCATAGATTTTGAACCAACACGGCAACAAAAAAATAAATTAAAAGTTATTACCTTTTGAAATTCTTTCAAAAAATATTTCAGTTACATAGTACTGAAATTTAAGGCTAATAAAAAAATAGACATTGCCACGCAAGAAATTTATTAATTAAAATCTTAAAAGCATTGAAACATGCTCATGTCATAAAAATCAAAAAATTATTTATTCATTGAATTCAGCTATAAAGAGTATAGTAACAAAATAAAAAATAATAATATTAAAAAAAGTAGAGAGATGAAACGAAAAGTTATATTCTTACAGTGACATTCTCTCTCCCTTGGGCTACTACTCCCTCTAATTGGTGTTGTTGTGATTGTTCAACGGTGGTTCAGTGAGGTGGCTGGCGGCAACATAGTTAAGGAGTTCCTCGATGAGTTTTAGAATGGATTTGTCGGTGGGATATGAGGGTGAGTCCTTAATGAAGAAGAAAATGAAGGCAAGGACAAGCACGATGGAGAAAAATAGTGGCCAAAAGTAGGCCAAGATGGTGAGGAAGGAAGAGAAAGCTGAAGATGACGAAGATCAACAAGAGCACCAAGGATATGGTACTTGAACTTGAGAAGGTGTTTTTGGATCTCCAAGGATGGGAAAAGCGAAAAGAAATAAAGGTGACAACGACGATGGTTGTAATGGTGATGGATTTTTGAGAGAGGGTGTGAAGGGTTTATATAGAAAGAGAAAGAAGAGAAAGAGTAGAAAAACAACGGCGAGGTTGTCAAAAATTCCCTCTTTTTCTATCTGTCTCTTCAATCTATGTGCCACATGTATATTATATTTGATGCACGATGTTTAATATCATTTTTTTTTCTCTCTTCTATGTATCTCTTTCACTTTTCCACTTAGTAAACAAGTCATGCTTGGTTTCAATGTAGGAATTCAAGCGTGTCAGAAGTGTCTTGTAAATTGTGCATGCGTGAATGATCAATGTGTAATTTTGACTGCATTAATAACATAGGGAAAATATTTATCTTTTTAAATGATACAAATTGTGTTATTTTACTCTCATAAAGAAGTGAGACCCATATTTTTTTTGTACTCTTTTTTTTCCATGATTTATTTCTTTCTCTCACTTAAAATAATACTTTACATTCTTTAAAATGAAACACATTTTTTTTCCATTAACTTATGACATGCTCATTAATAAAGCTTATCTTTTTGTTTTTTCCCAAATGATCAAAAAGCCATATAAAACTCCCCCTACCATGTAGAGCTTGTTTTTGGGACAATGGATTTGAGATAATCCCCATTTTGTACATGAATAGGGGAACATGTTCAAAGTTCTATGGTCTTTTTTTTTTTTTTTTTTTTAATTTAGTTCTATGGTCTTTGATCCAACGAGGCTATGCCTCCCCCGTAAAACTGTTATAAAAAAAACCCCATACTTCTCTTCTTATTATTGGCCCTTTGATCTTTTGTCATTTCACTACTACCCTACTATACTAAAATCTAAAAAGTAATTTCAAATTGTTAGAGATAAAAAGTAACTTTTACTTACACCTATCTCCGTATTGATGAAAAAATTAAGAAAATAAAATCTAACGTATTTATAAATTATTATGCATGCGTATACATTATCAATTATAATTTTTTCTTCAAATAATTAATATTCTTTATATTTCTTTTTAAATTGTATAATCCTTTTTAAAGAGTGAATCCATAAACATTTGCTTTATTCAGATTTCAAGTCGTCCTTTTTGATGAGTGATATTTGTGTGCTCCCAGCCCAAATGTTTTTGGTGGGACATAAGTGAGAGAAAAAGGTTAAAACGAGATGAGAGAAGAGAGAAAAAAAAAAATGAGACTATGGTGATCGTTGATCATATCAAAAAATTCCCTTCTTGACTCATTCTAACTCAAACATGCCAAAGTCATTTTTTATCCATCTTCAATAATAAATGGACCAATTTCAAATTCAGATTCTTCACGATTCATAATCTTACGGGTGACACTTACCAAATCATGTTTGTTTTTAATATATTATCATGGAAAAAATATTTTTAAATATTGAGACTCATAAAGCTTAAAACATAAATATTGCAAGGAAAGTTAATCGCAAAGAATTCAATCTAAAAATTATGAATGGATCAGCGATTTAATCTTTTTAATTGAATTGTTTATTTCACCTTTTGAATTCACATCAATGGAGTGTTTTTTTTTTGTTTAAAAAAACAAACAGAAATAATAACTCTGGTTGAAATCAAGTTGTCGTGTCTCTCACTGGGGATGGCAAAAAGTAACGTAAACTCATAATGGATAATGATAATGATATGCATACTGATGTATTACATAATCATAAAGCATGATGAACGCCATTATTCAAGCTGTTCTTATTGATAATTACGTCTGTACCATTTGGTGAAAGTTGTTTTTCAAATCATGAAAAAAAAAATGTATTTTGGAATATTTTATGGGATAGGTTGTTCTACCTATTCCCTTCTTGCCTACCTTTTGCCTACCCCTTTTGTCACGGATTACAATCTAATCCAACGGTCCATAATTGCAAAATAAAATAACCTTTTTTTCCTTTCTCTCTCCTCACTTCTCCCACACCCTTTCTGTCTCCTCCCCTTTCTCTCTTCCTCTGCAAACAAAGCACATAACTTATTTTGGTTTACGAGATTCTATGGCCGCGTGAATACAAGTAAATATAATTGTTTGTCATCTAAACCCTGTTATTATACAAATCGAATTCAGACACTATGGACTACAAGGGTTGCATAAGATTCTTTTGGTTTCGAGCATGGGGTCATTTCTTGCCTTTTTGTTCTTTTCACACAAGTCCCATGTAAGGAGAGAACAAAAGTCCGAAGAGATCTTATTCCATTGTGAATGGTGTAAATGCTTGAAGTAATCGATTCATGTTTCTCCAAAAAGAGTCGATCTGTGGTTGATATAGAATTTGTGTGTTTGGTTTGGGCTAATCCAATTTCTCACGTTGATTGAGGGGTATCCAAAATTCAAAAAAGAAGAATGTTGTCAGATTAGCAAGTGTACTAGTCAAATAAGTAATAAAATGATGAGTAAAGATCGTTCCCACGAGGAATTGTGTCAAGCACTGACTAACCAAATATTGTTAAGTTGAATCAACCAAAATATTATGAATTGCATTTATTTCTTGTCACCAGAAATTAAATTTGAATAAAATTAAAGAATTGATAAACAAATAAAGTGTGAATATAATTTAAAACAAGTAGTCAGATGTCAATTTCCCTCAAGAATGAATTTATGGATGAACCAATTTCCATGATGAATATCTACTATGTAATGTTAATCAACCTTTTTCTTATCATCAAGATGTAATGTCTTACTACCTTGATAGACACATTAATTAGAAACCCCAATGTCTTGGTGATTCCTTTCTTAATACATGCATTAATTACTAAGGTCTTAAGATCACATCAGAAATCCTAGCATCAATGTCTTGACTACTAGAACACTGATGATGAAGTTGTCAAATATAGAAACAATGTAAACATGTCTGTTCTACACTACTCCTTAACATGAAGAATTAATCAAGACAACTTCATACAAATCACGTAATAAATAAACAAGACATCTAATTAACCATTCATAAATTCAAACTTGAGTTCCATTGAATCAGACTACAAAGAACTCTACTCAGACATAATCTATATATATCTATATATATATAAAAGAGAGTTCAATGTTGAAAGTTTTGTCAAGTGTCACTCCCTGGTTAATTCTACAAATTGTATTCACACTACATGACATATACAAACTTTCTTTTTTGGGTAAATTGAAAAAAGAATTTCTTTTAAAAATTGAATTTTTTTAAATCAAAAAATAAATGACCATTTGCGGTGGCAGACAAGGCATTAAATGTCCCACTGTTGTTCACATTGGAATTGGTCAGCTGATTTAATTGCTTTTTACATTGGAATTTTGAAATTCGAATTTTGATTGCTCATTTAATTGGAATGACTCATCTGATCTAAAATTCGAATTTTGAAATGGAATGACTCAGCTGTTTTAATTGCTCATTGATCAAAAAATTCGAATTTTGAAATGGAATGACTCATGTTTTAATTGCTTTTTACATTGGAATTGCTCATCTGATTTAAAATTCGAATTTTGAAATGTTTCAAATTTTGAATTTAAAATATGGATGGTGGGAAAAGATTTGGAGAGTTTTGGGTGGCATTCATTTTGTATAAATAGAGAAGTTGTGTTTCTTATTTTTTCTTAGCTTGCCTACGATTTCTTTCTTCATTTCTGTTTGTAGGGGTTGTTGTGTTGGTATTATTTTTTGTTTTCTTTGGCTTTCTCTGATTCTTTTCATATTTTAATGGAAGGTCCTTCTTCTGCAAACTGTCAGGATTGAGGAAAGTGTTTGTTGATCTTTGCCATGCTATCTTCTTATAAACAAGACGTAAATAATCTTTATGATTCGTTTTCTTTTTTTTTATACTAATTATCTTTTTTTCATTTTGTAGGGCGGAAGTTTTCATCGTATTCCATTCTGTGTGGTTCTTGCCTACGTTTTTTTTCCTTCGTTCGTATGTGTAGCGGTTGTTGTATGTTTATTATTTTTGTTTACCTTATAAACAAGTTGCTATGAATTCGTGTTTTGTTTTTTGTATACTAATTCTCTTTTTTTCGTTTTGTAGGGCGCAAGGTTCCGTCGTATTTCATGCTATGTGGTTCTTGCCTACGTATTTTTTTCTTCGTTCATATGTGTAGCTAATGTTATATTATTATTTTTGTTTACTTTATAAACAAGTTGCTATGAATTAGTTTTCATTTTTTTGTATACTAATTCTCTTTTTTTCGTTTTGTAGGGCAGAAGGTTTCGTTGTATTTCATGCTGTGTGGTTATTGCCTACATTTTTTCTTCTTCGTTCATATGTGTAGCTAATGTTATATTATTATTATTATTGTTGTTTACTTTACAAGGAAGTTGCTATGAATTAGTTTTCATTTTTTGTATACTAATTCTTTTTTTTTGTTTTCCAGGGCTGAAGGTTTCATACTATTGTGATTAGTTATTTACGTAGTAAAGGCCCTCAATGCTGCGTAGTGCTTTCCTACATTTTTTTTCTACCCGATACAAAAATTGAATGGTAATTAATGGAATAAATGTCAACGGGTGAAGAGTTTAAAATTTATCTGCATCGAGTGTCCTTTTTTGCAAAAGTTGCAAGGATTTTTTAAGGCTTGCTGGAGATATTTTTTTGTATTCTGCGAGTTGTGGATATATTTTCTTCGTGCTTGATAATTTAAGAACGTCTGTGATGACGATTTGGGATTATTATCTTTTGCTGTTGTTGAACTATATTTAGAAATTAATCGTTGAAGCTGTTCTTGAATATTTTTAATTTGTGTGATGTTATGCTGCATCTGTGTGGTGTTGAGTTATGGTGCATGATGTTTGAATTTGTTATAATCTAAATATTGGAATTTGTTGATGTTGATGTTGTTGTTGTAAAGCCATTTGATGGAAGGAATAAATGATGCTTTGGAATAAGTTGCATGATTTTTATTGATGATGGCTGTGTTATAATTAAACATTGGGAGGGAACATTTTTTTTATGCTTAACAAATGTATTAAGCATTTTCGTTGAGGTTTAATTAATATAAATATAAAGGCTGCACTTAAACGATGTAAGATAAGATAAAATTTCAATCGTTGTCCAGTATATAACGCTCCGCGTTTCAGTTTATTCGTGATTTCAATATCAGAAGAAGTTAAGAGTTTTCAAGTTTTTTCGATTTTTGATGAAACTGAAAACAGAAATGATTTTTATTAAAATACAATTATTATGAATCTTGGGATTGTGTTGCATGGACAGAATCACAACTTTTTGTATTGGAAACGTAGAGCCTAATAAATATCATTTA